>NW_022680355.1:17064668-17380978 GCF_004115265.2 Rhinolophus ferrumequinum | reverse complement strand
CTGTGATAGTTTAACTTCAGGTCACAAATACATTCCGGCTTGCTATTTTTGAGTTATAACCTTGCTAACTATTCTGGGCTTGAAAGGGATTGCTTTAAAAAGTCTGCAGAAGGCTTTCTGTTGTAGCCTACTGCGATCGCAATGAGCGTTATTTTTGCTTCCCTTACTTGGGTAATGACTTTTACAAAACAGTAAAGCCCCTGCTGCTGGCTCGTTGGCCCCACAACCCACCAGCCCCATGCATGCTACAGAACACCTGGGCAGAGCAGCCTGAGGACTGCACAGACGGTGGGTCTGGATGTGGTCACTGCACGGCTGGCAGACGCATGGGCTTAACACACCTGCTCCTCACCGTGGTCCTGGGCAGCCAGAGAGCAGGGCAGAGGGAACTTGGTTCCAGCGAACTTTTACCCAGATGCACAAACAAGTGCAAAGAATTTAAAAAGAGAGAGGGTTATTCTGGTGGAAGCAAAGGTGTGGGCTCAAAACCCTACCCTGTTTCTGAGAACTTCAGTGGTCAGAGGCAACACTTAGCAACTGGGAGACATGGGGACAAACTCAAGCTGCATCCATCACTCAGGCCAGTACTTATCTCTCCAAGTCTCTGCTGCCTCAGTCATCACAGAATGGACGCAAGGGCTTCAAGAATAACGTGGTGTGCAATACAGCTTTGCTCTATACATTAGAGTCTAAAAGTTACTAATGACGAATAACAATAGTGATTAGTGTCCTGACTGTGGCTTCTGTAGAATTGTTTTCTGGGACAGGGTTCCCATTCTGCTGCAGACCTGGGTCTAATTAAAGTTGACAATACACAAGTCTGTTTTCTATTTGACTTCAGTATTCCCTTTATAACATTACATGTCATCAATTCTAGTTTACAGGCTAAGTAAAAATCCTGATGAACTATTTATTAGCTAGAAAAAGCAGATGGCATGTGCACAGGGAGGAAATAATGAAATGTTCTGCCCTGAGAATGCCTTTCCCATGTGTTTGCCATGTGTGGGGACAGCAGAAAAATTAGTACTTATTTTATTTAGAAAAATTAAAGTGCTGCCTGTAAATCCATTATGTAAACAATGGGATTTGAAGGGAAACAAATGATAACACGTTCTTTCCGAGGGGGGAACATCAAGTTTAAATACATGCAACATCCAATACCCAAATGTCATTCTGCTGTGGTCCCTGACTGTGGAACAAAATTGGAACGCCTCCAGAACAAATGTCATTTTGAGGATATGGCTCTGATACTGAAAGTTCTTAGAAGTAAATTAAAACTGTTTGGACCTTGAACATGTGCCAGTTAGAACTACTCCCTAAAAAGGGAAACTGTCCATATAGTCAAACGCCATACTATGAAGCAGTGTCGAGTCTGCTGGGGAAACACGACCCTTTGGGGAGCCTTTGCACTCCTTCCCCTCAGGAGCAGTGTAGACGTGTCTTACAAAATTACTCCTACCTGCCAGATTCCAACATGAGAGAAGACAAATGTTGAGAAAATAAACTGTATCAATTGACACTGCCAGTGGGTACTTATGACTTTCTACGGGAGTTGTCAAACGTTGTGTGATTACTAACTATTCTGGCTGAATATTCTTTGAAAAAAAATGTGAGATCATGTTTGGATGACTATATCTGAGTTGAGGTACATTTTATTATCTCTTTAAAATGACTACTTTTATGTCCTTCTTGTTTAGGAAGAAAACATCTTATTTTTGAGTTTAGATGTAAAAGAGCTTTGAAATATATTCACACATAGGAACATACTGCTGCAAAGTGCCTGACACAAGTGCTTTATTATTATATAAGACGTGTAACTTTTGAAAAAGTAGAAATGGAGCGAAATGTGCCTTTAATACTTCCATGGTTACGTCAAGCATCTCAGGTGGCAGAAGCTGGGACACAGGTGGAGCACATTATGTCACCTGGTTAGATCTGATTGCAGGCCCAGAGAAATAAAGCTGGACAGGGTTTTGTTTCCTTTCGAGGCAGAAGGAGCATCTCCTTACATGTAAATCCATCCCAGGCAGCAGGTTGCCTGGTGTCAAGCTCTTTAAAACATTAACACTTCCCCAAATAGCCTTTCAACATAACGACGACTCAATGTCTGTGACAATAGGATGTAATCAACTGCCTTCTTTACATGGACTTACTAAGTTAGTTATATCTTTGTCCAACAATCACATTCCATTATTCTTACACGTAAGATGCTGAGCTATACGTATAATGAATCTCATCTCACAGATGAGAACTCGGAGGAAGCAACAGCTGGAAGTGAGTTGCCTCCTACCTTGTGTTACTCCAGAACACTTTCAGGGACTCGGAAAGCCCCAGAACACAAACACTGAACCACCTGGGCTCTTCTCCATGTAGACTCATGCCATTTTCCTTACATTTTTAAGACAAAAGACAACCAAAGATCAAAAGATACCAACCCAGAAATAAATTTTTAAAACCGGCTCATGTATATTAAAACTGCTGCAAGGACATAAACATGGTAATTTTCTATGTATGAGATATGATCAAACAATACAGTGAATGTTCAAATTTTTCAAAAATTATTACAGTAAAAGATACATTGCCATTAATACCCTTCAAAATACTCCCCCTCGCTTCAAACACAATTATCCCATCGTTCTTTCCACTTTCTGAAGCAGTTCTGGAAGTCGTCTTTCGTGAGTGTCTTCAGTTGCGCTGCCGTGGCTGCCTTGATGTCCTGAATCATTTTGACTTTGGGGAAAAGCCATAAGTCGCACAGTGCCACATATGGTGAATAAGGTGGATGAGGACACACCACAATGTTTAATTTAAACATTCACTGTATATTTTGATTACACCTCGTATTTTAATAGAAACAATTTACTTTCAGTTTATATAATAACTGTGCTGCTGTGTGGAGGTCTTGCTTTCATTAATATATAGGCTGATCAGTGATGAACTTAAAGAAACAGTAGCAAAAGATGCATGTTTACCTGTGCCATACTGCAATTATGGCATGCTTTTATGAAATTATACTTCTGTGCCAGTAGTTTGTTTCCTTAAGTAGATAAACTTCCCTTTTTTTCTAAGATAAGAATGCTCTGAAAATGATGCCAGGAAACATAGGCTTTAATTAATTCTGGGTCTGTCACTGATCAGCTGTGTGAGGTAAGGGAAGCTACTTAACCTCTCTGAGCTGTATGTACCTCACCTTTTCCTTTTAGGGTTAAAATTCCACAATTTTCCTGCACAGACTGTTCAAACACATAATAAAACTTTGTTCTCCCAAACTGTAGGTTATTTCTTTCTAAATAATTACAAATTCTAAATTAGTTAAGAGTGACTCAATAATGAGATTGTTTGATAGGAAGATGTGTGGGCTCATACATGTGCAAACCCCAACATCTCTTAATACACACGTGTATTATTAGTAATACTAGTCTCTTAATACACACATGTATTCCTGTCTCCATGCTTGTGCTTATGTTTACTTTCTCCCACCATAAACCCTAGAACACTCTCCTTTCTCCCTTTTCTCCATCCACACCCTACTCAAGTTCCACCCCACACCTGCCTTTCACCTGCCTCAAGGGCCCCCACTGTACCGCCACTACGGAAGTGCTAATTAAGACTTTCAATAGTCTGTCACTTATTTATGAAGTAATCTTTGTTACCTGTTTATTCTATTTTCTCATTTTTCACTCTTCTTCAAAGGAGTCCCTGATAGATTCGTTCATTTCATTAATGACATTTCTTTTGTTTCTGCCAGAATACTGGAAACTCAGTGACAACAGGGATTTTTATCCTAGAGCTTCACCAATTTTAAATGATAAGACCCTCAGAGTGCATCTGGTCCCACTCCCGTGGTAGGCAGTGGGGGAGGAACCCACATTTGTTGAACAGAATGGCTACTCTCTTAGTTCGTGCGGGCTGTTCTAACAATGTACCACAGACTGGGTGGCTTAAACAACACACTTGTTTCTGGATGTCCCACATCACAGTGGTGGCAGACTGGAGGCCTAGTGAGCCCTGCTTTCTGGTTTTCAGACGGCGTCCTCTTGCTGTGCCCTCACATGGTGGCAAGCAGACAGAAGCAAGCGCTCACGTGTCTCTTCTTAGAAGGGCACCGGCTCCAACCTCATGACTAAATACCTCGCAAAGGGCCCACCTCCTAATGTGATCGCCTCGGGGGTTAGGATTTGAACATGCATTTCAGGGACATACACACATTTAGGCCAGACCAGCTACAGTGTGCCAAGCGCTCAGCTACAGACTCCTCACAACACCTGTACAAAGAACAGTTCTCTCCACCTTCCAGATGAGGATGCTGAAGGACACGTTTCCAGTACTGCCAGGGTGATGTTATAAAGTGTGCTACCTTCAAACCTCTGTGGGATTATGTTCAAGAGCAACCCTGGTGTGGACTGAGCTTCCAGGTCCCGTGTCGCCCTGATCAGACTTTCTTTTTCCCCATGCTGGCCTGGACACAGCACTCGGCCGTTCATTGGACTCACCAAAAAGAACCAAGCCACAGAAGATCATGAATGAGCCATGCAGACTCAGCAGAGGTTTTCAAGGACACAGAGGAGGGCGTCCACCTCTCACTCTGCACAGATGACAACGGAGACGCTGTCTCGCTCCAAAGTCTTCCCTCGCCCAGCCTCTCAGCAAAGGTTTCCGTCTTCCCCTGCTCCTCCCGCTCTCAGCCCGCCAGGCTCCAGGTTTTTCTCTCCTGGATCTCACCCATTTCTCACTCCCTGCCGTACAGAGCAAACCACTCGCCCAGCAACCGCTTCTCTACTTGCATTCCCTGAGGAGCCCTGGCGATCAGTAAGACAGAGGGCCCCAGTTACGGAGCCCACCACACTGAGAAACCAGCAAGGGGTTGAAAGAACTACAAAACACTCCTGTCCCAGAACCTCAGGTCTACACTGGGAATTCTGACACGTAGAACATAGCATTGCAGGAAGCAGGCCTCTGGCCCCCGAACCTACACCGGAACCCAGTCAGTTCCATCAAATCTTCACAAGCTTATCACAGTCTGGAAGTACCTGGATCACAGATTTGTGTTTACCTGTTATTGTATCTACTAGATAATGAGCTCTGTGGGTCCAACAGTCTTTGTCTGTTTTCTTCAGTGCTTCCTATTTTCCTGATACCTGGAAAGGGCCTGTCACCTAGTAAATGCTCAGGAAATATTTTTTGGATGAATGAACAGTGGCCAAAAAAGCAACACTGAATTTTGAAGCTCTGAATCACCCAACACCATGGATCACAGATTTTGACCTGCTACCAACAGTGCAAAATTGCGTGATCTCCTTCATACATCTCTTCTGATGAAATTCGTTTCTTCCCTCTATGGCATTCTAGAAGGTATGTTCATAGCCTGGCTGTGGAGGGAGCCAGACACAGAGAAACTGCTCACTCTCACCAAGGATGAGAAAATGTATTGTGATGGATCTCAAATTACTTACTGAGTGAATTAAATGTGCCAGAAGCTGGGGTAGGCGTTGGGACCACATGAGCTGCACCACGCTGCCTGCCCCGCTGTCTGTGTGTCCACGCTGTCCCATACACCAGTCCCTTGGCCTTCAAGATCCCAGCTATGTCTGGCAAATTTATCCTCCTTCCTCCAGGCTATACTCACCTGCACCTCCCAACAATACCCATCCCTCCATTACTGACGCTTCCCAAGCATACTGGGGATGGATCACCATCTGCTACTCGCACGGTATAATTTAACCAGTCTTTAGTTACCTGTGTACACACATCTACATCTCACCCCCAAAACAGCGAACCCCATGAGTCAGGGCTTATATCATCTCACACCAAAGGTCTCCGTTGAATGAATTAATAAATTCTAGAAGATAGGTGTGCTATTGCTGGCTCCTGAGAAATGACACTCATGGTTCGATGCACGTCTTTGGGCTGCAGTTAATCCTAAAGCTGCAAAGACTAAAGGACGCCAGCACACACAGGAGGCCTCCAGCTTCACCGACCAGGACAAGCCCTGTCCGTGGATTTGGAAAGGCTCAGATATGAATTCTTATTGATTCTTCAGGGCCATTCAAGAGAAAAAAATCTTTTCTCCACTGTAGCAGTTTCATTCTCAAAAAAGGCTTGAAAAGACTCCTATTTCCATCTCAAACCTCTGTTAAGAGAATCAGGGCTTTCTGCCAGCCACTGGTTTGGGACAATGGGTCTGTGTTTACTTTAGCTGAGATTAGGGAATTTGTCAGCAGTCATCTTATTTAAGATGCCACCTTTGGGTCTCACTGCCCTTAAGCAATGGTTGGGTTGAAAGATCAGTAAGAATGCCTTGATGGGACTTGTTGGAGGAGGCTGGTCACAGACTCGCCACATTTCTCATCACTCATCACGTCTCTCCATGTTCAACAAAAAGCATCCATTCTTCTGTGTTATTAATGGGGTAATGTCTTGATATGTCTCAATCATCTCCTTCTAGATATCAATGAAGACATAAAACCGGTAGGTGCATTATCGAGGAGACGTTCCAATGCCCTTTCCTTCTCTCATTGATACCCCAAAAGTCACTATTTGCTAGGAGTTCTGGACATGGACCAAGCTGGGTTTCTTTACACCCTAATTGAAATCACAGTCTCAAGTCACATAAAATCATGTGTGGTTCAGATGGCAAATGGTTTGATGTGGCATCGCTTTGCTGTTCACCTACAAAGGCATTCCTCCCGAGAGGAGACGACAACTACGAGAAGCATGTTCTGTAAGGTCTTGCTACTCAAAAACTAGTCCTTGCATCATCAGCAACAGCATTGCCTGGAAGCCTATTGCAATGGAACTCCATGCCCTTTTCCCCAACCAGAGCCATGAATCAGAATCTCTGGAGGTGGGGCCCAGGCACCTTTCTTTAACAAACTCTCCAGGTGATTCTCATGTGTGCTGAAATTTGAGATCTGCTCTAAATCTCTCTCCTATGTAGATTTCTCAGCCACACTTCCCAGTGAACGGGCATCGAAAGACTGGAATGAGCTATTACTTTCTGGCTCCTACAACTGCTACCAGAGAGTAAAACACAGGTTTTGCCTTAGAAGAACTGCAAAAGAGACTTGCTAGATAAACCGTTCACTGAAGGAGAAATAGTACAACTGACAGAAGAGGCAGAGGTTCGACACTTACTGTGTTTATGCACTGGAAGACTTAATAGTATTAAAATGTCCATAATACCCAAAGCCATCTATAGATTCAAAGCAATGCCCATCAAAATATCAATTGCATTTGGTTTTTTTTGTTGTTGTTTGTTACAGATATAGAAAAGGCAACCCTAAAAGTCAAACAAAACCACGATAGACCCAAATAGCAAAAGCAATCCTGAGAAAGAACAACAAAGCTGAATGCATCACATTTTCCTGATTTCAAACTATATTACAAAGCTACAGTAATTAACAGTATGGTACTGGCATAAAGACAGATATATAGACCAATGAAAACAGAAGCAAGAGCCCAGAAATAAACTCACACATAAATGGCAATTGATCGTCCACAAGTGTGCCAAGAACATACAATGGGGAAAGGATAGCCTCTTCAACAAATGGTGTTGGGAAAATTGGTCCCCTATGGGCACTGTCATTATAGCAACACTACACAGAAATCATCACAAAATGAAAGACTTAAACTGAAGGCCTGAGACTGTAAAACTTCTCAGAGAAAAGATAGGGAGGATGCTCCTTGCCATTGGTCCTGGCAATGATTTCTTGGCTATGACACCAAAAGTTCAGGTGACAAAAGCAAAAATAGTTAAGTTTGACTGCACCAAACTAAAATTCTGCATGGCAAAGGAAACAATCAACAGAACGAAAAGACAATGGGATTAAGTATTTGCAACTATGTATCTGATGAGGGGCCAATATACAAAATATATGAGAAACTCCTGCAACTTAATAAAAAAAAAATCAGATTAAAAAATGGGCAAAAGACTTGAATAGACATTGTTTCAAAGAAGACATATGGATGGTCAACAGGTATATGAAAATGTGCTTAACATGACTAATCATCAGGAAAATGCAAATCAAAACCACAGTAATGTATCATCTCACACTTGTTAGAAAGGCTATTATCAAAAAGGCTAGAACTCATTCAGCTGAAGACCTGCCTAGGTTAGCAATACTGTACTTTAAAATACTGCACTTAAAAATGTAATGAAAGGGTAGATCCCACGTTAAGTGTTACTGCAATGAAAAACAATCCCATAATCCCTTTCCTCTGTTTCCTTTTGATTAAAGAATCTATCCCATTGGGTTTCAGAGTACTCTGCAAATATGAAAGTGCCCCATAGTGAGACAATGGGCAGCAAGTAGGCAAGGCTGGCAGAGATTACTGACTTCAAGTGGACCAACACACAACTTCTCCATTCTGCTGTGTGTGCGAACCCCAACTACTCTCATTGGGAGGGTCAGGCACAGCTGTGAAACTCCTACGCATCACAGATTCCACAGAGAAAGGCTAGAAGGGAGAAAAAGAAACAAGGTATGAGGCATTTCAACTGTGAATGAAAAACGATTACAAAGGAAAGCCAACGGAGATGATAAGTCATGATGCAGGTAGTACAATCATCCTGAGGATCTTGTGTAAACTTGTAACCCCCAACAGCTCTAAACCTATAAATTCAGCTTAAAACTATGAAGACCTGCTCAGATTGTGACTTTAGGGCATTATTCAAGATTTAGTCAAGGAATTTTTTCAGGGAAAGTCAATTTATTTATCCAAGTAGAGATTTAAAAACCTTAGAGAGCCATCTGGTGGCTCGTGTGCCTACTAATTAAAATCCTTCTGGCACAAGCTTGCTGCCCTATGGGCACTACCATTGGAGCAAATGGCACAAGACAAACCAGAGCTGACAAAACGCGTTTCCATGCTGTATAAAAGCCAAAGAGTGTAATTGAGACACAAGCAACTCAAAATGAAGGGGTGGGCAGGACGCTCAAGAGTAATTCTGCTATTATTTTCCCTACCTGCTCTGAAAAAGAAACCAAACAATGGCTATGAATAAGAAAAAGTTGTGTTTTGAACTCTGTTTCTCGACTGCATTTTTCATAAACAATAAGAAAACAATTCAATAGTTACAAAACTAGAAAAACAAACCAATGGTTTGCTGAAATGATGCATAGGTTCAATTAGCTTTACATCTTCCTTCTACATTGTAACAGAAGCAGCAAAAAGGGTGGAGAGATACAGTTCCTGCTCAGAAATATGTGAAAAATTCAAATCCTGAGTATTATCGATAAAAATAATACACTCTTTCTTTCAGGTCTAAAATGTCACACTGAAATTGTTAATGGTTTCAGTGCAGTGTCTATTTTTTCAAATATTGAAAATGTCCTTCTCCATAATAAAAATTTTTTATGTTAAAATGTATATTATTACTCTCAGTAGGAAGGAGGAAAGATCACTTCAAAATTTCAGATAATTGCCTTGAAAAAGAAGTGGTTCTTCTGTAACAACAAATGTCATCAACTTTTCTTCTAAAGCTTCCATTATTCCAAATTGCCCAGCCCCAAATAAGTTACTGGAAGTGATTTTAGTTTTTTTTTGTTTTTGGGGGGTTTTTTTGTTTGTTTGTTTGTTTGTTTGTTTGCATGAGAAAAGCTCAGTTCCTTACATGAAAGCCTAATTATATCAATTTGGCTGGCAAGTATGAGGAATAAACAGTTAAGAGTTCCACATTATTGCCTATACGTTAAGTATCAAAGTAAAAAAATGGCTGCAAAAATGTAACAGATAAATGTTGAAACGCAAAATCTAATTTTTCAAATTACTTACAAAACCAATACAAAGACTACTTAGGAAAAAAAAAAGGTATGTCTCCTAAACTATAATTTAAACCAAATATAATATTAGACTACCATGAAAAGTACATTGTCATTGGACTATTTCTAAATTGATGGGTTTTTTTTTTATTGCTTAACATTTTTGCTTATTTATTATTGTGGTTGTCTTGGAGAACTTCAACACTTTCTGAGATTCATAACTAGAAGTATGTAAATCATACCGAGAGTGCCAAAAAATGGATACATATTTTAAGAAAGGAAAACTGTATACAATTTTTTGGCACCCCCAGTGTATTTGTTAGTTTAAAATACTCTACATTAAGTGTATGTTCCACCTTTTATTGAATTGTTTTCTTTAAATCAGTTTTAACTCCAATTGTTATTGCTATGTGTGTTTGTCTCCTATGGGTATTAAATTATATCTCATTTCAGCTTTTATTTCTAATTTATATTCATCTCTTGTTGTATTAAATATAAAACTTAGTTTAGATTCCCTCACATTTAAGTCAAGCATTCATTTTTTTTAAGTTTAATGAAATAGAGTCATTTTTGCCATTACACTTGCTTTGAAAATATTTCCAATGTGATTGATACATTAGGGAACAAAATATCACAAAATTCCCCATTTGCTTTCATGTAATTTTGTCTGTGAGAAACACTAGGTCATTTCTAACTCTGACCAATTTTGACCCCCAGGAGACATCTGACAATGTCTAGAGACGTTTCTGTCATTACTGGGGGTTGAGGAAGATCGGTCGCTACCGGCACCCAGTGCATGATTGTGCACTGCACAGTGAGTCTTAGAAATACATACGATGTATTACAGCAGACCTGAGGCGTCCTTTATTTCTGTGTTAAGTAGGCATCTTCTCTCTGATTAAATTCCTTACTTTTAAAATGTTTTCAAAACATGGTCAAAAAGACTTTATTGGTTATTCCTTTAATTTTCAGAAGTTTAGATGATCTAGAAAATATTATACTGAGCATCCTAGTATTCACCACTGTTTTAACAAATTTAACATTTTTTTTCATATTTCCTTCTAATGAAAGAACTAGAACATGGCAGATGAAACTCAAGTCCCTTTGCTCCTCCCTTTGATCCTATTCTCAGACTCAGTCTTATTCTCCTTCCTGCCTAGAAGCAAACATTATGATGAACATGGTAATTTTTCAGTTCATGTTTTTAATTTTTTAATACACATATGTATCCAGAAATAATATATAGCATTTATCTTTTATGCACAGCTGTTTTCTAATACATCTTGCATTTTTCATTCAACATTTTGAGATCCATCCACGTTGATACATATGTATCTAGTATTGATTTATTTTAATTTTTATAGTGTGCCATTGTCTGACGGATCACAGTTTTTAATCCACTCTTTTATCCATTGACCATTTGTTTACAGTTCTGTGAATTGCCTGTTCATATCCTTTGTCTATATTTTTATTATTTTTATTGTGTCACTTCTCCTTTCACTTCTAAGATTTCTTTATATAATTTGTAGAATTTCTTTATATAATTTGTAGATTGATTACTAGTTGGTGACATTGCATTACAAATATTTTCCCTAGTCTATGGCTTATCATTTAACTTTTTTTAAATTTTATTAGGGAATATTGGGGAACAGTGTGTTTCTCCAGGGCCCATCAGCTCCAAGTCATTGTCCTTCAATTTAATTGTGGAGGGCACAGCTTAGTTCTAAGTCCAGTTGTCATTTTCAATCTTAGTTGCAGGGGGCACAGCCCACCATCCCATGTGGGAATTGAACCAGCAACCTTGTTGTTGAGAGCTTGTTCTCTAACCAACTGAGCCATCTGGCTACCCCTCTGGCAGCTCAGCAGCAGCTAGTTGTCTTCAATCTAGTTGTGGAGGGTGCAGCTCACTGGCCCATGTGGGAATCAAACCGGCAACCCTGTTGTTCAGAGCTCGCGCTCTTACCAACTGAGCCATCTGGCTGCCCCTCATTTAATTTTATTTATTCTGTTTTATGGTATACAGAAGTTTTCCATTTTGATGCAGACATATCAATCTTTTCTTAGGTCTTTTTTTTTTTTTTTTTTTGCATTTTATTTGAGAAATTCTTTTCTATACTGAGGTTACAAAAATACTTTACATTTTCTTCCAAAAGGCTGACGTTTTGCTTTTCATGTTTAGATTTAGAAACAGGTAAGTGTATTAAGTTTTGTGTATGAATGCATGTTTGGGGGAATACACTATGTAGGAAGGCTGTCTGTATTAATATTCTAAAGAGGGAACAAGCCTGGGGGGGGCGGGGTGAGAATGGGACGTGGTCAGCAAGGGAAACCTAGAGCAAAGGGTCAGAGAGGCAAACTTCTGCCAGGGCTAGCAGCACCGCCCAGCACTGTCAGGGGATGCCGAGTCCTGGGCAACTGACCACGACCATGGCCTGTGGCAGGACTGTGCCTGCCGGGGAGGTGAAGATGTCAGACTAGCTATCACAGTTTGATGGCAGCAGCCATTAAAATAAGCTCCCTCCATCTCTTGCTCTGATTGCCTACATCCATGCAATCTTCTGATTATAGTTTGCCTTTTCATGGATTTTTGCCTAAAAGGAAAAAATATGCTGCTTAGCAAACATGAGCCCAGTGGACAATTATATATTTTATTATAAATTAATAAAATTAGCATTCTCCTTCTGTTTTTTATGGGATTCTGTTCTGACCAAAAGATCGACTCTCGGTGTGTTGAGAAATCAGGTGAGGTCTAGACCATGAACTATGGGGCATTAATTCATCCATCCAGGTCAAGGCCACTCTTACGTGTGCAGCTGACCATCCCTGGTCTTCACCAATCCAATGAGCTTCTGTGGCTGAATGACTTTCAAGCATGGGCATGGCCCCATCAACCTCTCTTCCTTTCTCTCTACTCTGGTTTCCATAGACATTGCTCAAAGTCTCTGTTCCCTCCACAGGTGTTATTTTTAACCAACAAGAAGCAGGTACATGTGTATCTGCTGTGCCAACAGAGAACATCCAGTCCTTAAATGTCACTGCTGTGAAAAGCTATGAGCCATGGGCACCCCTGGAATTCCTGAGAACAGTTAGCCTAATGCCACATTCAGTCAACCTCTGGGTAAAAGGCAATTCACAGGACTGCTTAAACCAAAACAAGACCCACGAGAAACCTGTGATGTGTCCCCCACGTCTCCTGCCGTTGCATTTGTGAAAGGAGTCACCCACTTAACAGAAGCCTAAGGAAATCTGAAATAGGTTCAAGGCTTCCAGGAATTTCCAAAGGATGTTTTCCCGACAGAAAGGTATTTTTTTCATGTGATTAAGCGTTGCTCCTGTCACAGGCAGTGGTCTACTCCCTTCTTGTCCCATGGACCTCTGTTATGTGCGTGCCTGTCCTCTCCCTGTCCTGCACTTGACTCTAAGTCCTCTAGAAACAAAAAGCTACATCTTAACATCCCTGAACCGGCTGCAATGTGAGGCTTCAAGAAACACCAGTTTCTGTTGGCTCTGAGCAGCTTCAGGTGGAGAAGAATGAAGTGTTTCTTAGGGTGCAATAAATTCTGGCTCCTGAGCTTCACGGGGAAATTCTGCAAACTACCTTCTACACCTTCTGTGTCCCCTGTTCCTGGCACAGATGGGTACCGACAAAACGCATAAATCAGCAAACAAACCCCACTTTGCCCTTTGAAAGCAACAAGAAACAAAGCTAAAACAACACAGCAGATCTGTGATGGAGCATACGGGACACATGACCAGACAGCACGGCACACAGGATATTTGAAATCAGGTCTGTCTAAGAAAAACGTGTTACCTTTACGGGAAGTAAACGTTAAAACAGAAGAAGTCTGGTAGAACTTTATTCTGGACCAACTTATTTATGACGGTATATGGAAAATCTAATTTCTGATCATCTTCGTTGTCAACGTTCATTTAATTCTAGACGACCACTGTTGCTTCTGCAGGAATAGGTGGGCACGTGCAGGTGGACAAGGTACTTAGATCTGCTGGAAAGAACAGACGCCCAAACAGTGGGAAGGCTGCGGGTCAAAGGGAACGTCCTGTTAACAGTACACTGTGACGTTCACTTCATCTTATCAGACAATGCTTCACGTGGCATTGCGTGGTATTAAAAGATCAGCCAGCGGTAGCATTAAACAGCAAGAGCTCTGTGGGGAAAGTTTAGGCTCTCCACACTCTGAAACAAAGGGAAAATAAAAAATACAACCTTCTGAAACTCCAAAAGGCAGGATTGAAAGGAATCTGGCAGAACTCTCGCATGGATGAACTCATGCATATGAACCTACGAGTGATCCTGCTGCATTCTTTGCTGTCTATAATACCTTGTATTGACTGTCTTTCTTCCTGTTCCGTTTCCTGTCTTTTCCTATAAGGCAAGGTTTCGATTTTCTCAACCGCGTGTTTTTCTCCCTCAGCCCTGCAGGTGGCGCCTCTGTTCCAGTGCCCTCTGACAACCCAGCTGTAAATAGATCTTGATTCCTCAGAAGCAAGTACTTGCTGCATCACCTTATGTGACTAAAACAGGCAGTTTTGCTTTTAGCCAGAAACCAACTGTTCCTGGAGTCAAAGGGCCATTAGATTTTACTGAGCTGACATTAATACAAAGAGGCAGAGAATAAAAAAAGAGCATGGGCTTTTACGACTGGGAGTTCTGTCCAGCAGGTTTATGTGGGAGACATTTTGATTTCATGATGGATCAGACAAGCAATACATACCCAAGCATAGACTACCAAACAGAAATCCACGTGACAATCGGAATAAGTTGATGGGCACTCCCACTATGACTGCTCCCACGGCAAACACGCAGGGACTGGTATAATTTCTGTATGCTGGGCGTGCTCATGGATGCCTCGGTGGGTCTCTTTTGTACTAGAGGTAGTGCTGTGCGATTGCGACGTGCTCTTCGTGGGACAGGCTGCTGTTCTTTCCAAGCTCCTCCTGTGCCTACACTACATTTTCACTGGCTAAGGTTGGAGACTGTGCTCTGGGCGGCAGCAGGTGGGTGAGTCCAAGCATTGCCGGCCGCACATCGTTTCAGCCTCCACCTCACAACTTGCAGGACCTGGGCCCTGAAAACCTGAGTCCCTTCTTCCCCCAGTCATTGTCTGGAGAACTAACAGCGTTCATGTACAAAATTAAGAGCTATCACACTGTATCAGAAGTGCCTGTTTGTTTCTTTGTCTCTCCCACTAATCCACCAGACTTTTTCACCTTGATGTCTTCCATAGCTAGTGGACTTCTTAGTACATAGCAGGTGCTCAACAAACATGTATGGAACGAACGATGGGTACAGCCCAACTACAGAAAGACGTCAATAGGTTGTCCAAAATATTCTGGTGGAGGTGGCATAGCACTGCCGTTTATAATATAAACTGATGTCATTCCCTCTGGACCCAGAGATTGTGCCTGGGTATATTTTGCAGAAATATACCTTGGGTTCTAAAGGAGAGTCTCAGTGTCTTTGAATCAGTTAGTTACAAATAACAATAGTTAATATTTCTTTGAAAAATTATGTGATACTGTCCTAAATACTTATATAGTATCTCCTTTCATCCTCACAACAATCTGTGAAATAAGTACTATTAATAGCACATTTGAAAGAGAGGAAACTAAGGTCCAAAAAGTCAAGTGATTTGCTCAAAGTCACACAGTTCAGTTGCACAGTCAGGGTCCAAAGCCATGCAGTCTGACTCAGAGCTGGTTTCTGAATCACCACCGTCCTCCTCCCTGTACTGTGGGGGTGTCTCCGCACCTCTTAATGGAAAGCCTGAAGTAGCACCCATACTACTACCAGTAACTCCTTGCTGGGAGGTAGGGGGTGGAGGAGGAAGGCCGCTGCACATGTGACTTTACTCAAACTCGTCAGCAGCCGATCATCCGTGATGCTCCTACACATACGTCACTACCAAGGGAAGTTTCCAGCCCTTCAATTCACAACTTCTGTTGTTCTTGGAATTTTCCAGTGCTTCTTGGAGATCCTATTCTCTACTTAGGATGAAATTATGATGACAAGCTCTATTGGGACAAAAAAAAAAAACTGTACAACAGCTACAATGCAGGAGAAATTTATTTCTGGTGCACACAAGTTCCTGGGTTTAAAGTCATTGCTCTCCTCCCAGGAGTCTCTCATGGAGCCAAGCCCCTTCCTTCCCATTGGTCCAGCTCCTCCAACAGGAAGGGTGCACACCTCAGTCAATCCAGGGGAAGGAGAAACAGCACAAAGGACTTTGCACAGGAGGTTCTGAAGGACTGGGCTTGAAAGTGGCCCATGTCACTTCCACTCACATCCCACTGGCCAGAACGTAGTCATGTGGCTGAATCTAGCTGCAGGATTAGCTGGAAAACACCACTTAGCACTGCGCCCAGGAAGAAAAGGAAATGGGATTGATGAATAGCTTGCCAGCCTCTGCCACACAGGATAATCTTAGAATTAACAGAAGGTGTGATCAATAAAAGAATTTCAAACTCTACAGTATTTCAGTACATCAAGTATTCTTTCTTTTTTAAGGGAGAGAACCATGACATTCGAGATTTTATGTTCTTCGCTTTACGTAAATAGATCAATGCTGGTTTCCACCATCCCTCTCCAGACAGGATATGTGCGGTGCATGAGGGGCTTGCGGTGAGAACTTAGTGCTTCTTACTTTCTAATATGTTTTCCTCCACACCAGGAGACCACTGCTGATAGTCTTCAATGGCTTATCAGTTATGGCTGGGCAGGCATTAGGATGCTATACTCAGCAGTTACTAACGTCTGTTTCGACGTTATTGTTGTAGTGAACATAACCAGCGTCTCACACCGACACCGGGCCCGGCTGGGATCCCCGCAGTAGAGGCCTGTCCACGCCCCTGGCCTCACCTTTCCTTGACCGATAGCTTAGCAATAGATCAACCCCCTGCGGCTGGAGCTTGGAATGTCCCCTGTCCACCGAGTTCCCTGTTTTAGAAAATTACCCTGAAACTTATGATTAATACCCTTAGGCTTATTAATCAAAATCTCTATGGTCTAGTACTCTTTCCAGGCTAATACCATCATTGTTCCTGGATTGCTGATGGCACCCGAGAACCATGCTGCCAGAGGGAAGGATCCATGAAGCAGAACAGACCCCTGGAACCATCACGTAGCCTCTGGAGGAACGCCCAGACTTTCCCTTAAATATGCCAGGCTGGTCTGAGAATGTGAAGGCAGTTTTTGGAGATGTTAACCCTCTGCCTTTTCAGACCACCGGTGCTCTGACAATAAACGCTTATCCAATAGCTCAACTCCTGTGTCGGTCTATTGGTGGGCAACACGAGCCCCGGACTCGGTTGCACCCCGGTTTTAATATTATCCTTTGATGGGACTGTTCCCACAAGTGATAGATGGCACAGAGGCAATACTGCCAATGGTGTCAGAAATCACAAAACGGTGAACCTATTTTGGTGGAAGTAATGATAAAGGATGAGCACCTACCCACTGGGCCCCTCCCTTATCCCCTCTCTTGACCCCAGGCTCCTGGCTTACCTTAGGACACTGGGGACAAGTTTGAAACTACTGTTCAGAAACCAAGTCAGCTATTGGAAAGAACTATGGACAGACTGATAACTCTGTGCTGTTATCCCAGGAATAAGTATTTCTATAATTACCTCAACAGCGGTGTTTTTCCAATTAATAGCAATTCTAGGACCCGGAGGAGTCCCTTTTCTAAGGATAAATGCTTGTTGAATGAACACTGACAGATGGATGTGTCTGATCCTGTAAGCAGACCACCTTTCTATATAACACTTGAGTCTTCTCAGGACTTATGCGCAGGGACGCTCACAAGCCAGAGGGCCAACCACCAGACGACCGTTCCTTTGCCACCATTCACTGCGGAAAACGGATGACTTCACACCACCTCTACCAGAAATCCTCACATTGAGATTATATCTTTGCCCCTGCACCACTGCCTTCTAACCAACCAAATCAAATGATGGAGGAAGTAGGATCCCAAATTAGCCCATGTCTAAAACTGGATATAGAGTGATTAACAATAAAAGGCAGCAAAGAAATTTGACTAAGGCACTGCAATTCTTTGTAAGCCTTTATAATGAATTAGTTACCTTAAAGGATTTATCTTTTAAAGGATACATGTATCCTCATTCCAGAAGGCAGAGTGTCACTGCACTAATTTATTTCTATTTTTCTCCCTTTCAGATTATAAGAAGGGCAAAGACAGTAGTAAGTATTTATCTTCAACACCTTTCATGGCGGTTGGCAGAGGTATTTAATCGTTGTGGAAGGAAGGAAGGAAGGAAAGAAGGAAGGGAGGGAGGCCATTTTGTAATATACTGAAATACTCTTAAAGCCATGTTGGGTTTTCACAAGAAGACACTGAAATCAGATGAGGAGATATCCCCTTGCCCTTGAGTTATTGGTAAAATGAAAGTGAACTAAAACCCTGCAGAGAATAGATGCCGTAGGCCAGGTTTAGTGGCATAAATCCTTGATAAGAACCAAGAGGTCCGGGGATTAGAATTTGTCGTTTTGCTAAATAGCTAAAGAGTTGTAGACCTTGAATAATTTACATTTGAAAATGACAATGATACTTCCCGGTCTATCTCACAGAGAGGGATAGACAGTCTGGGCAGGGGAGAGGCTGTAAACTGGCTACAGAATAACAGGAGGGTAAGCTATTTGGGAAAGCAAAAGGACTCTACAAATGCAAAGTACTGCTGCTGTAAATCCAAAATGTAGAAGCCGATAACATTTTCATTTTCAATTTTCAAAGTGCAAATTTTGTTCCAAATTTTATTAAATCATATACTAAAGGTATGTGCTTTTGCAATTGGATGAGACCCCAAACCATCAATGTCCCTGTAATGCGGGCTAACGGTTTCACATATGGGGAAGCAAAAGCAACACAAGTTAGTAAGATAGTTTGACTAGCCTCACAAATAATCATGTGATCATGTAAACGGATCGGAAAATATTCAAAACCCCAGCCGCCATGTGAATGCTCGCCATCAGGCAGCATTTTCTTCATTCGGTAACAAGGCAAAATCATCTGTGTGTCCAAAGCGATTCCTTAATGAGCAGTCTCAGAAAGGACCACCGTGTTGGCTGGCCCTTACCTTACACCTGAGTCAGTACGAGGCCCTGCCCTTCACTTCCTCGACAGACGATGAGCGCTTTTGTTGTACATTTTGGCAGTGCCCTAAGTGGTCTCTATGTAAGTATGATAGGCTTAAACACAAAAACAAATTCCACAAACAAATGTAAATATGGTCACCAGAACGTAAAACAAGAAATTCTGGGCATCTAGTCCACTTTCTTTAATTCCTCTCCTATTGGCTTGCTATCCAGAGTAACCTTTCCTTCGAGACGCCCTGTTAAACATGCCTAAAGTCTGTCAGCTGCTAAATAATTAAATTACATATAACAAAGTGACAACACTCTGTAGAAATATTTTGAAACTGATTGAATCATAAATTCTCTTAACGTTGTCTTGACTCAAGGCACTGGGTCAAGAGATATTTTCACAGATGCTGCTCCATGGAGGACAGAAACCACCCAGTCCTGCAGCTATAGAGGGAGGTACTTCTTGCTGTTTCTGAGTTAGCAGACTCTTAGCTTCGGGCTACAGCTCCCATTCTAGATATTGTTATCCCCCCAAGATTTGAGAATGCATTCAATGCCTTGTATTCTCCATACTTTCCTTTCCCTCCCCAGATTCTTCATTGCATGGCAGTCTTCCTTTCACTTTGTTGTTTCCATAACTGCAAAGGAATGGGGACAGCTGCTCCCCTCTTGTCCCCATCTCCTTTTACCAAGGAAAACAATAAAAAGCCCCTCCAACAACAGCATTAGCACTCTCCCCATATTTTCTCAGACAAGAATTTTCTCAGCTATAATGTATTCCGTCTTTACAAACCCTCAGTGTCTTTTTTTTTTTTAACTTCCATTTATATCACTGTGGAGGCTACAGCTTCATGTGGGTTTTCCCAGAGCCTCCGCCATCAGGTTCACACCCGCTCCCCAGACAGGGTGACTCACCCAGGAGGAAAGTCTCACAGTGAGTGAGGCTGCGCTGGGCTCCCACCTTGTCCCAGTGCCGCCCTCCCCGCCTCTCTCCCACCACAGTTTAAGCACCCGAGAGTCAGGGCCTCTCTTGGCAAGGCTGCCAGCTGGGAGGCTGCTGAGAGTGGCACGTCGTCCCCAGCTGCTGCTGTCCCACGGCTCAAGGCTCACAGTGCCCAGCAGTCGTCTCGGCAGCTCTCAGGGACCCTCCTGGCTTCAGTCCTGTAAGGCTCCTTCCGGCTTTCAGAGACCTTACTGACAAGCGGACCTGGACCTGATCTCCAGGGTACCCGTGACGTAAGCATCGCCCCACAGCACACTGAAGTAGGCAGTGCTGACAGTGATATCCATCCCGGTCCCCAAGGCAGCTCGGTGTCTGCAGCCTCCATTCCTACCTGATCTTATCCTCCGGTTCTGTGACGCCGGGTCCACCGGAGCCTGGCAATGTCTGCGCACCTGAGTGCCCAGGTATTCCATGTTACATGTGAAGCGAGTGCACTTCCGTTATTTCTTGGGCTTCGTACAGCACTTGCACCAGGCAAGACAGGCGCTAACTGATTTAAAGCAGTGGAAACCTCCACTCAGCAGCTGAGTAACTTGTGCAAGGGGCCACAGAGACTAAAATGCAAAGATTTGATCTTTACTCCTAAAGTTCCATGTTATTTTCATACTGTCTAGGGTTTTTGAGAATCGCTTCAAAATTGCAAATAGGTTTCAAAATTAGTCATCCCCTAGGTTTTCTAATTAGCTCATCATGCTCATAAATGGCAATAAAGGAAATGGCACAGATTAGCCATGGAGTCACTCAAAGACTTGGGTGTGTCCAGCCATTGGGTGGCCTGAGTGAGGCCACAGAGAGAGGCCCAGAGACCCATCGAGCTCTGCCTTCAATGATTTTTTTGACTGTAATATTTTGAACTAATTATGTGACACAAATTGTTACTCACCATCTGCCTGTGTGGGTGTTGAGTTTGCCTCAGGACTTAAGGGGAGAGAGAAATTCACTAAGAATTCCATAGTATCCTAGGGCAATAAACCAACGACTCCTCCCCATGCAACTGAGGAAGCCTTTCCCATAATCAGCACCTCAACTGGACATCAAGGCCCGACTCCCTTTAATCGGGCTTTGAAAGAACGTGCACTGTATGTAGGGTACGTAGAATGTAGTTGTCTGGGTCATATATTTCCAAAACTCAAATGTTTGGCAGGTTAACACTGCCTAAGAAGCTCCCACAGGAGTGTGTGTATGTGGGGGGGGGGAGGGCCGGTATGGGGGGGAGTGGGGGGCAGCAGGAACTCACTTTGAAGAGTGGAGCACGGATTCCAGTTCCAGATCGGCTTCTTTCTTAGTGTGCGACCTGAGAACCTCAGGACCCTAACATACAGATGGTGCCCAAAAAATGTGTACACCTTTTAACAAAGGAGAAAACTGTGTTAACATTATAACACAATCAGTGACGCTGGCCTTCATTTGATTAACACCATCTTTTGAATAAATGCCTTACTACACATTGCTACCTTAATTCAATTCAACTTCAAAAGGTAATACATAGTAACATCTCTTAAAATGTGTACAGTTTTTTGGCCCCCCAGTATAATTGGGGCTGTTTAAAATGAGCTCCAGTACATCAAACAAGTCATCCAGAGTAAATACCAGTAATACTCTAGATTACTAAAATCATATGTAAACTCACTAGATAACAAAAACAAAAAGTAAGCAGCCTACCACAGCAGGGCTGTTCTGATAACACCGCCTTGGAAGGTGACATCTGTAAAACGAGTTGAGGAAACTGGTGCTGTTATAGATTCGGAGACATGCGAATGCTCTCCAATGAGAGGCAAAGGAAAAGACCACCAAGTGTTTGGCCAACGTCATCTAAAGACTTTAGAGAAACAAGTACCAAAAGTATATTAGAAGGTTTAACAAAAAGCCAAATTCCATTTATGCTGCTTTGATCGTTTTATTTTTCTAAATTGAGATGTAACTGGAATCAGGAATCAGGCAGAAAAGACGGAAAGAAGATACACAGAGTAGATCTGTCATCCTTCGACACCTTTTTGATCTCCAGACAGAGTTAAATCGCTTCGCCATCCTCCTTACCTCCCTGCCCCACCCCACCTCCGTATCTTCAACAGCAGAACATGTAAACACACTCGACGCCACTGGAACAGTAAGAACCTCCAGGATCCCACTGGGAGGGCACTGCCAGCTTGGGATGCCGGCCCCACATCACAGGTGGCAGCACACAGACAGGTAGCACACACATGCAGCTGTGGGGTGGCCCATGCAGACCACAGCCAAAATGACTGCACTATTTGTGCTACACTGAAATTTTACTCTGTTGTAGAAACATGTTCTGGATTTT
Organism: Rhinolophus ferrumequinum; assembly: GCF_004115265.2. NCBI lineage: Eukaryota > Metazoa > Chordata > Mammalia > Chiroptera > Rhinolophidae > Rhinolophus > Rhinolophus ferrumequinum. Next base: position 17,358,794 of record NW_022680355.1, on the reverse strand, counting down.
GGAGAGAAAAGGATAAACTAAGTACTAGGCATTGCAATGACAATGTCACCTCGATAATTCCTAGTCAAAGACTCGCATAGGCTTAGATGTGGGGTGAGAGGGAAGGCGAGAGGAAAACCGTTTACTGAGCACCTCCTGGTGCCACAGACTTTGTGCTAAGCGATGCAAATCCTTAGGAATCCTTGCAAAATGCTGGCTTGAAGGGAGTTGCTTCATGGCAGATTTTACAGCAAAGGCACGAGGCTCACAAAGTCCTAGACCTGGACTCTGGAGGCAGGTCAGCACAAATGCTGCCCTTTGTGCTATGTCGTCCTTCCCCAGAATACTGACCTGTGCTCCTCACATTCGGGAGGGACAGGTGAAAGGGAACCGTGACACTGCAGGAGCTGTACTGACCGTCACCCTCTACGTTCTGGAATTTCTGATGCCCAGAAAGTCACCCTACTCCATCTCTATTTTCTGACTGGGCCCCAATCCACTTCCACTGCCTAACAGGCTCCAGCAGACACTTCCTGTCTCCCTCTGGAGGCTTTGGCCACCTTCCCTGCTACCCATGCTTTATTTGACTCCCTAGAAACACTTCAAATCCTTGTTGGAAAGAGGATAGGAGATGCCAAACTGGGTTTCTAACGAAGAACTAGAAATCAAAATGACACAGATTAATTTCGACCCTCGCCAAAATAAATAAACAAAACCCCCCAAAAAACTCTCTCAATATAATAAAAACAAAAACACATGATTACAATCCTTAGTGTAAACTTAATTAGCCAGACCTCCACTAATTGGTACTCTGAATAACTACAATTATTTTTTTCTGAATTCAAGTTTGAAGAGAAAGAAGCAACTGATGCTCAAAGCTCATCAACTGCTGACTGAAACAAATCCCAGGCTGTGTTCTGGAGTTCTGTTCTGTGTTCTGGAGTCGGGATATGTCTTCCACCTCCTACGCCCCATACAACTCCTATGTATCTTTCTCAAGCCAGAAAACTCTTATTTGCCCAAATTTTATTCCAAAGATTGAGGGATGGGTAGGTAATGTCTTCCCAAACTGCACAGTTACTCTTCCTTCCTTAAAATCCTGGATAACTTTACACATCTCACTCCAGCTAAGGAACAAACTGCTGTGCCAAGGGCAGCCCAGACCATATATCCTATTTTGATGAGACTGACAGAAAGCATGTCTCAACCCCTAAACAACACAATTTTGGCCTAAATCCCAGTTACGTGCAACGATCTTTGTTCATTTGTCTTGATTAGAGGTGGCTGAACAAATGGGAATGGACAGCCACACTCACAATCAAAGACCAAGCTGGTCTTCCTAAACCAGCATATATTGTACACACCCATGTTCACGGAAGTGAAACAAAAGTTGCATAAAACGATCTTTTCGTACTCTTACTAAGTATGGTACGCTATTATAAAGCCATCTATAACTCACCAAATTGATTCAGTATCTTATGGTGAGTCGAGACCTGAATATGAAAAAAAATGAAAAAACCCACCAGTTAAGCACTGCATACGTCAGCTGCCCTAACTTGTCCCTTGCTGATCACGAATAATCGTCAACAGACACAGCATATCCAGTGCCTCCGTATTTTGATTCTGCCAACAACTTCTACCAGGTCTTATTCCATGCTCCTAAAACCAATATTACTACCAACACCACCACTGCAAGGGAATAATTTACCAGAACAAAAAGAAACATAAGTGACATTTAACTCGTGTGATACACTAAAGAAAACTTTGCATGGAAGATGTGTAAAATGAATGCCGGCAAACATTTAAAGGAATCGCACAAAAAATGTTCACCACCTGATGATCTCCAAGTCCTACCCCACCCCCTACCCACAAAGTTTTATAGAACCCATTGTATTCCCAGTTGTAATTGTCTATCATCCAGAATATGCACTTCCCCTGAGCCTCAGTAACTGATGACTCATTCATGGAGAATTCTCTCTTCTTTTGAGTGTTACCACCTTAGATACAGAAAATAAGAGACTCTTGAAAATGTGACAACTTCTGGGAGGACTGGTGATGTTGGACAAGGTCTCCAGTGAAAATGCCAATGGCCGCATACAGGGTCTGAGGACTACGTCATATCCACATTTTCATTTGTCCCTAGTCAAGTTCCCTCGGTGTTTCATACAAAACAAAGGTAATTGTTATAATGAACTCATATTTATATTCCAGCAATGGTGGGGGATGGCTGACTGCCATCAACTACCTTTATATGAAATACTGATAACAGCAGGGAGTGGTATATAAACAATGTCCTATTTTTTAACCTTGCCTAATGAGGCTACTTCTTAAAAATTCTATTTGAAAGGATGAGAAAGAGGCTGAAGATAGCACAGCTGTAAATATATCTGCAGTAAGAGCTACTGCAATTCAATCATTTATCCTAGAGTTCAATCATTTATGCTACACACATATGCGTGCGTGTACACTCACACACACACACACACACACACACACACACACACACACACTATTGATCTATCTTGTGACCAAGAAGAGTGAATCACAAATTAAACCCTGGATGATCATCTATAGAATTTATACCTTTGAATAAATATGAGAGTTTACTTTGCAACAGCATTTCACTTGTTTAGTGAACTTGAACACATCTTAAAAAGTATCTGGGCGACGTCTGAAAGCCTTCTGCTTGACGTGGCAGTTAACATGGATCATTTCTGAGTCGCACTGTGGAAGAACCTTTCCTCTCAGTGTTGCCAGATGACTAAAGTCACCAGGAGACAAAACAACTGCGGGGCAGGCTGGACTCCCACAACCGTAGGTGTCGTGGCTTCCACACAGGCTGTCCTGAGCCCTTGGGCCACATGCCATTTGCAGCCTGTGAAAGGGCAATTGCGGTCCCCACATCTCTTGCCTGCCTGAGTCTGCGGCTGGTCCAACAGGGATGACACCACATTTGTGTTGCAGTTCTGGAAAGATGGACACGCTGGTATGGACTGAAATTGCTTATGATGCAGCTATTTGACAAGTGACAGATTTATCCCCAAAATAATAATGAACTTCAGGAAAATAGGTTTATTTGACAACTACATATCTTTTTGATGGTGACCAGCTGTTGCTTGGAAGGAACCCAAAACTAACATGAACTTTTTTGGAAACAACTGCCCTCCTAGGTAACGTTGGACAAGCCATTTACTCAGTGAGCCTCAGTTTCTCTGTCCGTAAAGTGGGGATTATATGACTGGAGCATCATCCCCATTCGCCCTGGTTTCTGACCTCATGACCTGAAAGGAACAATGACGCCCTCTGGTAGGGATCTGAAACAGCTCGATGACCCTCAGTCAGGATCAGGAAGGCAAACACTGTGTGAAGCCCTCTGGAAGCACCAAAAATGGGACACTACGCATGTCACGCCCATGCATCCCCAATACTACTCATGTTCTTCAACCACCCTGCCCCACCCCACAGACAGCCTGGGCTCCAATTCTGAGCTACGTGCTGTGAGCAACTTCTGTGCCTTTGCACTTCTTCAGCTATAAAAGTGAGATCATAATATTATAATAGACATGCCTTGTCATGGTGATTCAAAGATGAAACGGGATAACAGATGTCAAGTCCTCGGCACGGGGTCTGGCCCACCACAGTGCGTGGTGAGAGTGCGCTAGCGTTACATTTGTTCAATTTGCACATATTGAGTGTCTTCCCTCTGCAAGGCTCAGCTGGATCCTGCCTTCAACTGGCTCCAATGAGCATCAAAAACAGACATCCACGCCCTGTACTATATGTGCTTGAAATCTAAATGGAGAGAATAAGGCTTCTAGACCTTGGAGGTACGGCACTAATGGGTTTAGCTTGAACATAGGGACCGTTTGACAGAAATATGGCCAACAACCTGTCTCCTCAGTGTTGCCATCAGATATCGTTTCACTATGGGCACCGAGAACAGGATCCCACACCACCTTTGGCTGTGTGCCACGCACAGCTAGCTGTCCATGACCAAACCACGAATCATGGATAGAGCACTGCTGCTCAGAGGTGAATGCCCACCCAGGGCACACATTTCCAACCCCCATATTTAAGGGGGAGCCACACACATGAGGTGTGGCCAAGGAATGTGGGTAGAAGGGATATGCACTGCTTCTAGGGTCTCATCAAAACCTCCTGCCTGATGCTCTACTCCTTCCCTTTTCCGACTGCTGGCTGGACATCTAGAGTCTCTGCCTGCCTGGGAATCTGAATGACAGCTGGAGGAGAAGCCCCGGGCTCCCGGCCACATGCCCAGCTGGGTATCACATGAAGAAGAACTAAGACTCCATCACGTGGAGCCCCTAACATCTAGGATTGATCTGCTCTAGCAGCAAGAACTCCAGATTTCCTTTCTAGCAGTAGGGGAATATTGCACCATATGTTTGTCGAAAAATAAAACTGCCTTGATTTATACCAGGCTCCTACAGAGAATCCTGGCAAATGACCTGAAGTTCGTGGGAAGATGGAGATTTAAGAAACAGTGTGCAGTGAAAAGCACACAGTAGTTTATCACTGAGATGTCACTTAAGAAGCCACATTACTTTAAACAAAATTGAACTGAAAGAGAAGAGGCAATCTAGCCAGCCAGAGAGAATTGTTCTCCTCCCCAGCCTCGCCCAGCTCTTATTGGAGGAAGTTGGAGTTCCCTACAGGCATGTACTTATAAACACAGAAATGATTAAAATTAATTGCAATTAATTTATTAATTAAAGTCTTAGAAATCTTCGTGCACGGTTTTGTTTTCTGTTTTTTTGTTTGTTTGTTTTGGCAAATTGCTTTAGATTATAATTCCAGTGACTAAACCACTGGAAGGGAAAATTCACTGAAAATGAAGAATAGGCAATAGGCAACTAAGAGTGAAAATGTCAACTTTTAAACAGCAGTGTATTTTCAATCATACCCAAGAGGAGGGGGGAAATGATACTGAACTCAAGGTCATTTATAACAAAACACAGGCTACCTTAGAGGCAATGTAAGGCAAAGCCCAAAGCTGTAGGAATAATACGCAGATTCACCCAGAATTTAGAGGAAATGATGGAATCAAGAGTTGGGTTAAATAGTCCTAAAATCTCTCAAAATGGTTTTACCTTTCATATGTCCAGGAACCAAAACTAGAGCCAGAACTAGAACGGGGGATTCTCTAGGGACCAGACAATGTTTCTCTACTTTTAACTCCTGGCTTGCTGCTCTGTTGCTAAATGTAGAGCAACAGAGATTAAGAATAGGAATCTGGGTTCAACTTCAGCAGTGTTGGTGAGTTTGTTGAGAATGCAACGGTGGCTTCACAAATCAAGGTCAAGGTTGGGACAGTTGACACAGGCGCACTTCCTGCATTTCCACTGACGTTACTATATGTCTGCCTCTGGTCTGGATTTGGTCAGTATTTGGGGAAAGTACCTAATTTATATACTTCATTCATTGGTAGAAAAAAGTATTTAGTAAAGAAAATTAAAATACAATACAGCCAATCCTCCTATTAGTAGATTCCATATTTGCAAATTCACCTCCTTGCTAACATTTCTTTGTAACCTCTAAATCAATACTGTGACTCTTTTGGGGCCACTGGCAGACCTGAGCAAAGGGGAGAAAATCTGAGTCCCACCTCATACCAGGTCGACCGAGGCAACGCCCTGCCTTGTTGTTTAAGTTCTCGTACTATAAACAAGTGTCCTTTTGAGAGCCTGTTTAGCGCCTACTGTTGCCAATCTAGCTGATTAAAGCGGCCCCCAAGCATAGTGCTGACGTGCTGTCTAGTGTGCCTACGAATAAGAAGGCTGGGATGTGCCTGAGGGAGACAACACATGTGTTAGAGAAGCTTCATTCAGCGTGAGTTAGAGCCCTGTTGGCTGTGAGTTCGATGTTAATGAACCAACAGTACATATTAAATGAGGTATCTTTAAACAGAAACACACATACACCAAGGTGATGTATCGATGGGTTGATGAAAAAGTTGTGACCGGAGGCTTGCAGGCACCTCACCTGCTGTCTCCAGGAGCAGTAGCTCAGGATTTGCTCATCCGGTGTTCTTTAGACTTTACACATCTAAGGATTCCAGGGGATACATTTCAGGAGCATCTATTATGTATTAGATATCATGCTAAACTTTTCCACAAACATGTTTCCGCACTTTAGGCACATTTAAAAACTGTACGAAGCCTGACCATAAAGCAGTATTTACAAAGCCACTACCTCAAGAAAACTACTGTCACTATTTCAGTACATAGCTGTCATGTCAAAGCCATACAAGCTTTCCTGTTAAAAGAACAATTCTTGCTAAGTAAACTGAACGGACTTCGCGAGAGGTAGTCGTTTGGGAAACTACCAGAGCCATTTCCTGTGGATTGCCTGCAGAGCCTCCTGCCTGACCTTTCAAAGCACTAGGCTACCAAAATGAGCACAGCTCCCCGCCTCCACTGCAAACCCCGCGTAACGCCTGGCCAAAGTCCAGACCGGAGCCAGAGGCTCAGCAACGTCAGTGGAAATGCAGGAAGTGCGCCTGTGTCAACTGTCTCAACCTTGACCTTGATTTGTAAAGCCACCATTGCATTCTCAACAAACTCCAACACTGCTGAAGTTGAACCCAGATTCCTATTCTTAATCTCTGTTGCTCTACATTTAGCAACAGAGCAGCAAGCCAGGAGTTAAAAGTAGAGAAACATTTTCTGGTCCCTAGAGAATCCCACATTCTAGCTCTGGTTCTAATTTTGGTTCTTGGACATATGAAAGGTAAAAACATTTTGAGAGATTTTAGAACTATTTAACCCAAATCTGATTCCATCATTTCCTCTAAACCTGGGTGAATCTGCGTATTATTCCTATACCCTGTTTTGAGCTGGAGTTTACATTACCTCTAAGGTAGCCTGCTTTTTACTGTAAATTATATTGAATTCACTATCTTTTCTTTTTTCTTTCTGAGTTCAGTGAAAAGTAACATTAGTGCGACAGCAAACAAACTGATTATCTGAGAACTTTGATCCACTTTGAAAGGATTCAGGCCGATAACTATCCTAAACTATGAACCAAATCTGACAAGATGAAGCTGTTTCTAACCCCAAACTTAAAATTGACAGTTTTACAAGCCTCTTTCTTTCAAAGTCCCATTTTCCTATGATAGCAAGAATTTGAAATTTATTACTACAACTACTTGTTCTATGGAGGAGAAAATTCTTATGTTTCCAAATATAATGAAAAACATCAAGAATTACAAGTAGAATTTAGTCAGTAAATGATAGCTTTTAGAGAATGACATATTCATCTATTAAGACAATTACTGTTGAACAAGACTATGAGTATATCACTTAAGTAGATGGATATTTCTTCAGGCATTCAGACTCCTGGGATAATTTTAAAGCAATTTTCAAGATTGTTTCACCCCAGGACAATTATTGAAAAAATCTGGAAAACATTCAAGCTCCGCGTGTCTCTTTTATAAGTCAAAAGTATGGCAGGATTTCCAGAGAGGTGAATCATTCCTTTATTTTTCTTACTCGACTACATTGTTACATGGATTATATCACAGAACCCTTAAATTTTAGAGCTGGGTGGGACCTCAGTGCCTCAGTGGGGGCTGGGGCGGAAATCATAGTGTCATAAGTAAGACAAAGGGAACAGACTAAAGCACACCCATCGAGTGGCCTGTAAGCCCTTTGCATGTCAGGGCACACTCCACAGTCACTAAAGCACTGGACCCTTCTCTCTGATGTGAAATAATTAACATAAAATAATTAACAGTGTCATCGTCACAGTGCAGTGGCCACAGGGCCACCAAGGACAGGGGAAGGAGCTGGGATGGGCGACTGAAGCGAAAGGAACTAGGCCTGTGAGGCCAGGCCTTGAGGACAAGGGCTAGGGTCCACGTCCTCATGCCCACGACCTGTGAGTGTGCTGGCGTCAGAGGCAAAAAGGACTTTTGTGGTTAAGATGTGGTTAAGTCAAGGATCTCGAGATGGGAAGACGAGCGTGGATTAACGCAGTGGGACCCAGGTAATCACAAGGGTCCTCAAAAGAGCCAGAGAAGGAGCTACAACGACAGAAGAGAGAGAGGATGTATTATGCTGATGACTTTGAAGATGGAGGAAGAGTCTAAGCACCAAGAAATGCAGGTGGTCTCTAGAGGTTGGAAAAGGCAAGGACACAGATTCTCCCCAGGAGCCTCCAAGAGGAACACAGCCCTGCACACACCCTGGCTTTACGCAGTGAGCCCCATGTTGGATTCACCTCCAGCACTGTAAGTGCATTTGTTTTGTAAGCCACCATTTTGTGGTTATTTGTTATAGTAGCAACAGGAAACGAACACAGAAGCCAGCCGCCTGAACGCCAGTGTCTAAGGCAGTGGGTGAGACGGGCAGAATCAGGCTGACGTCGGTACCAAGAGGCCCAGTCTGGGGACATTAGGAACCCCACCCAGCGGGAACAGAACCTTAGCTAGTGACTGGGGCAGGGTTATGGCCGAGTCTCTAGGAAGAGACATCTGGCAAAGACATGGCACGTTTGGGTCAGGTCTTTAGTTCCAACAAGGATGGCATGGTACCAGTGGAGATCATGGCGGCTGCCCTGTCCCAGTCCCTGGCCAAGGGGACGGGGCGCCCCAGAGGGCCGCTAAGGGACAACCAGGTACTCAGTACCTACGCTGCCCTCTGTCGAGACTTGTGGGGAAAAAAGAGTTCTTTCTGCAGGATGAGGGGATAAGCCTAGAGTTGTCAGCCAGAACACCCGCCTAAAAATAAAGAACCCAAGAGGAAGCAGAAATAAAAAATGGAAACAGGTTGGGAATGGGATCCAACCATGTTAGAAGCCAGTTTTACCCCAGTTGACCTCTAGTTTTGAAACAATAGATTTTTGCTTAAGCCAGTGTGAGCTGCGTCACTAATACTTGTACCTGAATGAGTACTGAAGACAAAACTCTCTCTTTTTCAAACAGAAAACATTAGCCCTCTGGCATTTTGAAAAAGGCAAATAAATTCGGGGGAAGGGGGCAGGGAAAGGAAGGGAAAGTCTAGAATACACTAACCGCATCTTTAGTTCAGCCTGCCCAACACTTTAAAAACTCTTAAATAGTTTTAAAAGTTAAATATGACATGGTGATCATATACAAGTGTAGATAAATATATAGAGAAGGAAATAAATCATCTATTATCCCACTGTCACATTGATAACCCCTGTTGATGCTTTAATTTATATACATTCAAGATTTGGAGCATAGATCTATTTTTTAAATAACCTTTATTTTAAAAGAATTTTATATTTCCAGAAAAATTACAAAGATAGTACAGCAAATTCCCATACACCCTACACCCAGGTTCCCCTGTTACTAACGTCTTACAGTAATATGGGATATTTGTCACAATTAATAAACCAACATTGATAAACTATTAAGTAAGGCCTACGCTTTATTGATATTTCCTTATTTATTTTACCTAGCGTCCTTTTTCTGCCCCAGGATTGTATTCAGTCACTATATTATATTTGGTGGTCATGTCTCCTTAGGCTCCGCTTGGCTGTGACAGCTTCTTACTTTCCCTGTTTGTGATGACACTGACAGTTTTGAGGACTGGTCAGGTAGAATGCCCCTCAATTGGGATTTGTCTGACCTTTTTCTCTTGCTGAAACTGCAGTTATGAGTTTTGGAGAGGAAGACCACAGAAGTAAAGTACTATTCGGATCACAGTATGAAGGGTACATGCTATCAACGTGGCTTGTCGCTGTTCACACTGACATCGACCACCTGGCTGACAGTGTCCGTCAGCTTTCCCCCACTATAAGGCTACTCTCTTCTCCCCCTCTTTCCGTACCACTCTTTGGAAGGAAGTCACCATGGGCAGCCCCATACTTGAGGAGTGGGGATACTTGCCTCCCTCCTAGAGAGTAGGGTAGCTACATAAATTATTTGGAATTCCTCTGAGATTTGCCTATTATTTATTCTTCATTCATTCATTGATTTATTCATTTATATCAGTATGAACTCACAGATATGTATTTCATACTTGAGTTACAACTCAAGATGACTTTATTTCTTTTCTTGTTCAAATTGTTCCAGGTTAAGCCATTGGGAGCTCTTTCAGGGGGTCCCTGTGTCCTTTTGACACCCCCCCCAGCCATGTGCTCTTGTCCTTCGAGCACTTTCTGGCACTAAAAGACACTCCAGGTTCATCTTATATATTTCCTGCTTCAGTCTTTGAATCAGCCATGTCTCCAAAGAGCCCTGCTCCCTACTGTTGGAGAAAAGCATTAGAAACAAGGATCTGGGCGCTAGGTATGCTAACTGCTACTGGGTGTCACTGCTTTCAGGCTCCCAGCCGACAGAGCAAGGAAATGCACCGTGTCTTTCACACACACAGATGACAGCATCACAGGGTCCTAGCTTCACTGCTCTAAGAAATACCAAGTGTCACCTATTGAACCTCCCACCACACCAATGATGTGTCTACCGCCTCCATAGTTTTGCTTTTTCCAGAATGGCCTACAACAGGGATCTTATAGTATGTAGCCTTTTCAGGCTGGCTTCTTTCAATTAGCACTACGTATAATTTAAAACCTGTCAGTGTTTTGAAAGCTTGAGAGCATTCCATTTTGTTGAGGAATACTATTCCATTATCTGGATGGACCACAGTCTGTTTACGCACTCATCTACTAAAGGACATCTTGCTTGCTTGAGTGTTGGGCAATTATGAATTAAGCTGCCACAAACATTCCCGTGCAACTTTCTGTGTGAACATACGTCTTCAGTTCCACTAGGTGAAGACTTAGGAATACGACTGCTAGATCATACGCTGAGACTATATTTAGCTTTGTAAGAAACCACCAAACTCTTCCAAAGTGGCTGTAGAAGTTACATTCCCATCAGCAGTGAGAGAGAGTTCCTGTTGCTCCACATCCTTGCCAGCAATTGTTAGTGTTTGAGTTTCAGTCACTCTAATAGGTGTGTATCTCAGTGTTGTTTCAAGGGAGATCTATTTTGTAAATTATGAAAACAGTACATCCTTGTAGCTTCAAAATGCAAATAGTACCGAAGGGACTAAAATGAAAAATGACAGTTTTCCTCCCATCCTCCAATCCCACGCCCTATAATAATTAACCAGACATTTCTTGTCTGACTGTTCTAAAATTTACTACGTGCCCATTCTGAAAATGATATGAAATCAAAAATATACATAATCAAAATATGTCCTCTTCCCCCTACAAAGGGCATATGAATGTATATATGAATAATAAATATACGAGGTCTGACAATTAAGTTTGTGAACTTGTTGCAACAATGTTGCTAACCTTTTTTGATATCAAAGTGATTATGCATTACAAATTTGTAGCAACTGGACAGTTAACCAAGCTTACTATTTGGAAGTGCTCAAAAGGCTGCGTGAAAAATTTAGACAACCTGAACTTTTCACCAACAATTCATGGCTCTTGCATCACGACAATGCACCAGCTCACACGGCACTGTATGGGAGGGAGTTTTTAGCCAGTAAACAAATAACTGTATTGGAACACCCTCCCTACTCACCTGATCTGGCCCCCAGTGACTTCTTTCTTTACCTGAAGGTAAAGGAAATATTGAAAGGAAGACATTGTGATGACATTCAGGACATCAAGGATAATATGACGACAGCTCTGATGACCATTCCAGAAAAAGAGTTCCAAAATTGCTTTGAAGGGTGAACTAGGCGCTGGTGTCAGTGCATAGCTTCCCAAGGAGAGTACTTCGAAGGTGACCGTAGTGATATCAGCAATGAGGTATGTAGAGCTTTTTGTAGGACGAGTTCATGAACTTAATTGTCAGACGTCGTATATTTAAGTAAGTATTACATATAAATAATAAACTCGGACAATTTTCCATATCAGTCCATATCAATCTATCTGTCTGGGTGGGGCTACACTATAATTTATTTAATCAATATCTCCTATTAATAGTTTGTTTCCACTGTTGTTCTTTTCATTTTGCTATAATAAATAATGTAAATCTATTTGTTGGATAAATTTCTAGACTTGGAAGTGCTGGGTCCAAGAGTATATGCATTTAAAATCCTGAGTGATATAGCAAATTGTTCTCCAAAGAGATTGTACAAATGTTCAATCCCTCTAATACTTCACAAAAACAGGATATAAATGTTGGTTTGGTTAGAGAAGACCTCCTCTTCTTCCTCTTCATTTATTCACAGAACAAATTACTACATATATTACATATTAAAATATAGAGACATTGAGCCCTATGCCAGATATCCAACCTCTTTTGTCCATAGTTTTTGCCTCCCCACACATAAGCGCCCATCATACTGGACTGCTTTCCTATTCATTTAACTTCTCTGCTTCAACACTCTGCTGTTTCATGGGTCAGCCCAATTTCTGGAAGGCCCTACTTACCCTAGCCCTTCTGTTTCAAGCATCACTTGAAAGACAGTCTTCAAGAATTTGGAGGGAAGGAAGAGAAAGTTTCCAGATGCCCTCTTCGTTGTTTCAGGGATCGGTGGTTCAGCCCTACATGTGTGGCCATTTGCATTATGAAACAATGGTGCTGACCTGTTGTCAGTAGAAGATAAGACTTGAGTTGACTTTACCAGGCACTGAAGTATTATTAAAAGAGTCAGTACACAAATAGTGCAGGGAACAGTGGCTGGCACAGTAAGTGCTCAATAAATAGTAGATCTTGCATATTTTGGCTAGTTCTCCCTAACTGTCATCTAGTCTATAGTGATGTGACACGTGTGGTCATTGCAAAGCTTGAGTGACGCTAGCAGGGCCATAACGAGATCAGAGAGAACCATCCAGTCCTCAGTGCACGGGACCGATACTCAGAACACAGGATAACGCAACTGTCAAGACCAAATCCTAAAACAATATAAATATCTGTCAGCACCCACCATCTCTGCACATTGAACGTGCTCGATATGTTAATGTCTTATTTACTTGGTGTAAACCCATCAATGAAATTGTGAACTCCAAATCAGGATGAACCATAAAAATGTAAACGGACCAAATGTAAACCTCATTTTGTTTTCTGCTTAATAATCAACTGACTATAAGGACATTTTAAGCTGTAATAGCAGGTTCAGTTCAAATCAATTTCTAACAGCTACACTTTTGTGAGAACGCCACTTTAAATACGCTTTTAACTGAGTTTTCTGTTCAAATGTATTTTAAATTTTGGATGAGAGGTGAGAGAGAAGCAAAACCTTTTTATAAAGCAGATTGTCAAACTGCCACAAGGAAAAATAGGTTATAAAGAGTATACTTTGTTTAGTTAATAAGTATACTCAACCAATTAATGGAGATTAAGCTTTGATAGAAAGGGGAGGGGTGGGTAGGAGGAGAGAACAGAGCAAGTTATTAAAGCTAGTTGCTATGGCAACCTTCTCAGTGAAAAAATACAGCTGCCCCATAGTGTGGTCATAATCTCTCTTCTTTCAGTTTAATCCAAGTTGTAGGAAGCAGGAATGTAATGGGGTGGAACACCGATCCCCCTGTCCGAATGCATTTTATGGGACTGCTAAGAAGGGAACTTACTGCTTCCTTTCTCAGAAGTACACACAGCCTTCTTAAAAAATCCGAAAGACGATAACTCTTTACAGAAACATCTGAGGACAAGCTAAAGGTATAAGCGTTTTGGAAATTAAAAGGAATTCAGGCCACTGAAGGATGTACACCACCTTGCTGACTATGGATCGAAAGGATTCAAGCTGAGTTTTCTACCCAAACAAGGCAGGAAAAGAACTGCCACGATTATAACGAAACGGTTATGTTAAGGCACCAAACTCTATTGAGCTGTTTATAATTCTTTAAATCTTTCTCTTCATTATTCATCTTCTTTGAGAAGTTAAACAGAGGTTAGCAATCAGTGATGGCTTTGTATTTAGTCTTATTTCAGTAAATAATTCTTTTAAAGATGAAAGCAGACCTGTGTTGCCACTACGATTCAGTCATTCACACTAGAGTTTTGCTAACCGACCCACCCAGGTGTAATCATAACCCACTCATTCACCTGGTGGCCAGGAGAAATGTCAGACCTAAAAGGAACAAAACAGCCCCTGGGGGCACTCTGGAAAATGAGAGGACACACGTCACAGTGGCATTTCCTAACCATACAAAACAAAATTAGAACATGAAGACACTTTCTGAGCAGAGCCTGAATTCAAATGGTATTTCATGCACCTTAATCTCCTGCTGCTTTTCATCATGTCCATTTCTGGTGAGCAGGGGTTCTTTGTTTTTAACTAATTTTAACAGTTAAATTAGAGACCTGCATATCTAGGTCACTAATCGATTGTATTTATAGCCGTGCTCAAAGTCTGTCCCTCACATAAATGGAAACACGTTGTCCCTGGACTTCCAGGCCGAGATGTTCCTGCCAGTTGTGAGAGAAGGCCGGGGGATGACTGGCAGGGAAGCCCAATTCCTTCAGCCATACAGCTCTTCAGTGGGAATGGCAAGCTCTCCTGCTATTACAGCCCTTAGCCGCTAGGGCTAGCACTCCCCCTCTTTTTCAATTACCCCAGAATTGGGAGAAACGGCCTTTATTTCAGTCAATGCCTCTCTCACTTGCCCTGTGCAGATAGTGATTCCTGTTCTAGCCTGCTTGTACCCTTTGGTTTGGACTCCCCTCTCCTGTGCACACACAGAGGCCTTTGGTTTCGTTTAATGATTTGATCATGAGAAAGTATAATTTTGTTAGGATGTTAGGATCTAGGCACCATTCACGATTCTCCATCAGCCATTTCACATTACAAAAAAATCAGTAGCTCATAAATTCACAAAGACTCCAAAATCATGCATTAAAGTCATAATGGAAATTAAGCAGCATCTTTAATCTCCTCCAGCTGTAAAACCCAGTAGGGAGAGAACAGAGATAAAACCTCCTGGCTCATGATTTCAGGGACACAATACAGGAAGCACTGTGTTAAAAGGCTCTTTGTCAAAACATTCCGAGTGGTATTTTTTTCTGAGCATAGAATCAATAAATCAAACAGAACAACTGATCCTGAATCAACATGAACTGCTCAGTGAGATAATTAAGGACCCAAATCATGAAGGGCTCAGTACAAAGGCTGATATTAAAAATGCATCAGCTCTGAAAATGCACCACATCAGACCTTTCCCACTTGGACTTGGATGCTACACCTCCCTCTCTCAATCACATCTTCACGGAGAAAGATTTAGGCTCTGATTGTGGCAGCAAAATGAAATCTTTTGTCACACTGACAAGTGATGCTTACTGCCGTGAGAATTATTGGTGGTAGCAAAATAATTACTATTTGAGGTTGGTAGTGGAAGATCCAGCCTGCTGAAGGAACCAGAGGTTCTCAAAGATCTGGTCGCTGATTTCTACAAGTCTAAAAGCCTTGGGAGTAAGTACGCATGGGCCTCTTTAATTTTTTTAAAAATATGGTAAAAAAGAAAATTCAAATAGCACGAAATGATATATAGTAAAAAGTCGTACTCTGAACACCCTATCTTTCCTCCAAGAATCAACACCTAGCAGTTTTCTAAATATTCCTCCAGATGCTTCCTATACAGAAAAGCGTATCTGTGTTTATACGTATAAATGTTGAAAAACATAAATAACAGTACGCGCCACACAATGTTACTCACGGTGCTTATTCAGTGACATCATATCTTCGCACGCATCTCGTATGAACTCACACACACAGTGACCTCGTCAGGGCATAGTATTCGCATGTGTGTATGTGACATAAATAATAGGACTTTCAGTGTGGAAACAATGTTGACCTCTAACTAGGCCGAACCGGGCACCCCATCCCTGTGGAACTACTGCAGTTCCAACTTGCAGTTGCTGTTTTCTGGGCGTCACAGCTGCCATTGTTACTCAAATCCACAAAACTGTTTCAGCTCCCAGGCCCTACGCAAACACAGAGGGAACAAAGTAAGGAGCACGTGAAGGGTAGAAGCAGGCGAGGCAGAAATGTTGCCCTCCTGTTCTCCTGCAACGCTTTCCTAAAGAGTCTAAAGTTCCCATTACTGGCCACCCATCCATCCTCAAGGTGACAGCCTTGCAGCTCCGTCTTCCGTTCCTTTGGTTCCACCATGCAGAAGTGCCATCCCCACCCCTCTATCAAGTCCGGATGACTGAGAACAGGGAGACCGTGAGTCACCGCTGCGGGAGCCTTGGAGTGATTTTTCTGAATAAAAATATGCATAATTCAGTGGCTGGAGAACTATTCCTGGGAACAGATAATGAACAACTCACTCCTTGTAAGGGGCCTGGGTCAATTTACTATCAGTTAAGCACAAGATACTTTATGGGAAGGCAGATGCCTGAGCAAAGTTAATACTGTAGCTGTTATTGATTTCAGGTGGCTCTTCCAAACGTGAAAGGGACAACCCCTTTGAGTCCTCGAGTCCTTGTAAAAGATGCCAAAACTCAGGCCTACCTGGGGTTTCCCACTAGCTCTCACACATACCCACACTGCAGGTCAGGCCCCGGGACAGTGGCATCAGTAATGACTGTTTTTAGGTAACCTGTGGAAGACAAGGCTTAACTCTGCAGGAGTCTTTGGAAAACATTACTCAGCTACAGGCCAGATCTGGTTGGATCTCAGGAGGCAGCTACCCTGCTCCCATTTCTATCTGGAGTATTATAGATTAACCACCTAGATAAACGTTTGCTCGTTTATGGAGGAAAGGGGAATTTATTCCGGGTTAACTCTATTCTCAGAGTTTGGAGATCTTAATACCAAAGAGAAAAATAAGTAAATGAAAAACACAAGGATTGAAAAAAATGTTGCTCAACCCCCAACATTTTCTGAATATATTCTTAGTTTTTCTTTTCACTATAAGGATTACCCATGGGGTATGTAATACATACTTACACAAGAAGCTGACAGCTCACGTGGCTATAGGAACTTGTTCAGTCCATACAGTAACATGATTTTTAAGATCAGCAGTCATTTAAAAATTATTTTAGGAAAAAATCCCATTATGTGTATGTGTTTCTAACATTTACACACAGGGAATGTCTTTTAAAAATCCAGCTACCTCCTTTGAGGACTCTTACCAAGGGCTTGTAACCTAAAATAGCTAGAGTCCTTTCTTCACATAAATCAGGAGGAAATGTCCTGGTAAGGACTGCATCTGAGACCCTCACCTCCTAAGGCACGGTCCCCGTCTGACCCAGCAGTTTCACTTCTTCCCTCATCCCATCTGCCTCTCGGTGTGGCTGATCCATTGACAGTCCCTGCGAACTCCTGCAGGGAGAACGATTGCTTACAACCACCAAGATGACAGAAAGCACTTCCTCCTGTGGCCGATTCCCCACACAGGAGACGTGTCATATGCCATACAAAGTGGCCGATGGGCTCTGCGGTGTGTGTGTCAATGACTTCGGTGTACATCGCACTCCCAGACAAGAAACTCTCCTCCCTTTATGTTGTGTCTTCCTATGTCTTGTTCGTTTTAAAGGGGTCAGATGACACACCTGTATGCAACGCAGCCGTGTCCCATTTAGAGCACACCTGTGCACCCATTATGAGTGAAAACGCCGTGTTAGGCTTCTTTGCAGTGTTTTCAGTCTCACTGGCTTAGTCATTAGGGGTCTGAATAAATGGCTGTCAGAAACGGGATGAAAAGACAGGTATGGTGTTGAACACAAATGTTTACTGATAGGACTAAGGCATTCTTAAAAACAATAGAAACAACCATCTAGATTCCTAAATTGATTAGCTTAATTGTCATTATCTTGGACCTGTTATGGTCCAAGTACTGCGCTTCATGATGCAAAAATAATAAGACAATAATCCTGTTCTCAAGTAGCTTAGACTTTTAGAAGAGACAGATGTGTGAGCAAGTCAGAACAAAAAGAACATGGTAAGACGGGAAGACCTGGTTGAATTCCCAGAGAAAAGGCAGGTTAAAAACAGTATCACAGACAGAACTACTGTATAATTTAGTATCAAACCAATCCACTTTTCAGAGTAAAAGGAGCTATCGACATTAATAAAATCACATAATGTCTGAAATTTTTATTTATGGGCTGCCAAATTGTTTTATCACATTGGTAGGCCGATAAGGAGAACTCTGTTTAATAACTATTTTTTCAAACAAAATTATTTCCAAAACCTTAAAATGACATATGCATGTACGTTAAAAAAATTAAACTTCTTTCTGTTGACTGCCTGAATATCAGAAAATATTATAAGCAGAATAATTAGTCTTGGCACATATTCACATAACTGAATCAATTTTATGCATATCCATATATGAAGAATTCATTTTTTTTCCAAGGTGGATTTATTATTTTCATTTTCTTCATAAAACTGCTTATAATCTTCTTCAACACTGCATTTTATGATAACTAAGTTTGACACGTCAGCACCTTCAATTGAATCTTCCTCATTAACTATAATATTTTTAACTTGGAAAATACTCTGTCTACAAATACTGCAATATCTAATAAATTCAAAGCAAATCCTGCTAAATGGACAAATTCTCCCTGTAATTTTTTAATCAACATATATAAATATTTCAGCCTCGATATTTGTATAGGTACTGCCATTTTCCTACGTGTTTTCCTGACAAATACTACCTTTCTTTGATAAATACTTGTAAAATACAAACCTTGTCAAATAAACTGTCTCTATCAATGATTTTTCTAATGTTTCTCCAAATTTGGATGCTGCCATATAATCAGCCTTCCCAATCTCATTCCATTGCAGTGTGGATATAAAATTATCCAATTAAAAACAGGAGCTCCACCAAGAGTCTTCCTATAGACTGGTTATTCCAAAGCACAATTACAGAATTTCAAAACTAACTCTTATACCTTTTTTGAGCTTTCATCACTTAATTTGTTCAGTTACTTTCTTTCTGTTGTAGGGATTGTTTCAAGTTTTGTTTCCAATAATTACAATATTTTAAAAACTTCAAAAGCTGCTGTTTTTCGCACTAACATTTTGAACAATTTGATGAAGATTTCCAACTGATTTTTAACCAATGCAACCAACATATGGGAGATTCGTTTGCAAAGCACTTCGATGCCTTTTTAGTACACTTACATTGATTTACAGAGTAGCTCCTTTAAAGGCTCATCTAATTCTAACATCCAACTGATGACGGAGCAGGTAAGCTTAGTAAGAACGATAAACATCTGGAATAAGGGGAATACACCAGAACAGGAAAACAGTCTAAGCAGGACAAGTGACAGGACAGCTGAGCGGGCCTGGGGACCGGGCTGACACAGGAGAGAGACCCTTTAACTTTCACCAGCTCCAAGCCAGCCGACTGCATGCGACCCCCCAACAAGATCCAGCAGCCCCAGTGCAGGGCCAGAGGATGCATGAATGTTGAGTTTTTCATCTGCAGGGTGGGTGGAGCAGGCACAGAAGAGACGATGCTGGCAGGGCAGTGACGATGGGTATACATGAAGAGGTCAGGCTGGATAGGAAAGCCCAAGAAGGGAGATGGGGGTGGGGAGCTTCTAAATAACGCCAAAGAACAGGCAGGAAATAGAACACTGAGGGATTGTTGTGAGCGATGCTGGAGACAGCCTTGAAGTGGGGGGGATTAAGATCACAGAGGTCTGGGGACACCACTCGAGAGAGTGGCCATAGGCTTGGAGCTGGTTGAGGAACACTGCAGGCTGTCGTGTGGGTTGTCCCCAGCAACACTCAAGGAACCACACTGGCCATCCTGGTCATGGGAATCGGGGGACGGGGCAGAAATCTGTACGTCAGGCAACAGTCTTTAATGCAGGAAAGAGGACCGGGAGCGGGCAGAAACGAGGAAGGCTGCAGGGACAGAGTGTGAGAGCTGAGCTACAAAGGAGCCAGCATTTTTACTTCAAGGTGTAGAATTAATCATCCTGGTGACGATGGGGGATCCAGCAGAATTCTAACTGCCTGCTCCAAACAGGAACCAGAGACCCTCTTTATCACCCCACTCTCTCCTACCTCCCTGCCCTCGTGCACAACATCACATTTCATACATTCATCAGGGCTGCCAAGCCAGCACATCACCAGCACGCCTTAGTTATATGGCCCCATGGATTCAAAGATATAAGATGGTTTGAGAAATACCATCTCGGGAAATGGAGAGGCTTGCTCAGCAGACACAGAAAACCCAGCAACTGGATTTCTAATGTCTACGCTGGTTTCATGGAGATTAACACTGAGAAAATAGGAACCGCAATAGTCACAGGAGACCATAGAATTTTAGACCTGAGCCCTTGGCTTGTATAAAACAACGAAGCCAGCACCCACAAAAAGAACCCTTCCATGTATAGACAGTCCCAGAGGGCCAGGCGCTGGGCTATCACAGAGCTCAGCAGAGGCAGAAGCAGCCTGGAATCCATACCCCTGACGCCAGTCTGTCCATTTACAGCATTCCTAAATGAATCTCTTCAGGCCTGTGAGACTCTCCCAAATCTCCTTCCAGATTCCTGACAAAATCTCCCAGATGGGAACGTAAGGGAGTTTACACCTAATAGCCTCAACTATTCCCATGAAATAGTCTGAAAAACCATTTGGATTTCGACGATTACAATGAAGAGACAGTGATTCCCTCAAAATGACAGAAGTTGGGGTTGGATTAGATCATGTCCAAGGTCAGTCACCTTGGGCTATATCTCACGACTCAATGATCCCTGCCCTCTAGGAACTTAGATTTAAATTGACAAGCCAGGATATAATCACTAAAAAGTAACTTCACCCTGACATGAGTACACTTTGGGGGGTTCTAGAGCTCCCCCTCAGACCTCTTCCCTGCGACCCCCAGTCTCTCTCCCAAAGCCAGGCCCCACAGACACGGCCCTCCCACTGCTGTCAGAGCCCCCCTGCTGCACCCACTCATGTTTACCGGCTCTCCTCCTGCCTCCCGGGACACTGGTCTTCCTGCCCCACAGGGCTCCCTCCCATCCTGCACCCGCTCTACTGCCAGGACGCTCTTCCTCTGACAGCCACATGCTGGGCCAGTGCAAAATAAAAAGGGACGTTCCATGCCAGAAAAATGTTCCCCTTTCTTCTATCATCTCTCACTCAACCTGTCGTGGTGGTTTCTTAATCTGTTACTGAATGTCACATTCCCTCAGTCATGGGGATAACTCACCTATGGGGTGAGAGCAAACGCCCATGGCACCTAGGGTTCCAGCCCACACTGGCATGTTGGGTTCATGCATCTGACCCACACACGCCTACACTTGTGCCCAGGTCCCCACCAGGTGGGAACAGGAGAGTGGGCGGCCGAGATTTCGTCTAGGGCAGGTGACAGGAGGTGGAATCTGATATAAGCAGAGGCTCTAAGCCCCTTGGACTTCACGTACCAAACACAAATTCAAAGATTAAATTATTAAGAATTTTAAGATGGCAAGTGCAAAGCATAAACCTCAATTGAGGGGCCCTCTGAGCGCAGGGCTCTTGTGACTGCACTGGCCACACACCCCTGAAGTCAGACCTGGCCATGGGGCTCATCAGATCTCTGCTCACATGTCTCCTTATCAGAGAGGTCCCCCTGACCATTCTGTATAAAACAGCAAGCCACCCACCCGCCTTGCAGCCTTCCATACCCCTCACTTTCTTTGAGTCTTCTCAACAGACTTTATTATGATTTATGTATTCTTACTTGTTTATTAAGTCAATGGTTTGTCTGCTGTCTCTCCCTTCTGCTGTAATGTAAGCTCGAGAGACGGAGGAGTTCATTATATTCCTTGCTGTGTCCCCACTGGCTACTAACGCCACAGGGTAGTGGCGCCACAAGAACTTGTCGGGTAAATGAATGAACGATTATCATGAGATTCATAATGACCAGTGGAGATTTCAAAAGGTCACAGAATTTCAGGAAAGACTGAGCTCTCCGTGGTCTAGGGGCCCTGGGATCACAGAGGGTGTGCAGCTCACATTTTAGAGAAGAACAATTACAACCCACAAGGGTAGCTTTCTGTGACATTTGTGCAGAGAACCCTGGATCACAGAGAACACCCTTGGGTGGGAGGGTGATTAGGACTTAGCCAGATGGATATGCTGGCCATGGGGGGGGGGGGGCTCTACTCCAGCCTGAAGGGCTGGGACAAAGAGAGACATTAGGGAGCCTGGGTGGGACGTCAGGGGTTCAGTCTGGTGCTTGAAAAGAAAAAAGAGGGTCTAGATACCTGTCAAGAGCAGAAAGAGCATTAAAGAAACTGGAAAGACATGAGAGGAAACCCAAGGTGGGTACATCCACATCCTGTTTGCAGGGCATGAGGAAATTGGTTTGGTTGGAGCAGAGAGCTTGTTTCTTTTAATAAATCATCAAATAGAATTGCAATTCAGGGGCATCTCTAACCAAAATGTCTAATCTAATATATTCAGAAATTCATTACTGCAGAGGCATGCTTTTTATAAGCCCAACTTTTTATCTACTAGGGAACTAGAAGCAACAAAGTCTATGGTAATATTTTCTCTTTTTTTTTTTTTTTTTTTTGTACAAGCCTCAGCTTGCTGACTTTAGGGTATTACATTATCCTTATAGCAAATAAATATTTATAAGTTAATAAATGGATAATTTCTGAAATTGATCTTTCTATATTCTCAGCATGACTCTACTCTTTATGTACCTTTTATGGATTGTCAAATTTGAGTATTAGTAACCAGATGCTACTTATTAAAATTTTACAATTGTTCTATAATGTATGGGGTTTTCAAATTGTGCATACTTTAAAGAACTCATTAGAAATTTAATGAAAGATGTTAAATTTCACTTAAATTGGATAAAACTGGTAAGATGATATTTTTAAAAATTATTATAAAAATCATTAAGTCAAAAATGATTGTATTAAAAACATGGTTATAAAAAGTCAAAACTGTTACAAAAAAGAAAGAAGGACATTATACGTTGATAAAGAGTCAATTCACCAAGAAGATACATGCCCAAAATATGTACCAAACATCAGAGCTCCAAAGTATATGAAGCAAACATTGACAGAATTGAAGGGAGAAACAGATAGCTCTATAAAAATAGTAAGAGACTTCAGTAACCCACTTTCCATAACAGATAGAACAACGAAACAAGATCGGTAAGAAAATAGAAGACTTGAACAACACTACAGACCAATTAAACCTAACAGAGATATACAGAATATGCCATCCAACAACAGCTGAATACACATTTTTATCCACTTCACATGGAACATTCTCCAGGATACATTAGGCAACAAAACAAGGCTCAATAAATTTTAAAAGACTGAAAGCATACAAAGTATCTTTTCCACTCCCAATGGAAGGGAATTAAAAATTAACAACAGAAGATAAACTAGAAAATTCACAAATATGTAGTAATTAAACAACATACTCATAAACAGCCAATGGGTCAAAGAAGAAATCACAAGGGAAATTAGAAAATATCTTGAGACAAATGAAAACACAACATACCAAACTTACGGAATGCAGCAAACGCAGTACTAAGAGGAAAATTTATAGTTGTAAAAGCTTACATCAAAAGAGAAGATCTCAAAAAACATGACTGTATATTTGCAATTTCATTTGGTTGAGCCTAGTAAAATTGGTTCATGATTATATTGGACCTTGGCTTTTCTTTTTTCTTTATCTTCTTAACTCTCAAAGCCCTTTATATCTCAGCAGGTTTTCCAGGGACAGGAAGGGCAGGGGGAACACATTAAATAACTAGCCTGAAGCAGCAGCAGCAGTCAAAAGTATTGAGTTTGTCTCTGCCAGCGTCTCCAGCCATATCTCCCACCAAGTTGTCACACAGTCCCCCATCCCAACCATACTGAAACCCCCTAGAACAAAACCCTAAACAGACTGAACCCCCAAAGATGGATCCCAATAGACTGGGCCCCTTGCACATGGGATCCCTCAAAGATGAACCTCCCCCAAGACTGAAACCCCCCCAGACTGAACTCCATAGTCTCACATCCCCAGCCAGGCCCCTTAACACCTCTTCCACCTGGAGCACAGCCCCCACACCCAGCACACCTATCTGGCTAAATCCAAATCACCCTCCAGCCAAGGGTGCCCCCTCTACCAGGGCCCTCCCTGTGACCCAGAGCCCCTTGCACAAAGCTCAAGGGACAGAGTAATTGTGGTTACGATGGCCCCTCTATAAAGAGAGCCACTGGAAAGCACTCACTGTGCCTTGTGTGTCCCCAACCGCCTCCCACCCACCCAACACTGAACAAATGTCACAGATTCTCTAGGCTCTCAATTAGTGTCTGCTGTGAACAGATGAGATTCGGGTAATTTATATGTAAATCTATTAAGGTGTCATAGTCAGAAACACTTTTTCTTCATTATTATGCTTGGCTACTTACCAAAGACTTTGGATTGGGAGTAATAATTTGTGTTCTAATTACAACTGTTTCTGGGAACACACTGTATGCATTATGAATACAATACCCACATGAAGCTAACACTGGTAATCCTCACAACCAGGGAAATGTTCTAACAGCTTCATGCACTAGCCAAGAGAGTAGATAAATTATATTTTCCCTTGGAAGCTGTGAATATGTTCATGTCTTGGATTACTCAGGAAATCAAACTACTATTCTTTAAAGAAAGGGTGTTTAGTCATGAGTTTTTCAAGCTCAGCAGGTAACCAGTTGTACATATCTTAATACTATCGTGGAATAAAAGGAACCTTAGAAGTATTTGAACCTCACCTGGAATGTGCACAACGCAACAAATCACAATATTGGTAAAACACACTCCAAGAAGGCGTCCATTCCTTCATTAATTAAAACAATTATTTAGGAAAGGAACATGATCACAGCCGTGATGAATTGAGACTGCTTTCATGGTTTCCTGTGATATTATTTAGTAAACATTTTTCCCCTCACAAACCACTAAAAACTACAGGGCATTTTCTAGCTTCCAGTTTCTAGTTTTTAAGCTTTTAAAATCCTTATTGAATCATAAGTGACACATTTTTCCAGTTAAGCCAAATCATTCCCATTAATATTCTCTACAAGATGTTTTCCTAGAAAATGCCATCAGTGGATCACATTATGCCAGCTAAGCGTGTCCACGGGTCACTCGCTGGCGTGGGTAAATGATCCAACCTGTCTGCTCGAGTTCTTTATGTAAAATGGAAATGATAGTCGCTGCTAAGTTTGTTGTAAGAATTAAATGAATGAGTAAATGTATTAACCATTATTCCATATATATGTAATCATATTAATTGAACAAAGATTTATTAAGTGTCTATCGTAACATGCATGCGCCGTTCTAGCAGAGAACAAAGCAGAGATAAATTTTATGAGGGTGACAACTGTTACAGAGAAAAATCAAATTGGGGAAGGAAAAAGAGAATGAATGTGTGTGGCGGGTGGTATAGGGAGAGCTGCTATCTCATACAGGGGACCTGGGGATTACCTCAATGAAATGGTGACATTGGGCAGAAACTCTAAATTCCTTTCATTCCATGAGAGCATAAAGTTATCTAAGAGAAAGTGTTCCAGGCAGGGAGGAGAGCAGGAACACAGGCCATGGGAGTGCAGGCTTTGCGTGTCTGAGGAACAGCAAGGAGGCCAGCCTGGCTGCAACTGAATGAAACAATGAGAGAGGCATGGGGGATCAGGCCAGTCAGGTTACCAAGGGGTCCGGCCGTGAAGTGCTCCATGGAACCCCTCACAGATTAAACCTCCCCCAAGACTGAAACCCTCACAGACAGGACCCCTCCACAGACTGAGCCAATGGAGATGGAAAGCCAATGGGAGCGTTCGTTCAAAAGAAGCATGCCAAGGTCTGGCTAATATACTGAGAAACAACAGTGCAGTGGGGGAAGGCTGGCGGAAGCATGATGACTTTTATATACGATGGTGTCTTGGACAGGCTGGTAGCTGTTGA
The DNA here is from genome assembly GCF_004115265.2 of Rhinolophus ferrumequinum. NCBI lineage: Eukaryota > Metazoa > Chordata > Mammalia > Chiroptera > Rhinolophidae > Rhinolophus > Rhinolophus ferrumequinum. The sequence continues at coordinate 17,333,016 of NW_022680355.1, read as the reverse complement.
GATGATAAGAAAATGGTTGGATTCTGGGTGTAGTCTCAAGTTGGAGGCCACAGGACGGGCCAGTGGATGGGACTGTCGGACCTAAGGGAAAAAAACGAGTTAAGGAACACTGTGGGGTCTGGCTAGAGCCAGTGGGAGAATGGAGCTGCCGTTTGCTAAGATGGACGGACAGCGGGAAGAGAAGACTGGGTGGGAAATTCAGGGGTTTCTTTCGGATCTGATAAGTAAGGGATGTTTATTACACAGCCAAGTGGAGCTAGTGAGCAGACAGATATATAATATCACACAAGCCTGGAGTCGAGGTGGGTGGGGTGGGGTTGTCCAGCTGATGATATAAATTCAGGAGTTACCACATATAGAAATTGAAGTCTTACTGAAAATATGATATAATTCAATAGGCAATATAATCTCCTTCTTGAAAAAAAAAAAAGTAATTCTGATATGTCCTTTGAATTGTATCAGCCTGAAGTGTATTTTACATCCTTAGTTGATGTAAGATGCAAACAGGGAAGAAATGAGAGCATGTTCTTTACCATCTCCAAACATACGAGCTGATATTCCAAAAGCAAAGTCAGATGAGAAATAAACTCTAAACAAACTGACTTCTCATCTGTAACTTAACTCTATGTCATGACGCCTCACATTATCTAAAGAAGAAGGTTTCCAAAAAATGCATTCGGAAAAAAATATATTTGTCCAAAAACCCAAATAGAATTTAAAGATAGACCTCTGTAAACAATCAAGTCTCTTTTGCTGCAGCAACACAGGAACAAATATGCCACAGTCCTCAGAATCCAAATAGCAATTAGCTAAGTAATAAAATTAGGGTACTGAATATCCCCTATTATATCTGAGCATCAGTGCCCAAGATGATGTTTCCTAGGAAACCAAAAACCTCCCAGGCACAAATATTGTAAAATACAGTCCCCTCCAAATGTTGTGTTCAAGATCCTCCCCAACTATTTAGAAATCAATAGCTCTTCAAATCTAAGCTCTTCAAAAAACAAGCACTTTCCACTGACCAAACAGAAAAGATACATGGGGGTCTCATAAATAAAAACTATTAATACTTGCCAACAAAAGCCAAAAGCACAATCACAAAAGTAACAACCAAGTCCATAAAACCCTCCAACCAAAGCAAATATTTCACCAGTATTATATGCTGATACTTCCTGTCATTGCGTTTTTCTTTTCTTTTTTTGCCATTGCCTCTTAAGAATTTCACTGATTTATATAACCAACAGAGGAGAGGAAGGAATAAGAGAGAGGTTAATTTGAATTTTCAAAATATCTGATATGAAACATTTTAAAGAAATATAATTATGATATCAAAATACACATAATATTTAGAACTAAACTATTAAAGTTTTACCAAACAGATTTCTTTTGGGAACCACCCAGAATTAATGTACATTGCAGATGACATGATTGTTTATATAGAAAATGCTAAGAAATCCACAGAACAACTGCTGTAACTAACAAGTGACTTTAGCAAGGCTATAGGTTAATGCGCAAAAATCAGCTGCATTTTTATATAATAGCAGCAGGCCACTGGAAAATAAAACAAAAACCCATTTATAATAAAAAAAAATAGTGCAGAACAAATTCAACAAAGATATGGATCACTACACAGTGAAAAATATAGAGCATTAAGAGAAATGAAAGATCTAAGTAAGTGAAGATATTAATCATGTTTATGGCTTAAAAAGCTCAACTTTTTAAGTTTTCGATTGTTCCCAAATGGTTAGACAGATTCAATGCAATCCAAAACAAAATTCCCACAAGCATTTTTTGGAGGGGAAAATGATAAGCTGATTTTAAAATGTATATAAAAATGCAAATAATCTATAATACCCAAAGCAATTTTAAGAAAAGTATAACAAAGTTAGAGGATAACTGCCTGATTTTAAGACTTACAAGAAAGCTACAGTGTGGTATTGACAAAAAGACAGACATATAGAATAATGAGTCCAGAAATGAATCCAGCCATATACGGTCAATTGAATTTTGACAAAGGTGCCAAGGCAGCTAATTGGGAAAAGAAGTCTTCCCAATAAATGGGCTGAAAATGCAAATCAAACCCCAAGGAGATAACACTTCACACTCAAGAATGGCTATCAACAAAAAGACAGATAAAACAAGTATTAGAGAGGATGTAGAGACATTGGAATCCTTTCACACCGTTCATGAGATTGTACAATGGTATAGTCACTTTGGAACAGAGTTTGGAAGTTGCTGAAAATGTTAAACATGGAGTTACCGTTTGACCCAGAAATTCCACTCCTAGGTATATACCCGGGCAAATGAAAACGTATGTTCACAGAAAAATTTACACATGAATAAGCCTAGCATCATCAATAGCCAAAAAATGGAAACACCCTAAATGTCCATCACTGATGGATGAATAAATAAAATGTGATATATCCATATAATGGAATATTATTTGGCAATAAGAAGGAATGAAGTACTGATTATGTTCCAACATGGATGAACCTTGAGAACATTATGCTAAGTGAAAGAAGCTGGTCACAAAGGAACATACGTTTCCATTTATATGAAATGATTCCATTTATATGAAATGTCTGGAACAGGCGAATCCATAGCCACAGGAAGTAAGTGGCTACCAGGGGCTGGGGGTGGGAAGAATTGAGTCACTGCTAATGGGTACAGGGTTTCTTTTATGGGGATAAAAATGTTCTAAAATTAGGTTGTGTGATGATTTTACAACCTTGTGACTAATAAAAATCACTGAGTTGTACATTTTAAATGGGTAAATTGTATGGCATTGTGAATTATATCACAATAAAGCTGTTTTTAAAAGGGCACCATGAAGAAAACCAAAAAAGCAAGCTACAGAATGGAAGCAAATATTCATATTACATATCTCTGATAAAAGATAGGCTATATAAAGAACACTTCCAATGCATAATATGATGACAAACAAGCCAATAAAAACTGAGTCAACTATCTGATTGGCTACTTTACCAAAGAAGATATACTGAGGGCTCAGCAGAACATAAAAAGATGATTGACATCATTAACCATCAAAAACATACAAATCAACACCACTATGACCCACCACCACACTCCCATTAAGACGGCTAAAATTGAAAAGACTGAAAGCAAGAATGTAGAGAACAGGAACTTACTTTCACTGTGGGCCAAAAGGTAACATGGTAAAACCAATTTGGAAAACTGTCTGCAGTTTCTTAAGAAGTTCAACATAACACCTCCTTTATGACACACTCCTCCTATGCCTAGGTCTTCAGTAAAACATACACCCAGACCAAGGACGGTACATGAGGTTCCCAGCAGCTTTATTCATAATGGTCCCCAAACTGGAAACAAGCTAAATGCTTATCAACAGGAAGTGGATAATATGTGGGCTATCCAGAATAATGAAATGCTATAACACTTGGCCAAGAGGAGAAACGCACGACTGATCCACGCTACTACACGGATGAATGTCAATGATTATGATGAGGGAAAGAAGCCACGTACAAAAGTGTACATACTGTGTAATTCCATTGGTATAATACTTCAGAAAATGCCAAAGAATCTCTACTGAGTGAAAGTGGACCACTGATTGGGGTCAGCGGTGAGGAAGGCAGGACTTCAAATGGCCACCAGGAATCTTTTGGAGGGATAGAAATTTTCTGTTTCTGATCGTGGTGGTGGCTTCCCTGGTATAATTCTCTCACATTCATTGCCGAATTGTTCAGTTAAATGGATGCAGTTAACTGTATGTAAATGACACCTCCATAAAGTTGATTTTAAAAAAGTAATGAGAACCAATGAAAAAACAGTTCACACAAGTTACCAGTTTGTGTAATTAGCTTATCCAGTGTTTGTGTAAATAGTGTCTCTAAACTGCTTAACAGGACACTTAAATAGTTTTTTCCTGAGGTACTTCAAACACTCATTGCCTCTAGATCTGGATTCTATGATTAATTTGCCCAACAAACTTTATATAGTGTCCCCCAAAAGCTCATTCCAGCCCAACTCCTCTCTACATTAATACAAATTCTGAATAAGTGTGGTTTACACGAGGGAGGTTTTAGGATTAATGCAAAAAAGGGGAAAGCCATGATCAACAAACTCAGTGAGGGGTGGGGACAGCTGGGCGGACGGTACAACGTCCAAACTGTGCTCTAAGATTCATTCTGTTCTAAACACTTTTATGTTCTCATACCAAACAGTCTTTACATAAACTTCCACCGGTAAGTATAGAGATGGTCCCCAACCTACGTTGGTTCAAGTTACGACTTTATCTGCACAAACATACTGATGAAATGATATGGATGCAAATAAAGAAACCAGTCTGTACTAAGGACCTACTATTTCTGGCAGACCGTTTCCCACATGTTTTTCTTATTCAATACTCACTATAGCCCTCTAATGTAAATGACTATAATCCCCAATTTTTTCCATTAAGGAAACTAATAGAGAGGCCCAGTTATCTGCCAAATTTCATCTAGCTAGTAAGAGGCAGGGCTGAGATTTACATATTTGGGGGACTTTAAACTGATTTCTTTAGTGACAGTTCCATAAACAGAGAACTAAAGCAAGTGAATACATATAGCTTGGGATTCAAGTATTAATACTTTTTTTTTTTTGCATCACCAATTAAAAAAGCACACATTTAAATACACTACTGATGTTTTGCGGGGCTTTTTCTTGTCACCAATATGTCATATTCTTCCTATTAGGCAGTCAATATTTATGGGAAATTGATTCACCTGCTTCTTTAAGAGACGACTATATATAAAACAAAGTCACATGAGCCTCTAGGGAGTGTCCCCTCACTGGGGAGAATTACCACTCTCTAGGAAGAACTAGAAATGTGGCAAACTGTAAAACAAATAGAACAGCAAGGAACTAGGAAAGATGACACTTGGGTAGTTAGGTGTTACCATGGAACCAGCAGTCAAAACTGCTTCAAGTGCCAGGCTCATGGGTGACAATACACACCAGTAAAACTGCTACTCACCACCGGGGACGGTCATTTGCCAGAGAACAACCATCTATAAGCTTGCAATCCAGATACTTTTTTTAATGTTTATACAGAAATGTCAGAACCTACTAAAAATATTTTGAAGATAATGAAAGATTTAAAAAATACATTAAGGAACACTCATTTGCATCCTAACAGGATCCCCAGTTAATGTGTGGTTTAAACACTCATGAAGAAAAACAAAATCAATTTTAAAAAATTGTGAGTCTAACCCTCCATTCTTCTAAACACCTCTGGCAACCGAAAGTCTGGAAATCATCAGTAAATAAGGAAATTTAAGTATATACGTTGACTTTCAACAAAAGTCCTCTTCAGTTACTCAGCTCAATAATACAGCGTTTCAGAATTCATTTACTCAGGTCACGGCTAAAGCACAACACTGTAACTCAGTTTCCAGCACTTAATTCTAATAAACCTAGTCCTGGGCTACTCCTAGGAATGATATCGCTTAGAGTGAAGCATTTGTGTGAGTGGGGAGGCAAACATTTTACATTTTAAAAACTACATGTTCAAGTCTCAGCTTTCTTATTTCCTCCCTCTTCTGGTAATCTCTAGTGTTACTAGAATGCAGACAGAATCTACTGGGGCTGATAATGTCAAGTTATACTTTTCCTGTTCAGGCACGGACTCCTGTTCAGTCACACAATATGTGCGTGTATCTGCCAGCGGGAGAGTCAAGGGAAGGGACCGAGCACACAGCTGCCATCTGCTGCCACCTCCCCCAGCTGCCCTAGAAAGGGAGACGTGGGAGGGAGTTCCTCGCAGAGACAAGAGAAGAGCATACTTCACCAGGAGCCCACAGAAGTGTTTGCAGGAAGCGGCACTGGGACTTCGCACATTACAAAGCAGGACAACCATCCTGAAATGTGGGCACCCTGCCACGGACACCTCGCATCCTGAATGCGGGCACCTGCGCTTTTCAGTCCGGCCCAGCAGCAGACGCCTGTGCTCAGCCGGCTGTCTTCGGCTGGATCCTTGCCTGTCCAATGTCTCACAGCCCTCACCACTCCTTATTGTCTTACCTGGCCCACCACATTAGTTCATTTTACCACCTGGACCTTTCGGCATTGGAGTTCGCAACACTCAGCGGTTGAAAAAAGTACTTACAGCTGCATGACCAGGTACAAGTGATTTGGGCTTTCATAAATGTCTTCCAGGGCAACAATGTTTTCATGCTTAATCCTGAAAGAAAAAACGAAACACACACACACAGAGAATAGTAAGTACAGTGAGACATGAAAACGTTTGAAAACTGATGTCATTAAGTGTTAAAAAAGAAACAACAGGCCCAAAATGAAGTCACCTGTGCTAAGCCCCACATCAGCAACCCGAGACTTAATACCTAATCGAACAGCAGTTACAACCTCCCCCAGCAATGTAACCCTAACTGGTCAGTCTGGAATTTTCTGGTCGACACAGGAGGAAATCTGCTACATAGCCCCCCTTCTGTCTCCATAAATAGATTACATAGGCCTGAAACAATCCACCCTTTTCAATTGAAAGCCTTCAATTTTGCACAGCTCCTTGGAGCTCCTTTCTATCTCCGACATGGGATGCTGTCTGATTCACTAATTGTTCAATAAAGCCATTTAGCTCTTTAAAATTTACTCAGTTGAATTTATGTTATTCAACATAAGAGAATCCAAACTCGTTAAGGTGACATTTAAGACTCTTCACTATCTTGTCCCCATGTGTCCAGACCTATTTCCCAATATCCCTTGCCTACTCTCCACTCTCCTTCATTCCCGAGGCTCTATGCTTTCCAATGCAGCAATACTGGATTAACTCCTGCTGTTTCATGTATAGCCCAGCCTTCTTGCATTTATTCATATAATCCCAGGAATGGGCCAGACCTGTCACCATCCTGTTAATATCTTGTAGGGCCCAATTCAATTGGCTGGGTCCCCATGGAGAATTTAATTCTCCTTCACTATAGTCTCACAATGGCATCACAGACCAGCCTGAACAATTCACTGTATGCAAATCCACCACCATAACAGGCTCCATGTTCCAGGGGACAATTTCCTTGTCATGCTTCATGACTCCAGTGGAGGCAAAGGAAAACCAGACTGACCCCTTGTTGGGCGTCTAGTCACCACCACCACCAAATGTCAGTTCAGCACCCCAAGGGAACTAGAGGGTTACCGCTCAAAGTGTGGTTCCCAAAAAGACAGCACCAGCGGCTCCTGGGAGCTTATTAGAAATGCAAATTCTCAGGGGCCTACCCCTGTCAGACAGAATTAGAACCTCTGAGGGAAGCGTCCAAGAATCTGTTTTAACAAAAGTTTCATATGATCTGTATACCACCAAGTAGAGCTGGAGAAATTCTGCAGTAGGGCCAATGCTCTACAAACTTCAGGGTGCATACGAATCACCTGGGGTTCTGGCTTGCACGTCCTGATTCAGCCGGTCCAGGGCGGGGCGGGAGGTATTTCTAACCCACACCTGGAGCTGCTGGTGCCATGGTCTGGGGATCACACTCCACCAGCAGAATCAAGGAAGAAGGAAACAGCCTAATGCTGGCCCCTGGGACTCCCCATTATGCGCAGTTTCTGCTCAGAATGTAAGGTTTGAGATTTATTTAAATCATTGGAGGAGAATCATTTCATTACTCCATGGGCTAATTAGCTCTTACTGCAAACTTTTCACCAAAATGATTGCTGAAGCACCTAAAAGCCAGCATTTAATGAGCAGATTCTTTGTGAACCCTTATAAGCAGGGACTACATCTTATCCATCGTGTTTTCCCCTTGCACCTCCATCAATCTGCTTAATAAATGTTTCCTGTATGAATGGAATTTAAAGGTTATTGCTATTAAACAGCAGGAATCGTTATTTAGTTGGTGAAAACGGAGGCAATTTTCCTAAGTATGAGATGTCTGCCCCTCAAAAAGAAGTTTATAAGGTGGAACAAACCAGAATATTATCTTGCCTTTGAGCTGATGAAAGAAGGGAACAAAACAAATAACCGAGAGTAGCAATGCTTTGCTTTGATTCTTTCAGCTCTTATTAGACAATGCAGTTGTTTGTAGGAGCTGAGATGACAGATGATACTAAATTCACATTTCACCTAATTCCAATGAATAAGCCTAATTATTTGTCAGCAGTGGTCACTGTGATACCTGAGCAAAATAATATCAGCAATATATTACATGAACCAAGTAAACTATATGCCACCAAAGTAAGCAAGACAGGTTAATTTGGGACTTGCAACATCCTAGATGTTTGTGGAATTATCATTATTGGATATACCTGAAAGAACATGACCACAAAAAGCATAAGCATATGGGTTTTCCCATTTATTAATGTTGTAAAATGTGCCATTGGAATCAATCACATGGGCACAAATATTTTCTTCCAGTTGAATTATTATAATTTGGGGGTTAATTAAGAGGTCAGGCTTATGGGAAAATGAAAGGGATCGGGTTTATATGTAGGGTTGCCAGATAACATGCAGGGCACCCAGTTACATTTAATTCTGGATAAACAATGAATACTTCTTAAGTATAAGTATATCCCAAATATTGCATTGGCGTTTATCTGAAATTAAGTGTGCCTGGGGTGCCCTGCGTTTTCAGGTACTGACTCTGGCCATCCTACTTACATGAATCACAGCCGATGAGCCCCCGTGCCTTAGAGATTTGTCCCTGCGGGTCTCAGAGGCTGAGCCAAGAAGGCAGTGTGAGCCTTGGAGTACAGCTATGAATACAGATTCAACGTATACAAAGAATCAACTATGTACAAAGCACTTGCACAGCGAAAGGAAAGTCGGAGCCTCTAATAAGTTAAGACTATAATCCCTACTGTGGATGCAGGAGATGGAGGAATTAAAAGCTATTTACCCTGCTATGTCTTCCATGAGTGCTTACAGTGGCTGCAATGATACTTCTACTGACTATTCCTCTTAATGAAACAAGCAATTGTCATTTAGTGATTTTCCGCTATGTGTCTGGGAGAATATAAGAAAAAAATAAAATAAAATAAGGCTTTGCCCTCAAAAACCTCATCACTTAGATGGAGAGACCCATGACGCAATTAGGAAACAGTAAAATGCTAAACTCTGTAGAACTGCCACTACGGTTCAGAGAAAGCAAGGCCCTGCCTGGGTCAGGATTATGGTGAAGGCCTCAAGAAAGGGACAGGGGGGCCGGCCCGGTGGCTCAGGCGGTTAGAGCTCCATGCTCCTAACTCCGAAGGCTGCCGGTTCGATTCCCACGTGGGCCAGTGGGCTCTCAACTACAAGGTTGCCAGTTCTAATTCCTCGAGTCCCGCAAGGGATGGTGGGCTGCGCCCCCTGCAACTAAGATTGAACACGGCACCTTGAGCTGAGCTGCCTCCCGGATGGCTCAGTTGGTTGGAGCGCGGGCTCTCAACCACAAGGTTGCCAGTTCAATTCCTCAAGTCCCGCAAGGGATGGTGGGCAGTGCCCCCTGCAACTAAGATTGAACACGGCACCCTGAGCTGAGCTGCTGCTGAGCTCCCAGATGGCTCAGTTGGCTGCAGCGCATCCTCTCAACCACAAGGTTGCCGGTTTGACTCCCACAGGGGATGGTGGGCTGTGCCCCCTGCAACTAGAAAACGGCAACTGGACCTGGAGCTGAGCTGCGCCCTCCACAACTAAGACTGAAAGGACAACAACTTGAAGCTGAACGGCACCCTCCACAACTAAGATTGAAAGGACAACAACTTGACTTGGAAAAAAAGTCCTGGAAGTACACACTGTTCCCCAATAAAGTCCTGTTCCCCTTCCCCAATAAAATCTTTAAAAAAAAAAAAAAGAAAAAAAAAGAAAGGGACAGGGGTTCAGCTGGGTTGGGTAATGTTTGAATAGGCACACTTTAGTAATTTCAGAGAAATCCTAAAATGACCTCTTAAATGTCTCCTAAGAAAAGTGGTTTAATTAATTTGTATATGTTAGAACATTATGGCCTCACACAACTGTTCTCAGGTACTTTATTCCATCTTCAGATTCCCTAACATATACAAATACTGAACTTCGAATTGTAACATTATTGTATTATAGTACCTACGTTTTCTCCACAAAACGCCATATGAATACCTATCCACACATGTCTGGGCACCTACCACGTACCAGGCACGGTACTAGGAACTACAGGAGTGATATCTCAGCCTTATAGAGGCTACACAGGGGGCACCTGGCTGCAGTTGGGACACTTCACAGGCAATCTTTCTTGTATTTACGCGAAACGAGCCACCTTATAACTAGCATGGGCTCTCGGAAGCAACACAGAACAAGTTTATGCCGTCTTCTCCTATATCCTACAAATATCTGACAGATATAAAGTCCCTGCTTCGTCTTCCCTTATCATCGACCAATCCTGCCCCCACACGGTTCACATGCCTCTCATCATTCCATGGTCTCTCTTGTTGGCCGACACTATGCTATTCAGAGCTGGAAGCAATGATCCCAGTGTAAAATACAGCGCCAAGGATAGGGTAGTAAATAAAACAGTAGAACTACTAACCATCATGAGATAGATATTACACTTGCAAATAAAACCTGGCATTAGGTTCATTTTCCTAAGGCGGCTGCACAGCTGCTGGCCTATAAAGAAAACGAGGCCTGACAATTAAGTTCATGAACTTGTTGCAACGATGTTGCTGACCTTTTTTGATACCAGAGGGATTATTCATTATGAATTTGTACCAACTGGACAAACAGTTAACCAAGTTTACTATTTGGAAGTGCTGAAAAGGCTGCATGAAAAAGTTAGACGAGCTGAACTTTTCGCCAATAAGTCACGGCTCTTGCATCACGACAATGCACCAGCTCACACGGCGCTGTCTCTGAGGGAGTTTTTAGCCAGTAAACAAATAACTGTATTGGAACACCCTCCCTACTCACCTGATCTGGCCCCCAGTGACTTCTTTCTTTCCCTGAAGATAAAGGAAATATGGAAAGGAAGACATTTTGATGACATTCAGGACATCAAGGGTAACACGACGAGAGCTCTGATGACCATTCCAGGAAAAGAGTTCTAAAATTGCTTTGAAGGGTGGACTAGGCACTGGCGTCGGTGCATAGCTTCCCAAGGGGAGTACTTCGAAGGTGACGATATAGCAATGAGGGATGTAGCAGTTTTTCTACGATGAGTTCATGAACTTAATTGTCTAATCTCGTATAAGATCCATGTGGGTGGGGATTTTTTACTATTTTGGTCACTACTGTCTCTCCAGTGTCAAGAAAAGTGCATGGTGGGTAGTACTTTCAATACATATTTGTTGAAAGAATGAATAAGTGGAAGGAAGGAGGGAGGGAGGGAGGGAGGGGGAGAGAGAGCGAGAGAAGAAAGAAAGAAAGAAAGAGAGAAAGAGAGAAAGAGAGAAAGAGAGAAAGAGAGAAAGAGAGAAAGAGAGAAAGAGAGAAAGAGAAAGAAAGAAAATTAAGGTTAGGGTCAATTAAATGACCAGATCATTTTTACCTGAACTTTTACCAAACAATATCTCCTTTCTTACTCGGTCTTGATCTTTTGAGCTTAAAGTTTTCACCTTCATTAAATTCAATTTTTGGGAGTTCCATGCAATGCTTCAGATGATCAGGAATATTCTGAATTTTTATTCTCTCGTCTATTATATTTACTGTCCCTCTCAACTTAGGGCCAACTGCATATTTGGTTGATGCACATCCATCACATTTACCTTTATCCAACTTCCTAGCTAAAGTCTTAAGTGGGAAGGTTATACGTCAGCACTCTCCAAGGTATGCTACCAGAAGCCTACATCAAGATAACCAAGACATTAATAGGCGGGATTCAACCGCTGTGGAGTTGCAAACCCAGCAGTGCTATCATCTAGCCCATAATTTACAATCCTGTCGTTAAGAATACAATTAGATTTTTAAAAGGCCATTCCTCAGTTTTACACACCACATAAACTATTTAAAAGGGAAATGGATGCTTGAAAAGATTTGTTCTTAGTAAACCCATGGTAGCTTCTAGCAACTACTACAGTCTTTACTAAATGATCACAAACCATCTGCTTGAGCTACTGTTCCCGGATTTTGCTGTGCATTGGAGTCAACTCCCCAGTCTATAGATCTCGTATTCTAAACTTGTTTTATGTCTGGAAAATTTACGAACATCTCTTATATTGTTTTCTCAAATATTTCAACTCTGAATCTTTTGTGTTAAGTGTAATTTACTCAGTCCTGTGGGATATAATACATCTAAATCCAGTGATAAACTAATTTTATAACTTTTTTTAGGCCTTACTTACATAGCTGTTTTATATGTTAATATATATATCATTATTGAGTGATAACTATGTGTCAAGACTATATTAAGTATTTTTAATGATTTCATTTAATACAACAATCCTACCACGTACAAACCATTCTCCCCATTTTTAAAAGAGGGCAACTAAGAATCCAAGAGGTTAAGTCAGTATTCCAAAGTCAGACAACTAGTAATTGGAATTGTTGAGATTCTAACTACCAAGCCCATGATCAAGCACTTATGCTATAACGTCATATTAACTAAGTCATAATAAAAAAATAGAAGAACTTGTATAAATTCAGAGTTATTTGTATAAAATTATAAAACCTAAAGTCAAGATATTAAATTTCATAATTAACAATATAATATCCACTTCGGGTGTCAGGGGGAGATCTGTTGAGCTACCCTAAAACCTAGTGAAAACTCTTAAGACATTTGGTTGTAAACACCCTGACAGATGAAATCCCAGTGGGTCAAAGTGAACCAGAGGAAGAGACACTCAGAAGCAGAAGGAATTGTTACGAGTCCAGAAATTATAATTAGAAAGAGACTTTCGTCATCAGCCCAGATCTGCTCATGTCATCAAAAGGGAGAATGAAAGTGGACAGAGAAAAGAGGCAGGGATGTCAGCTAAAAGCAAATGGAAAACCAACGTTCTATTAAGCTTGCATATCTTGATAGCTAAATCCTTATAGGTCGGTGGTCAGTCTTTTCAAAACATGGCCAAGAAGACCTTCATACATAAGGAATTTTCACCCCCTCAAAAGTAAACCTTCCTAAAATGTACATAATTCAAAGGAATAATGTCACTAAAAGAAACTTGAGGTGGTAAAAAGAACCTCACTTAATTTTAATGACTTACCATTTACCAGACTCAAAGTAAACATTAGCTGATACGTCCATGTCCAGAGTGTAAATGGTTGATACGGTAATCTACACTAAAGTCTCTATTATCCCCCCCAAAATGGACAGAAGAGGTAGAGAGAAGTGGGCCCAGGCAGAGAGGAAGAGAGAGAGAGAGAGAGGAAGAAAGGAAGCAAAGGAGCAAGGGAGAGAGAGAGAGAGAAATTGAATGAAAAACAGCACATGGGCATTGATGCAGATCCTGCCTGCATGGTCACTGACAGCCAAGCCAGAAAATCCCAAGAAAAGCCAGGAAAATATTTAAAGTTAATTCATGAAAAAAAAAAAAAATCAGCGCTAAATGCACAAGTAGGCCCCATTCCAAAGCCCCCAAGCTAGAGGGAACATCAGGACCCAAAGGACAGGCATTGTATTAAGTATACACACTTCTATGAAATGACATCTGCATCGTTTCTCCCTCCAGTCTAATTGTCCACAGTTCAAGGATCCACGAATTTTGAACTCCATGTAAAATGAGGAAAGACAAAAAATTCAAAAGAGAAGAGAAAGGAAAGTTCAGCATTTTTTATTTTTCTCATCTTACCGTAGTTCACTGATTTGGAGGGGAGAAATCGTGCCAACAATTTTCAGAATTATCAGAAGAAGGAAAAGGCAACAAAACACATTTCCTGTGTGTTGGCATTCTTTGCAAATGGTCGCTTGTCAACTCGGGTTAAAGAAGGCATTGGAGGATAAGAGGTAGAAGGAAATATAATCAGAAGGGACAGATAGGAGGCAAGGTGATTATTAGTGATGACAAAACAAGGATGGTAGAGTAACAGATCTCCCCCCAGGAGCGCAGGACGAAGTAATGACCAGGAGCCATGACCAGCTTCCTGTCCTCCTCTCAGGCTCTTCCGCTCAGGCATGGAAAGGCCTCACTCAGGTGAAAAACAGACTCCTCTGAAGCCAAGACCATAAAGAACTAGGTCTTTCACCACCCATCACACTCTTCTTCCAAACAGCCCAGAGAATTTAAATTTTATTCACAAAAAAAGATGTTACGGTTTTCTGACATGGCAAATTACCTTAAAAATATTTGAATAATATTCTGATGTCTAAGCAAACACTTAGACAGACACTGTTTGTCTAAGTAAACACTATGTTTTCTGTTGTTTTTGAAATAAGAAAAATCATTTTCTCCTTTCTTGGGTCAGATTGTTTTTCTTCTTCCCCATAAGCAGTACAGGAAATAATGCTGAGAAAACCAGGATATTGTCAGTCACAAGGGATGTGATAGAGTTGAAATATTTGCCAGATGGTATTAAAAAATAATACCTTTCCTTTTTATAACCTAACAGGCGCATTCACAGATGTTATCTCATTTCATTCTCACAAGAACTCTATAAAGAAGGCATTATTAGTTCTGCTTTATAAATGATCACTCCCAGTTTATAACCACTTAATTGCCCTCCCTAGCTCCCTCTGGTCTGTCTCTCTTGCTAACCATTCTCCATGTTGTCTTTTGAGCTGTCATGCCACAACATAGAATTGACCAAACTTCTTAGCTTGAAATCCTCCAATGGTTCCCTGTAGTCCAGAATAAAGTCCAAACAGCTTCACATGACATGCAAGGTCCCTTGATGACAAGTGCTCACCTGTCCTTCCCATCTCACCTCCCACCGCTGCCCCACACCAAAACTATACTGGACCGGGTCAGCTCTCTCACACGTGTGCACACATTCTCTGGCCATTACATGTATGCTCACCTCTCTCCCATCTTCTTACTAAAGTACTCATCCTCTGAGACCCCTTCTACGTCACCTGCACTGAGAACCCTTTGTTATTCCTTACCTCTCACAGGACTGATCCCCTCGCCTCTGGGCCACCCCACTTCTTCTATCAGCCTGTTGTACACACGTGTTACATCCCAAGTGTCTGTGTATATGCATATGTGTGCACATATTTCAGTGATTTCATATGCAGATTAATTAGTCTGGAAAGTTACATATCAAACTGGTAACTAGTTACCTCGGAAAGTGTGCTCAGGTGGGAGGGAATTTCCACCTTCCAGTTTTTCTGAACTAGGGTCCTTCACTGGCACCACAGAAGAAAGGAACACGATTCAAGTGATTCTTTTCTCATTTCTCTCAAGGAATGCCCCCTCCTAGCTTCATAAGAGAGGAAGTTAATTCAGCGTATTTACTGACTGCCCTAGGGCATTAGGTCTTGGTTCTCTCACTGAACCCAAGTAGAGGAAGGTTGCTAGACTGCTGCAATGCCAAACTTTCACCAAGAGGCACTTTTTTAAAGTTCTTAATCAAAATCATTAACACACGGTTCACCTAAGGATATCTACAATGCTGGATACAAACAAATGCACGTTGACTTGTTTAACTGCTCAAGCAATTGGGAGATGAGGCTGTGTCTCAGCTCTGACACATCTAACTGCAAGATTTGGACAAGTCATTAAAGACTTTCGGACTGCATTTCCTCATTTGTTAAAGGAACATTAAAATAGGTGCTCTCATTACCTATGTACTTGTATACACACACACACACACAGAGGTATATATGTGTGTGTGTAGAGATAAAATATATACAGACATGTATGTATCATAGTACATATAGAGAGAGATCTTGTCTATTAAGAATATAGGCCACCACTCCAGCAATGATCAGAATTCAAACTCCAAAGCTTCTAATCATCTCTCTGCAGCCAGCAGATGGAGCTATAAACATCAGACTAAGGAATAGACAGACCATGGTACCCAAATCAACTACTTCATAAGTATGCAAGCCAGTTTTGTTGATTTTTAAGGATTAAGTACCACACGTGATACTTTTCCATTGTAAAATGAGTTTTGCTTTGAATCCTTAAACAAACAATACAATCCTTAAACAAACAAACAATAAGCAAAACCCTCCAGTGCAGCTAACCATATTTTCAAACAAGTATCACAGGCATCTTTAGTGCAACGCAGGACACACAGGGTGGGAGCCTGGCCAGCATTTGTGTGGAGGGAGGCCAGACTACAGCCTATAAGTGTATTATTGGTGGGGCATCAAGCAGGCTGGCTCTGTCACTTTGGGACAGTATGCTGGTCACACCACTTTCCAGGGTCTCAGTTTCTTCATCTAGAAATTAACTAGTCAAACAAGATACTCTCTGGGGTCCTTTCGAACTCTAAAAATCAATGAATCTAAAATTACAATGAGGCAAAGGGTATTGGAGTATATATGGGCCTACAAAGCTTGGTCTGAGCCAATTATCAGTGTTCTCTAGGAGATTGCTTCCTACACAGAAGCCTGGATTACCACTGATGCTTCAACAGGCTCTTCTTCTGCCTGGGTAAGTTTGTCATTTAGACATGGAATAGAGTTTCTTGAGATAGGAAACCATTTACATGGAAGACCTTCTCTTCTACAGTTAGCTTGTGCAGTCTCCTGGACCAATAGAGAAATGACTCAGTAATTTGCTCTTGTCAAGAATAACTCCAGAAGATCCAGCGAGACCTGGTTGTCTTTACTCCAAAAGAGTAATAAGGTAGGTCCAAATCCACGTGAAAAACCCAATGCCTGGCACACACCAACACTCAGTGAATGTTGTAGAAGAATGAATGAATAAAAGAATGAATAATTAATTCTGGCCTTTCTAAAGCCTTACAGACCAAAGACACTCAAAGGCTGGATACCTGAGTCAAAAACAGTTAGAAGATTTGACCCTGTATATTTCTTTCCTACTCCTGTTACCACCTAGGATAAATTACTGGTGCGTCTCAAACTTGGCTGTATGACAGAATTACCGAGGAGCTCTAAAATATACTGATGCCGGGGCCCAGCCCTGGAGGTTACGATTTGATTGGCCTGGAATGTGGCCTGGGCATTGGAATTTTTTTTAATCCTCCCAAGTGATTCAAACACAAAGTTTGAGAACCCCTGGCAAGTTACTGAGTTAATAAATACCTTAGATGCTGAGAAAGTTTCACTTTTAGATACTTGGGAGTTGGTAATTCTATAGTTTTCGTTCCGTTTAAAATTTATCTTAGCTGAATAGATATACTTCATAATAGGTCTGACTTGAAGGTAACAGTCAGGGTGTCTGGAGCCTGAAGGTTCAAGGCGACTTGGCCAACACATTAGAGAAAGAGTATGAAAAATCGACAAATTTCAATGGGTTAACTGCAACATTAGCTTCTAATGTTCCTTAGTAAGGCCTTAAAACACTAACACAGTCAAGAAAAAGTTGTCATTTCCTTCTCTGGATGTTTTGATAACTTTTTGTCAATGGTGGATGTTTTCACGTGAGAATAGATGTCTGGAGTCTTGAAGAACATCAAGGCACTCACCCGCCTTGGCACAGAGATGAAGTCTTGTAACTGATGTACTAGCTCCACCTGTGTGAAAATACAGCGTCCAAAGGCACCTGAGAAGGGAAATCTCCACCAGTTTGTTCCAGGTTCACTGCAGATCATTACATTGGGAACTGAGAAGCCATGGCTGTATGAAACCCTGCTGGGAACGCAGAGCCAGGTGCGACGGCCTGGCCTGCATCTTGCAGCTTCATCACAAACACTCTGGTCCCCAGATTGAAGACACTGGGCTTGGATTCAGGAAGCATCTTAGAGACTTCTAGCTTTGAATACTTGCATTTATGTGGACATAAAGGAAAGGGGACCAAAACAATGCACCAGAATCTGGGGGAAAGGTATCATTTCCCTTTTCTTTCCTACCATGAAAGCTTTCTCTGTGCTCTACCCACAGTAAGTATCCTTGAACCCATGACTACACCAAACCATGAATGGCAGGCTCAGCTGTAAGGCCCTGGCACAGACACAGAGGCCCTGGAGCACTGGTGAGGAAAGAGGAGGCAGAGGCCTCCTGCCCACGCTCCTTCTAGATAAGGAGGCATCTGGGGCCAGGCAGCTCCTAAATCTGCTGGATATTGTGTCGTTTGTTTATAAAGTGGGAAGCAAATTGCAAAAGAAAAAGATGGGGTGAAAAAAGAGTAAGAAGGAAAGCAGAAAAGGAGGCAAGTCTGCTTTGCAGCACTGTCTCCTATCAGTTCATTTTCAGACTTAAGAGGGTTGGACTGGTACTGTAAACATTCCTCGCTGTTCCAGGAACGTAACAGCGTTCAGAGATAATGGTGCAGAATGGAGCGTTCTTTAGTTTTTGCACATCAGTAATTAATGCTGTCACACAGTCTGTTCAGGTCAGACCCAGGCTTCAGAAAATCAGGCACATTCAAAAGGAAGGAAATAGTTTTCAAGCATGTACATGTTGGGAATTCATGAGGGTGTTTGTGGTTGGTGGGGTGCCCGGTATACATAATTTTTAAAACACAGAGATAATCTCCCCGCGTATGTGTAGTAAGGACAACTCCGCATTCTTTCTTGAGAAAGCACGAGCAAGTTTCTTCCTAACAGGTAGACTGGAGCCATGACTGGGAAGCACAGCTGTGGTTCTTTGTCGCTGAGTTGCAGAAGGAGGTGCGTGACATACACAACAGCTCTCCAAACTGCAGTTTTATGTAGATGGGTGTTAAATGCTGAGGCCGTTCACAGTGGATCGTTTTATCATGTCCTGCTAATAAATATGGTATGATTACAATCACACAAGGAATGTTAACTCTTAGGAAACTCTCAGGATGAGCTCCAGAGCCATGTGCAAATTTGTAGGAATGATACTCCTAACAGACTGCAGCTAATAAACTAGTTGCTATTCACGCAGTTTTCTAATCCCTAGTTTAAAAGGAAATTAGGGATGCAATTGTGCCGTGAGCGATGAGGGATGGGGAACTAAAAGAAATCCGAGCACACAGCTGGTCTCTGACAACTACCCCAGAGTTAGCCAGGGAGGGAGGGAGGGTGGCAGTGGCTGTGCTCCTAAGCTCAAGCAAAGCAACTGACGTGCCCAGATTGGTAGCCAGTCTGCAAACCAAAATGTGGGGAAGGACGGGTCAGGTGGAGGTCGTACACAGGCCACTGGGGGCATTTTAGGTGACTCTGCACGGCACAGAGACTTTTCTCCTAGACTTCATTGAGGTCACTTTTGACCAGAGGTTTTCAATCTGGTTTCCCCCAAATCCTGCAGGGTCTCAATAAATATTTTGGAAACATTCATGAAATACAACTGCACAAGCCCAGCTCAATAGATATCAAATGTGAAATCACAGTGGAGATCACCACATATCCACTGGTGTTCACTCATTCATAGGGTTTGTAATAAATGTTATAAAATTAAACTTAAAAATTCACTCTGATAAAATACTATCTTTCTTACCTGTTTATGTATTGAGGTTCTATATAAGAACTTATTTTTTTTTAAGGATTCTGCTACTAAAAAAAAAAGAAAACAAGAAACAGAAAAAGGGAAGGAAAAGGGAAACCAGTGAAATAAGTAATACAGAACTAAGTGAAAAGGTTTCTTCCCTACTGCTGGAGAAGATGGTTATTATTAATATATTTTCAGATACAAAGGGAAGACCTGTCCTCAGAAAGGTATTCCCGAAGGTGCTAATGTACTTCTTCCTGAATCGATGGCCTCTATTTAGAGCTATTATTTTTAATTATGCCAAAATCAGGAAGAAGTCAACAATGCAACAATAGAGGCAGGTGGGGAGTGAGGAGACAAATGCATACACAAAAACATACACACACATACATACACACATTCACATACACATATACATACACACATACGTACATAGAATTTGGGGGCCACTCTCCTTAAGCCCAGTCTAACGTCACACAGTTGCTGGGTCCCCAGTGTTAGAGCTGTTATTTCAGCAGAGCCTGGGGGCAGCCAGTACTGTGTAACACATGCTGCAAATAGGGGCCTGGCAGAATGATTTATCTCAGGCAGAGGACGCCAAGAATATTTGAGGCAAAGAAACAGAAAGAATAGGGCCTGGGTGGAGGAAGGAGCAAGTGTGGTGCCTCCTGAAAGCACGCACAAAACAGCCAGGATTACTTCCCAATCTCATGATGCAAAATCAGAAGGCAGCTGAAGTCTCTGTGTGGACGTATGCTGGTTAATTCGGGAGCTTGGAGGAAACAAACTCTGATGTGGAAATGGAGACTGGCAGTTCTAGGAACTGCAGTAAGGGTGTGGCGTTAGATGAACCATCTGGTGGTTTTTCCTCTTTCATCTTTTTCCTTCCCTCTCCTTTTTCTTGGGAGGTGAGGAATGAGGCTGGTGGTGGACTTAGAGCTAAGGGTCTAATGTGGTTTGCTGATGAAGGAACACAAGTTCTGCTTACTAAGACAGCCCGTCCGACGTCATCACGATGGAGCGTTGCACAGGAATGCCACCCACTGCACCGCAGACCACAGCAGGTGGGGGCAGAAAGGGAGAGAAGGGAAAAGCATGACCTCAAACTGTCACCACCACTCTTTTTCAAAGTTCACTGCATACAAGTGCCCTTGGAGGGGCATCATGGCACATTGTTTTCAGAGAGCTGCATCAAACTCACAGACATCAACTTCATAAAACATGGAGAGTGTACCTAGGAGTGCCAGACATCAGGCCAAGCACTGGGATATAAAGATGAATCAAACATCCCTGAAACCAAGCGGCCCCTGGTCAGTGTCGGAAGGCAGCTGGGTGTGTGAACATCATGATACAGCACAACCAGCATCCTGCCGGGGAACCAGACATGAGCTCTGGAAGCACAGCCTACTCGGGCTTCTACTCTGCCTGGGTACTCGGAAGGGCTGCACCCAGGAGGTGACATGCACTCTGGGTGTTGGCAAGTTTGCCAGACATAGAAAGAGCATGACGGAGGGAAGGAACAGCATTTGCAAAGATACAGGAGAGTGAGGGGTGCTGTGTTGGGACATAGCATCCTCAGATGTATGGGGATCCTGGGAAGCAAATCAATGCGGGTAGATTGGGGGATATTATGAGAGGCTTTGTGGCCAAGTCCAACGGTGCGGGTTTTATGCTAACGGAACTAAGAAGCAGTATGCAAGTGTAAAAATCCAGCTCCAAAAAAGTAAATGGACTATTTTGTTTTGCAGGGATATTTAAATTAAGCAATGTGAAGTAGTTCTTTACAAACCATGCTTGAGGTCCCTAACACTCTCTCTCCTACTAATGGTCTAACTTTAAACATGAAATTTCACTTTACTCCATTTTTAATTTCCCAAGTGAAAAGTTCATATGCACTCTTCTCTTTCATCATGAACAAGCAGAAAAAGTCAATCTGACCCCAGAGTGCATGTCTAGGTTTCCCCGGAGATTGAGACGAATGCAGGAGGTCTTGACAGGAAGTGGTGGAAAGATGTCATGTCCATGACTCCACTAGTTATTTTCCTCTAAAGGAAAAGGGGATGGTGAGAAGGAAAACGATCGCTCTCATTTCCTGGGGTTTTGCTCTTCAGTGTTTTCCTACATCTTCACAGTTGGATGCCGCTGACTATTTCTTGCTGTCATCAGAAAATACACTGTACATGTTGGAAAGATCTCCTCATCCTTATAACCTCACTGGGTAGAGCAAGTGCCAGCTGCTTGATGGAATTTCTGACCATGCAGAAATCCACGCAGATTTCCAGGGGCTCCTAGCACACAGCCTCTGGCCATTTGTCAGTCTGGCCTCACTTCCCTTCCAGAGACATTTCTATCTGCTCCCTCTGTTCTTCTTAACTGTCGTTCAGGCTCAGTACCTCATAGTAACACAGAATGAAAGCCAGGGCAGTGGACTTCATGCCTGCCCCCCGTATCAGTGCCCGTTCAAACTCGGCAGAGCAGAGATCTGAAGACGTACTGAACAGACAAAGTGTCTCCCAAGGGCACTGGCCCCTCATCTGCAGATGTTTTGGGAAAGACTCTTTGAAGCAGAGATTAAATACAGAGAATGATGCTCAAGTCCATCTAGTGGAGAGGTAGTGAAAGCCAACTGATCCTCAAGACCCCCGTCCATGCTTAACGCCTGCACGTCCCAGCTCGTTCCCAACCCTCCTGAAACACCACTGCTGGGCCGCTGGAACCCGGCAACCATGTATGTTTTTAAAAGTTCTTGGCAATTCTGATGATTAGTCAAATTTGGGAACCAATGTTCTAGCCCGGCCTCCATTTACAGATGAGAAAATTAAGTGGCTGACTACCCACCAACTCTCAGCCGGTTACGATAACAGTATGTCATGGAATCCAGCTGCTTCAGCTTCTATGAAGAAACAACTTTTATACAGATGAAGTTAATAAATCTTTGAAAATTAAATAGAAACCTCATTTAAAGTGGGGTCGGGAGCTAGAAGAGAATTCTCACGCACCTGTCACTCCGCGCTCACCACTGACCCCAACAGGAGGAAATTTACCTGCATCCCTGACAGGAAGTGACACTACTTTGGCCTCAGCCAAAGGAAGAAAAGATTCCTCCTTGCCCAGTAACAGCTCAACCAATGGGAGACCGCCATGACTCAGCCAATGAGAAGCCTCTATACTTTGAACTTCCAGTTTCCTCCAATGGACTCTTCGTTTACAACAGCCCATTCCAAGTCCATAAAAGAGCCTTCCTCTCCTTTGTTTCTCTGGATTTGTACGTGGTTTGTCTTCAAATCACATGCTGTGAATTGACCCATTTTGCTGGAGAAATATCTATTTGTTAAATAGACTGTCTATTTGTTAAAGGTCAATAAGTCAAAACAACAAACTTTTAAATAAAATATGTTCTAGCTCCTACTAGGTTTGAATTTTGAATTCTCGGACTCCTCTCATGATAGAGGCATGGGAAGACTTTCTGAGGTCAAAATGGAGGGTATTCACACTGGATGGGAACATTTCTGTGGCCTTGTGTTCTTGACCCTGCAGACACCTCACCCCATGAGAAGGACACTGGGCTAGAATGGAACCCTGTGAACCAGGGGTTTCTTGTGCCCCGGTTCAGAAGGAACTGCTTGTGAAGGACAGAAACTGCCACAATGAAAGTCAGTCTCCTTCCCTCTCCATATATATTCATATGTCCAGATATGTATATACATTTTTACACAGATAGCTTTTCTACTAAGCATTGGCATATAGGAAATTGTAAAGGAAACTGTCCTATGTTTCTAAAGTAAAAATCCAACATGACAAAGGATAACTTTTACAATATGAAGGTAATAGAATAATATCCCACAATAAGGTTGGATTTTGAGATTTCTTTTTTTGTTCAGTCCCATATTTTTTGTAATAACTATCATTTACTTAGAGATTTCTATGTCCAGACACTGGAGCAATCATATTTCATTTCAATACCTTATTTGAATAACTAAAAAGCATTAGGGGAAGGGCCTATTATCCTTCTTTTACAGGAAAGGAAACTGAGATTGAAGGGGATTAGGTAATTGGCCCAAAATTGGTTATGTAGCACATCCTGAATTCAAACCCACAACTGTCTCATTCCTCAGTACATCGCGGAATCCGATTTCTACTATAGTAACTGCCTTTGAAATGAAAGCATGATGTATTTCTCCTATTTCTTTAAGATAAATAATTTTTTTACAGAGAAAGAGAAATTTTACTATTTATATAACATTTAGTTACATAATAAGATTTTTTAAATTTCTCTTTCAGAAGTTTCTCTAGAGCTACACAAGTCAGACGGAGAAATTATGAACTGCTAAAACAAAAGAATATTAAATTTTTTCACTGATATTTCACGAAATTACTATCCTAATATCCCTGAAAAAAAAACTTTTAAAATCAATTATAAGAATGCTTTAGATTTCGAAAATGCTAAGATTCGAGTTTTTGTCCAGTTAATTCTTTGCACAGAAATTTATTTTTTGTTTTAGTGGAAGATACTAAACAGAAGCTATTTACAATGTTTCAATTACTTAAAAAAATTTTTTTAAAAAACTAGGCATGTGTGAGAAATTATAGAAATTCTTCAAATAGTGTAAAAATAATTTAAATAATGTCAAATAGCTTCATGATGAAAAAAGGGCAAATTAACATTTCCTTAGAACATTTACAACATAGGTAGAATTTTTAGATGAAATGCTCATAAGTTATTTTTTAGACCCTCAGATGATGTGGTGGATACCAGATTTACCAGATTGCTTCTCATCAGCCATGAGACCCCCTTCCTTCCTTGAGTTCCTGATTTTCACTTGGTCCACATCACTCACACACAGCTGGTGATTTGGAGAAAGTTAACTCTACCCCTGACAGTAAGACTGGGGCACTTGGCAAAGGCCATGAACAAGGAAGCAACTGTTCTAGAAGTGGCTGGCAGCCATCTTGTGACCACAAGAAGGAGCTAACATAGAATGAAATTGTGGAGAGCAAAGCAAAAAAATGGGCAGAAACCAAGTCTTGATCTTAGTATTTTTTGCTGAATTAAACCAAATATAAGCCCACCCTATCTTCGGATGATGAGACACATCAACCAATTTGCCGCCTTGATTGTTTAAGTCAATTTGAGCTTTGTTGTCCATTGCATACAGTCAAATGCGTCCTAATTGAATTGATACAGATAGTCCAATAAATAAAGAATTTCATATATTTCTAAGTTGTTCCACAGTGTAAATAAAAATAGAGATATATTTCATATCAAGGATTAGAAATAAATTTGAAAATGATAGGGTTAGCTCAATAATTATTAATAAGAACAAAAAATAGTAGGGGATAGATGATGGCTCCTGTTAGATAGAAAGTGTGGGAAGACGTTAACTACTTCTCATACACTTCACTTAAAATGTAAAAAGATCGAGGAAGGTACAAACTGTGGAATGATTCTGAGAGACCTGAGAGACATGGTAAAGGTCAGATGCTAAGAAAATGACAGCTTTGCAGAAGAAAAGTGATGAATTTAAATTATATGTGAAGATTATCTAACCTTCAAACAGTCCCACTTAGATTTCTGCATATTAGAACTCTAATCCTCACATATGAAATTTCTATACAAGCAATTTGACACATATTTCCTCCTTCTTCAGAGATAAAGAAGAGATCCATTGAATGCAGCTTTATAGGAATATTAACGTGAAATTAATATTAACTTGTAATGACTTATGAAAAAATAATGTAGGAAGTCATTTCTCTGTGGAGTTACCACGAGATATGAATCAGAGCTGTCACTGCCAGTAATGAAAATGTATAATTTAGTACAAAAGGCCTGGAGCCCCTTCAGAATCAGACGGAAGCCTCCAAATTCCAGGGGAAGCTCCAAAGCCCAGATGGCTGAGAAGAGCCAGGAACTCTGAGGGAAAGGTGACGGAAACTAGGCACTGAGGCAGGAGCCATCACCAAGGAGGGGAACGAGGCAAGCCAACGTCTGAGGAGAAAGGTCATGGAGGTTTCCAGTAATGGGGCAAATGCTTTGGGTAAGGAAACTTGATGGCATATTAAGATGTTGAGTTATCTAATATGTCACAAACGTTAAAGAAATTGAATTTTGGTGTCAAAGATTTAGTCACTTGGCACAATCCTTGGTTTGGCTTGTATTTATTTTTTGACTCACACTAATGGAAAAAGAGACATTTATTTTTGTCAGGAAATTCAAAGAGGTAACTCTGTCCTGTTTGTTTTACTCAGGCAGCTCTAGGGGAAGGGACAACTGGGTGAGAGGCAGACGGGGGGCAGGGGGGACTTTTACACCCCACAAGAAGGCTAGCTCACACAGACTGCATAAGAAGACTATGTAGTTTGGCCAGGAGAATAAATAAGTTATTTCTAGCTTTTATAGTCATTTGGGGGGGGGGGGGAAGTTATGTGACGCACACTTCCAGGACTACTTTTGACTCCTCATGTTTTTGTGTATCTTACCTCAAATATACCAGGAAATACTCTTAAGTTTTTTCATAGAATACTTCCCTACAGTCACTGGAAATGCCTATGGAACATTCTTCTGTATGTCAAGATCGAATTATAACTAGAAACCTTAAAATAAACTAAAAACGGTGCACGGTAAAATTAAATTAAAGGCATAAAAATCATGAGAGAAAAAAAGGAAACCAGTGTTAGGGTAAACTTAATTTATTGTGTCCTTCATTATTGGCAGAATCATTTTTAAACCTAGCTTCTGGCCATATGTAAATTTAGTAAGCATACCCTCCATCATGTCTTCATCCAAGTTTGTTTGTTTTTTCCTTCCTGCCATATTAGAAAGAATATATTCTGTGCCGGCCCCGAGGAAAATTCCTAGAAATTTCCCTTCAGGTTTTTACTGATCCTCTGATCAACAGCCTCTGGGCATGGCTTCTCAGCCAATCATCTACCATTTAAGTGTGGTTTTACACAGATGTTTCTTTTCCATCTCACCTACTAGAATACTCATTAATTCATTCAACAATTATTTATTGAACACTTAGTGTGTGCCAGGCCGTGAAAGTGCTGAACGAAATGACGCTCAGCCCTGGCCCCCAGGAAGTTACAGTCTAGTCCGGCCAGTAAACAACTACACACAGTGTGATAGGTGCAGCATCTTGAAGCTCATGAAATTTCATTGGTGTGAAAATTTCACTTAAAATTCAATGCTGGCTCAAATTGATTCCTGCTTCCTTTTCTTAAGGCGTTCATAACCCATCTCCTCCGTGATACATTTTGGACTCTGTCCAGAAGTAACTGATACTTTATAGTCATAGGTTTAAATGTTTCCATTATTTAAATAATCACTTACTTTTCTAAAGGTCTAAAGAGTTTATCAAAACTGTATTTTAAGCCCAGGGATACCTATGATGACAGATAAATTATTCCTTCCTATCACTTTGAAAGAAAGTATTTACCTAGAATATGTGTTTAGAACAGAGATTCCCGTTCTTTTTCATATCACCACACACTGAGAAAACAACATTTGTAGAGACAAGACTGATAGACCACCCACAGCAAACTCAAGTGCAACATGACACACAGCACAGCCCATGGGAAAGCTTTGGTCAGGAATATTCTCCAAAAATGTGCTAAATGTTCTGTTCACCAATTAGAGAAATGCAAATAGCCTGATTTGATGTCGCACACAAAAAGACATTTTAAATCTATTTATCCATGTCTCAAATCCTCATGGTTTCCACAGAGAAAATAAAGTACCACTTGTTTCTGAAATTTTGTAGCTGATTTATCCAACAGTCTTGCAAATAATAAGATCCCCGAAAGAGTCTCAGTTGGTACAACGTGCATTTTCTGAGAACTACTGTGGGGAAAGCTGTGTGCTAGCTCACAGGAGACAGAGCATCCAGTTCCCTCTTCCACAGTGAGGGGAGCCGAGAGGCTCATGAACCTGCCCAAGAGCTGAGTTTTTCTGATTCTAAAATCCCCTTTACTTCCCACCACACTGCGGGTAAAACCTGTCACACAGACAAAGCCCTGCCTCATTAAATGGAGGGAGGCAAGCTGACAGCAAACAAAATCCCAAATTGGGAGAAACATCGTCAGGAGCAGAGCAAATGAGGGTTTTCCGGGAGTAGAAATGCTGGGTCTCGGAACACAGATTCTTCTCGGGGAGAGGCAGGCGCTGTTCTGTGGAATAATAATGAGGACATCTGTCGGCTTCCGTCATCCGAAAGGGGAGTTTCGCAGAACATTCTATTGCAGGTTGTTCTGTTTGCCCGCTCATTGAAGGCGCAGAGTGTGAGGTACCAGTGCTGTCTGAAGTCATGGTTACTCCAGCAGATACACCAGGAGAGTTTTCACGTAAAATGTCAGGTGCACAGAGTCTCCAACTGAACATCAGGGACATGGACAGAATCTCCAAATAAGGTCATTTGATTGTTAAATAACAATCCTTTTCCAGGAAGCATTGTAGTGAGAAATAGCTAAGGGCTCAAAGGAACCGGTAATGAGTAACCGCATGCAAATCAGTGTAAACAAATAAACAGATGGACACTAAAAAACAAAATGTTAATTAAAAAATAAATACACATTAGATCTCCTTTAAAACAAGATTTCACACGAAAGTGTCCTAAGGAAAATGGAGATGAAAATTCTCCTGGGTTTCCCTGGGGGAGGGGGATGAGCGGGATGCTTAAGCCCTTTCCTGTTCTGATCCATCCTCTTGAAAAGCTTTTTCTCCATTTGTGAGGGAGGGGGAGGGGGAGGAAAAGGGGAGGGGGAGGCAGGAGAGGGAGAGATATCTTTCTATTTCTCATGCTGGCAGTCTTACATATCACTGTCATGTGAATTAATTAAAGTATACATTCGGCAAATAGAGATTGAACACCTTGTGTGTCGCTGGGAGCAGCTGTGTCAGAGCTAAGGAGGGAACCAGCGGGGTGAGGTCCCTGCCCTCAGGAAGAGGACAGTGCAGAGAAGGTGGAGAAAGACAACAGACAGGTGAGATCGGTTCTGGCTGTTAAAAAACACTGGGAGGAAAGCGGTGGGACAAGAGGGATAGGAATGGAGGTGGCAGTGGCCGGAGTAGGCGTCCCCGAGGTGGCGTGCTCTCCTGCAGCAGAGGGCAGGCAGATCCCACCTTCCTCCCTCCTCCTCTCCTTCCACACACACAGACCTGGTGATCCCAGCGAGGCGCAGGCCAGGAGGACTGCACGGCAGTGTGGGCTGAGCTCCCCGTTCCTCTGGCAGACATTTACTGAGCTCTGAGGACAGCACTGTGAGCAAAGCGCTGAGGTTTCCTGGGGAGACTCCAGGAAGCAAGCTATGTCGTTGTGTGTCCCATGTTTACATGCGGTCATGGGATAGCCCAAGAGGGGAACCTGACCAGGTTTAGGAGCTCAGAGATTTCCTGAAGAAAGAATCAGGCAGATGATCTACAAGGAGCATTTATTCAAGTAAAATGGGGTGAGGGTGGGGAGCCAAGGGGAAGGAATCCTCCCTGTGGAGAGGAGCGCCTTCACACAAGCACTACGCACAGCCACAGCGTGGGGTGCTGCACGGGTGCAGGGTTATAAAGGGCAGGGGTAGGGGCGGGGAAGGCTGGGGGAATATGGGGGAACAAAGGCAAGAAGAGGGCTAGATCAGGGGCAAAAGGCAGGCCAGGAGCTCAGACGTTACCCAGATGGCAGTGCAGGGCTATTAAAAGTAAGTCTGAGGAGGGTCGTCTGATAAAAGCTTTGGATCTGCCATTGAGGTAAACTAAATAACTGGCTGGGAACTCACTCTTCATCAGTTCCGACCCCTTTGCAGTGAACTTCCAGTCAATGAGGGAAGGCGTGTGCGTGTGTGTGTGCGTGTGTGTGTGTGTGTGTGTGTGTGTGTAGGGGAGGGGGAGGGGGAGAGAAGAGATGGGCAGATGCACAGGTGGAGAGACTTGAGGAAGACGGTGGCCACTGCGACCCCGTAACACTATCTTCCCCTCCCTGAGGCCCTTCTCACCACAAGGACTTCTGGAACCCGCCCCCCACCACCCCCACCAACCGCCCGTCTGCTGCCTCTGTCACCAGGGCACAGGCTGGGAGGAGCGGTGGCAGTGGAGAGGTAGGAGGCTGCCAGGCGGGGTGCTGGAGTGGCCTTCCTCAACTCGCTGAGATTAGAAGCCACCTTGTGCCTCTGCGACGTTTTCCCTCTTATTTGCATGTCAAACTAGAGAGAACATGTTTGCTTCCCTCTTCTACCATATGTTTGGTGTTACCATCTGAGTGATAATGCCTTAATATAGCACGACAGCTCAGAAAGGGGAAAGGAGCGGCATGCTTGACTGCTAACTCCTAACCACATTGCCTCACAGACTGTTTCTTCCAAGAATAAAAAAGATTGCTAACATTTGCACGATTTTATGCCACTGACGTACCTCCCCCCCAAATGAGGGCACCTGTACATCAGCAAGTCCAGTCGCACCAACATGGGGATGTTCCCTGCACCTTCTGCAGGGTTAACATTGCCACTCCCTCCCCCCACCTGGGCTGGCCAGTGGTGACATTAAGAAAGAAGCTTATGTCCTATGTCCATGTGTTTTCATAAATGAGAGATGCAAGTGCCATCATCAACAGGCAGGAAGGGACATGTAACAGTGAGGAGATTCACTTCCTCCTTTTAGAGTTAAAAACCAACACGTGACTTTGTAGAGGGAAAAACATTCTAAACAGAGGTATATACAGATGTCTCATTTTGGAGATGTCGGTCTCCAAATCCTCTTTGAAAACAAAGTATAGTATTGATCATTAGCTGCTTTTCAGATGCCTCTTGTGTTGGCGCTCACGTGAGCTCAGACAATTAAGTTCGCGAACTCATCCTAGAAAACGTGCTACATACCTCATTGCTGAATATCACTACGGTCACCTCTGAAGCACTCCCCTTGGGAAGCTATGCACCTATGCCAGTGCCTAGTCCACCCTTCAAAGTAATTTTGGAACTCTTTCTGGAATGGCCATCAGAGCTGTTGTCATATTACCCTTCATGTCCTGAATGTCATCAAAATGTCTTCCTTTC
Organism: Rhinolophus ferrumequinum; assembly: GCF_004115265.2. Taxonomy (NCBI): domain Eukaryota; kingdom Metazoa; phylum Chordata; class Mammalia; order Chiroptera; family Rhinolophidae; genus Rhinolophus; species Rhinolophus ferrumequinum. The sequence goes on along the minus strand of NW_022680355.1, from coordinate 17,302,618 downwards.
AATATTTCCTTTATTTTTGGGTTAAGACAGAAGTCATTTGGGGCCAGATCAGGTGAGTAGGGAGGGTGTTCCAATACAGTTATTTGTTTACTGGCTAAACACTCCCTTACAGACAGTGCTGTGTGAGCTGGTGCATTATTGTGATGCAAGAGCCATGAATTGTTGGCGAAATGTTCAGGTCGTTTTCATCTATCTAACTTTTTCACGCAGCTTTTTCAGAACTTCCAAATAGTAGAAACTTGGTTAACTGTTTGTCTAGTTGGTACAAATTCATAATGAATATCCCTCTAATATCAAAAAAAGTTAGCAATATCATTGTAACAAGTTCACGAACTTAATTGTCTGCCCTCGTCGTATATACTGATTAGGAACCATGCCCAGTGTCCTGAGAAAAAGTGATCTGTGCTCTGATGGGTGCTGAAAACAGTGACTGACAGAAGGAAGGCATGGTGCTAAAATCAAGATTTCGAACTGAACATCACTGTGCAACAACAGAAACAACCCTGGCTTTGGAGGAAGCTGGGTACAAATTCTTATTCCAACACCTATTGGCACATAACTTTAAACGGTACTTAGCCCTCTCAGCCTGGTTTCTCGTCAGTAAAAACAGTGTATATAATATTCCCCTTATAAGATTATGTTGAGAACTAAATCAGATACAAATTTCATTACATATCAAATATATGTTATAATTTTTAGATATAGTATATGTAAAATACTTAGTATAGTGTATTGGCTAAAGAAAATACACCTGTTAACAAGAGAAGCTCTAAAAACTCCTAAGTCTTTTTGAAAGATGAAAAGAATTCTGGAGATGGTGGTGATGGTTGTACAACAATGTAATGTACTTAATGCCACTGAATTTTACACTTAAACATGGTTAAGATGGCAAATTTTATGTTATGTGTATTTTACCACAATTAAAAAATATATTTCAAGGACTATTTGGAAAGCGTTTGAAATGTCTGGATGGAGAAATAGCAATCAAGAACAGATTAGTTTCAAGCCTAGTAGATTGTTTCTCATTACTGAAATGTGCCTTTTGAATAGCAAACTGTTACTAATAAAATGTCCAGTGGAGCATCCTTTAAATATAAAATGAAACACTGGTTTTTATCAGGAATCACACGTTTTAGAAGAGAAGGAAGAAAAGAATTAATCATTGTAAGATAAAAGCCTTAGTTCTATAGATCATTGCTCCTGCTTTTTTCAACTTAGTTTTAAAGTTAATAAATAAATCAGTTTTGCCACATTAAAATATGGCGGTCTCATTTCTACTGATGATGGACATTTGCAGGACCACATACCAATTGACGGGAAATGCAGCAGGCCTCTTCCATCCCTGAGAAGATCTCCTGGGCCCTCCTCTCTTTCAGCCTCATTTCTCCCTCCACCCCCCCACAGACAGGAGCCCTCACGGGCAGGACCTCCTCCCCCTGCTCCTGCAAGACGCCATGGGCTCAGAGGGCACTCGATAAACCACTGGTGATTACATACAACTTTACATTTACATCTACCCCAAATGCTGCAAACTGAACAGTTTTGCACTCACTCAGATGTTTCGTTGATTATACTTATTAAAACAAACAACTTAGCGGGGCTGTGAGTTTCGTGAGAGAAGTGGAAAGGGAACACTTTAGCTGGGCTGGAAGTCGCAGATCATGGCTCTCAGTGTCACTGCCCGCCACAGCCAGATCACACCATGCCTGACCAGTCAACAGCTGGGACGTGCAGGCTCTAGCGTACAATCCACAGAGGCCTCCCCCGTCCCCAAACCTAACTCCTCCATCACTCATCCTCACGCCATCCTACCCTATCTTATATCCTTCACAGAGGGTATTAACTTCTGAAACTATCTGGTTTATTATCTACTGCTCCCACCCCTCCCCCTCTAATGAAAACTCCATCAAAATGGAGACAGTGTCTGTTACTATTATGTCCTATCTCCTAGCACAGCATGTGGCATGTGCTGAAGGAATGAATGATTGAATGAATGAACGAAGAAACAATTGAACAAAACAAATCCTAATCTCCTGCTCATGCTGTCCATGCCCCACTGAACATGGACAGAAACCTGGCCACCATCACGACCTTGAAATGTCTGAGTCGTGTTATGATGGGGACTTCCCCGGGGAACCCTGCGATGCTGCCTCCCAGCAGCAGGGAGAGTGACAGGGCATGGGCTGATAGGAAGAACAACGGCACCAGACACTAGTTGGACATAAAAGAGCATCGCAAAAATCAAGGATCATGGTGACACTCAGTGGGAGGGTGGGTCTGGTGGTGCCGGAGGGCCAGGCAGTGTCTCCTGTACAGAAGCCACAGAAGAAAAGGGATTGGCTGCACCAGCAGGATGGGGAGAAGAGATCCTCGGTCCCCACACCATGAGCTGTGACGAGCCTTGAAATCTCCCACTCCACGTCTGTCCCTGTAGACCAGTGCCCAGTGGTAGGGCAATAGGATAGTCACAGGGGACTGTCCTATGGCTGAAAACAGCTGCTGGGGGATACATGGGGACACCTGTCCGTTTGGAGGTGTTTCCTGACAGGGCAGATGCGTTTTCTTGGTTATGTTTTGCTTTTTCTCTCCCAAATGAAACACTGCACATTCTAGGCTGTGCGGCTTGAGAAGAATAAGGTGCAAGTGACAAAGGAGGATGCTAATGCACAGGGACCTGACAAGGAATTACTCGCACCACCTGGAAAACCCCGGTGTCCCACCATGACGGGGTTGAAAATCGTTCCTCAAGAAACAAACAGAACAGTCCTCTGAGTGGGTATGAGAGCCACCCGACACCCTCACTAGTGTGCCCAGCTTCCCCAGTTCTACAGCACCACTGGGAGCCCCGGAGGCAGCCTCTGCCCAAGGTCATGCTCTCCCAAGCCTGAGAAGTATTCTTACTGCGAAGACTTCAAACTTACCCAGACCATGGGCTCAGAAAGTCAAGTGACTGTCGCAGGTGAGAGCGTCCCCATGAAAGCCTGTGCCTAACCTTTTCAGAAGAATAACACTTGGATTTTCATACGGTCCTTCTACGATCACCCTGAGTGGCTCTGATTGGGAATCTAACGATGCTTATTGTTCGTGAGCTCATTATGCCTGTTGCTCTATAATGCTCTCATACAACTGAAGTTGACCTTCTCCGGTATAATCTTCTGTGGAGATGCAAGCAACTGGCCAGAAATCTCAATTATTTGAGGACCAGTCGTTGCCTCACCTTTTGCGGTTGCTTCTCATGGAAACAAAAAATTACAAACCACTCAATTCTATTAACCTTCTCCCATAAGACCGCCAATGCATTCTTTTACCCATTTTCTTGTTCCTCTTTGGTCCCTCTCCAATTTCCCCCACTCTCTCCCAAAGTATGGCAGCCAAACTGAGTATGCCATTCCAGGGATGGGACCAGTCACAAAAAAAAAGAAGGGCTTCTGAGCTCATGCTCAGCTCCTAACATGTATGTTACTGCCTTTTTTACCGGTCAGAGCAGGGCACAGCTGACTCTCTATGGGACAGGCCCTTGGGGCCACACTAAGGGAGACTCACAAATTGGGAGACACCCCACCTGTTAGGTCAAGCATGAGACAGCCCAATGGCCATCAGAAGGTCTGGGTTCCAGCTTCCAAATCAATCAGAGTTTCATTTCCTTCATCTCTAATATGGGAATAACTACATCTGACTGACTTAGTGCAGGTTGCTGTGAGGTTTGAATATATGGGGAAGCACTTAAATCAGATTCTAGCACTCAATAGCCTCTCTGTGCAAGTAGGATACAATCCAGTCTCCTGACGATGGCCTGCAAGGCCCCATAGGATCTGGTCCTACCAGCCTTTCCAGCCACTCCACACTCACTCTGCTCCAGCCACGTGGGTCTTCCTGTTCCTCTCCAATACTCCCAAGGTTGTTCCCTCCTTGGGACTTCCATTTTCCTATTTTTCCTATTGCCTGACGTCTCATCCCCAGATTCTGTATGGCCAGCTCATCGTACTTTCTGTTTCTGCTCAAAAATGTTACATTCTCTAATCTCCTATCTAAAATAGTGACATGCAAAATGGGGAAGGAACTGGGGACAGGTACTTTCAGGAGGGAGGTGAATCTTAGCTACAAAGTCTACAAACCTCAGAGAAGCCTGAACTAGAGTTCAATGTGAGAGTGGAGATCCCATCTGTCAACCAGAAGTCCAGGGGCATCACCCAGGACAGGGAAGGGCCAGTTTAGCTAGCCTGGCAACAACCAACCATGGTATAGTGCTTTAGAGCTTTTATTCATTTACTCACTCATTCAACACGTATTTACTGAGCACGTCCTGCCTGCTGGGGTTGGGATAGAGACTGAAACAGGTTCTGCTTTCGGGGTGTTTGCATCCTCCTGGATAAACTTTCAGAGTGGCAAATGCTCAACGTCAAGCCACTCAATCCTGTCATACCACTTTATTGTCTTCATAGCACACAATGTGAATTGTTCCTGATTCTGAGTGACGGTCCCTGAACAGTGATGAACAATGTCTCCATTTTTCAAGGCCACACTCAGTAGATGGAAACCTTTTTTACTAAGACTCACCACCCTTCTTAAAGAATCTACTCCCAGGTCCTCTGCCAAATTTAATGACCAATATCGTGCACACCCAAAAATCGCTGTTCAAATGGCAGGACATGGTATCAGAGGGTCTGTGCTGGTCTCTGGAGACTTAAATCACTACGTACTTTTGAAACAAGGTCTTGGCTGCACACTCAGAACAGTCCCTCTTCCTGGTTTTGTTTATCTTGTAAGATAATGAATCATCTAGTACTGAGAAGGAATCCTGAGGATTACAAGGTTTTTTTCCTCTCAAGGAATTTTCACTTTGATGGGAGCCTACGGGGACCCTGATTCATCCCTGGTATTGCGTCTTCTTGGTTCCCCCTCCATCATCCACTGATCCTTAGGTATAACCTCTGAAAATTTTACTGCTTCTCACCCTAATAATAGCCTTTATGAAGTGCTATATTGTGTCATGCAAGAAGTGGGATACAGAGGGATGCTCAGGTCATCAGGGAATGCTCATTGGTAAGATGAAGAAAAGAAGGAAAGGGTCCTACGTGGTCCTGGTGTATGTGATGTCGGGGCGGGGAGTGGCAAGGGTTCATGAGGGGAAAAGCAAGAGAAGCTCCAGAGGCAGAAATGAGCTTGCTAGAAAGGAGCTCATTTGTAAGAGGTACCCAGGTGATAAACGGCTTCAAATATCAAGGTGAGGAATTTCGGCTTATTTGTTAGAATGCTACATCTTTAGGGTTGGAAAGAACTTCAGAGGTCATTTAGTCCAAACTATATCCAAAAAGCAAGATCAAAGCCCACTGGGGGCGCCTGAATGCCCTTCTGCCCCGAGTCCCGAGCTCACTGAGGAGCAGGTCACCGGTACACGTGATGCAGCCCTGCCTCTGATCACCTCCTTCTGGCATCCACACTGAGAACTCATAACCCTCTCTGTGGATGTTCACCTCCTTTGGACCCAGAGTCAATGCATTAGATCACACTACCAGCAACATTTCTCTGGTTCTAGCCCAGAGAAATGGGACATCATAACAAAATCAGGAATGCTAACATATTTTTTAAAAAAAGAAAGTTTGGATCTTGTAAAAGGTATCATTTAGCACTTTTCTGGAAAATAGGGTGGAGGCTGAAATGGAACGGGAGCGGGAGAATATATGCCCGTCTATAATGACTATAATCAAGCTCTTCCCACACAACGAGCCCTTCATGTAACAGCCACCCAGAAGGCCTCTAACTCTGCTCCACGTGACAACCTCCAGCAGGGTATAGCACACAAAAGTTGGGGAAGAAAGGACAACGCTTGAGCTCTTTTCTGTATTCGTTTTTCTTTGTATTTATATGGAAATGTGTTCATTGCCGTCCTGGGCTTTCAATGCCTTGGAACAAGATGTTTTCACAACATCAAATGGAGCGCAGAGTTTATTGCATAAAGTTATAGTTTCGGAAACCAGAATACAATACATCCCCGGGGAAATGACACAGAAAAGTAGTATTTGTTGTATGCTTTTTTAAAGCTAACAAACAAGAACTCAGCATCTACTAAAAACATTCTCCTTCTTTCAAGCGCAGACCTTTCTTGCCCCATTATTTTATCTTGGCTCCATAACACTAAATGGAATAAATTCAATGTAAGGTATTATGAGACCAGGAGAGTGTGTTGCACCCCTGAGCATGATACTTAACATATTACCTTTTCCAAGGTTAAGTGCATTTCAGAGCAACAGCCTAACACCAGTGGTGCTCAAATGGGGGAATGCATCAGCATCGAATAGAGAGCTGTCACAAATACAAGTTTCAGGACCCCACCCCAGGTTTACTGAGCCTGAACCTCTGCAAGAGAGCCTGCAATTTGCGTGAGGTATACCTACCCGATGCAAGAAGTATTGCTCAAGACAAAGAAATTATTTTAGAAGCTCTATGAAGACAATGCAAAATATGAAAGCATTCTAATATTCCAGGAAAGAAACCAGCATATGATTTTATATGTGAAGCTCTCTTTTCAGAACAGAAAAGATCAATTAACTCCAAAGGGGATGAAAGAGCCCAGACTCACAGAAAGAAGGGGGAGACTGGGACCGTGTGGGACCGTGGTCTAGATGAGTCCACACTAGCTAACCTGTGTTTCGTTTCTTCCAACAAAAGCTGCCCAGGGCTTGTGCCTCAGTCTAGCTCTTTGGCAATGGGTGGTGAGAACATTGCACAGTAATACATGCTTAATAGTCCACGGCACGTGGCCCACAGCAGACATGTAAGAGGAACATGGAGCTGCAAACCTCATAGTCCATAATCAGTGTTTAAGGTACAAAGGGCTAAAAGGGCAGCGCGAAAGGCTGTTTTCCTGGAGATAAGACAGGAAAATATAAACTGGGGAACAATTCTGAAGGGCTCTGAATGCCGGGGCCAAGGATCTAAACATCTCACAATTAACAAGTGTGTAGCTACTCAACATTTTTGACTGCACAGAGGCTGATATCAAGCAGCAAAGCACAGTAACGCAGGGAATGAACTCTGAAGCCAGACGGCCTGGATAGATAAATAAACTTTGGTACATATTATTCCGAAGAAATGAGCTATAAGCCACAAAAAGACATGGAGGAATCTTAATGCATATTGCTAAGTGAAAGAAGCCAGTCTGGAAAGGCTGGATGCTATATGAGTCCAACTATATGACCTTCTGGAGAAGGCAAAACTATGGAGACAGTAAAAAGATTCGTGGTTGCCCAGGGTAGGAAGGGGGAAGGGAGGAAGGAAGAGATCTATGGGAGGAGCACAGGAGATTTTCAGGGCAGTGAAATAATCCTGCGTGATACTGTGAAGGTGGATACACGTCATTACACGTCTGTTAAAATCCACAGAGTATGCAAGACAAAGAGTGACCCTAATGTAAACTATGAACTTCAGCTAATAATAGTGTCTCAATTTCGGCCCAGTTGTAACAAAGGTATCACACTAATGCAAGAGGTAGTAACAGGGACACTGAGGGTGAGGGTGTGTGGGAACTCTCCTATACTTTGCATTCAATTTCTCTGAAAACCTAAACCTGCTAAAAGAAAGAAAGAAAAAGGCATAAAGGAAGGGAGGGAGGGAAAGTTAATTAAAAAAAAAAATCTACAATGAGCCATGACTACATATGCACTAAAAGGGCTAAAATTAAAAATACTGACAACCCCAATTATCGATGAACAACCAGCATTCTCTTACATCACTAGAAGGGATGAAAATGGTACAACCACTTTGGAAAACAGTTAAATACACCACCTACCAAATTATCCAGCAATGCCCCTCCTAGATATTTACCCAAGAGAAATGAAAACATACGTCTACCCAAAGACTTGAATACAAATGTTTATAACAGCTTCAACATAATAGCCCCAAACTGAAAAATACCAACAAAAGATGCCAACAAAAGGAGTACATGATGTATGATTCCATTTACATGAACAGGCAAACATAATTTTAGGGGGGAAAAAAACTAGATCAAGGGTTGCCTGAGACAGAGGGTGGAGGGAATTAACTGGGAAGGGACACTGGGAAATTTTTGAGGCTATGAAAATATTCTATATCTTGATTGGTCTGGTGATTATCTGGATGTACACACTGGTCAAAAACTCATAGAACCATATACTTTAAATGGATGCATTTTATTATATATACATTAAACTCCAACAGAGGTCATTAAAATTCAAAAAGTAAATAAGATAATTACTGAATCCAAGGAAAACAAAAAGGCACCAGAAAAAAAAATCCTAATATACCTTACAACTTTGCTGTGAATATTATTTACATAGTCACATAGTGTAAGCACTGATGTTTGATTTCATCAATTAGACTGTGTGTGTGTGTGTGTGTAGATTAAAAAGCTAAATCCTCCTGGTAGGTAATGCCAATAGATGGTGTTCTAAAACAGACAAATCAAGGAGTAGTAGTAAAAAAACATGTTGCTGAGAAATTTGGTGATAAATACCAGAAGAAAGAGTTTAAGGAGTTCAAAGTGTATATCTTTAGGGAGAGAATCAAAGAGTCGGGGAGGAGTGAGGCAAATGACTGCTGTATTCATTTAAGTATAGTCCTACTATTTGATTTTTAAAACTACGTACAAGTATCTTGTTTTGATAAAAGTTAAGTTACATTTTTTAAAGAGACTCACAAGAATGTTCACAATATATTAAGTGTAGAAAGTTACTTTTGGTGTAACAGGAGGATGACACGGCTCTCATTGAAAATAAAAAATAAAAAAATAAAAACTAACCACATATGTATATGAATTTATAAGTATAAAGAAAAGTGAAGAATGGTGAACAAAATTTAACATTAACTACCTCATAAGGGAGAAACATCAGATTATAGAGGTGATGTACTAGATTATTAACTTTTTCTACTTACATTCCTGGGTCACTTGACATATTATAATGAATACATATTAATTATCCTATTAAAAAATCAACACAACAGCAAAAATTGAACACAGGGGATTAAAGTAGATGATATCCAAGGTTCCTACAGGTCCAATGTGGTGTAAATGCCTGGCTCCTGCCTAAACTCTACTAGGAGCCCAGCTTCCATGATTTCGTATAATGTGGCATTTGTCCCAGACATGCCCACATGTAATCTTGGCCAATCTTTTAAAACCTCAAGTGAAGACATCTATGGAGTCTCCTATAATCTCACTGACCACAAACGAGCATTTAAAAAGCAAGTCCTTCCCAGATTTCCATGAGGCGAGAACCAGAGAGTTGAGGCAGAGCATACACGAGCACACAGGGAGACATAGGGAGAAGGGAAAGTATGTGCTGGCATCCACCGACAGTGGGCATGTGTAGCAGGCATGGTCCTGGATACTTTACCTGGTATGGCATTTAATTTCACAACCAATAAAGGAGTATGATGGAGAAATTAAGGCTTGAAGGAATTCACGATAAATGGGAAGGAACCCTCTCTGTCACTCTCTCCTCTCAGCAGGATTTATTCACTAACAGCTCCATTGGCCTCACCTAGATCAAGAACAGCTTTGGTTTGCTAGCTAAGATAGGCCCCCCCTGTCTAAAAGTGGGGGAGGGAGGGACATTTTGGCCACTCCCATTTTGGGTTCCTCATCCCAAATGTGAGGAAGATTCCAGCCTGATGGAGCACCCCGATGGTGCCTGTTTTCCATGCCCCTCTCTGCCGTGGGCGAGGGTCCTTCCTGTTCTTTCACTCACACCCTACCCCTACCTCCTCCCCTCAACTTCGCCTATTACAGGAAGAAAAAAAATGCCCTTCTTTCTTAGCTTTTCAACACCTAAATGTTCTGACCAAGTCAAGTTTGACTAATTTTACAAATGTCTCCCTGACCAGCCCTTTCTCTCTCCTTCTGGAGCACCTAGAGTAGGCTACTTAAGTACAAGTGCCTGGGTACCAAACTGCTGGGGTTCAAAATCCATTCTCCACCTCCACTTGCAGGGAGGAGAGGTAGACATACACTTCCCTGTCCCTCCTGCTCAGTACAACAGAATACCCTGGACAGTAGATGTAAAGCAAACATGAGAAGATGCTGTAAGGTGGAGGGAAGAAGGCAGACTGGTTAGGCACCTTAGGATCCAAGGAATAACGTGGTGGTCAGTTCCCTGGTTTTTCTTTATGCCTCACATATCCCAGATTTGGAGCCGGAAAGGTGACAACCTGGAAATGCCAATGGGTGCACACAAAAAATGTCCCAACAGAAGCCTGCTTTCTCTCTAGCCAAAGGACCAGGAAAGGGGCAAGCTAGCAAGACAAAACTTTTAGACAGTAACCACTTGGCTCCAGCCAAACAGCACAGAAAAAATTATGGCCTATTGTTACCCACACTATCAAAGGCCAAGTGGGGAGCCTGGACTTCCACCTTTGCAAGGTGTCTGGATACCTGCACCAGGCATGTCAAAGAGGAGCCTACAGGAAGCTGAGACGTTTACCCCGTCTGACCACCACCCCCCCCGACCCCCATGGTGTCAGTGAAGACCACACAGTGAAGACCACACTTCTCCCCCTGCCTGGCAGTAAGTGCAGCCACCACCCAGGTGTCAAAGGAGACCTAGTAGGGAACCCAAACCCCTCCCTCCACCTGGCAGGAACTAGGCAACATCCACTCCTTTGCCCTGCTAACGCAATGTCAACAAAGCCATCTAAAATAAAAGACTGAAGTGAGATCCAGAGTCTCTTAAAACAATACAAAAGATGTCCAGTTAAAAACAAACAAACTTCTGGAACTAATAAGTGAGTTCAGCATGGTCTCAGGATATAAGAAAAATTTGCAAAAATCAACTGCAGTCCTATATAGTAGCAGTGAGCACAAGGGCATCAATATTTAAAATACAATAGTATTTACACCCCTAAAAAAAAAAAAAAGAAATACTTAGGTGTAAATTTAACAAAACATCTGCAGGACTTCTATTATGAAAACCACACAATTCTGATTAAAGGAATGGAGAGACATACCATGTTCATGGATAGGCAAACTCAACTAGACGTCAATAAAGACGTCAATTCTCCCAAAATTTATATACAGGTTAACACAGTGCCTATCAAAATCACAGCAAGATTTTTTATAGATATAAACAAGATCAGTCTACAATTTATATGCAAGGCAGCAAGGAAACTAGAATTTAACTAAAATAATTGAAAAAGAAGAATAAAGTGGGAGGAATAATACTACTTGACTTCAAGACTTAACATCTAGCTACAGCAATCAAAACAGTATCTAGGTACTGTGAGGTCGATGGACACATAGATTAATGAAACAGAATAGACAATGCAGAAACAAATCCACACATACATGCCCAACTGATTTCTGATAAAAGTGCGAAAGCAGTTCAGTGGAGAAATATAGCCTTTTAAACACACAGTGCTGGAGCAATTGGAGCAAAAAGCAAAAAAATGGAAGTAACAGGCAACAACAAAAAAACCTTGTCCTAAGTTTCAACCTTATATGAAAATTAACACAAAGTGGATCATGGACTTAAAAAGAAAAGTTAAAATTACAAAGCTTTACGGAGGAAAACACATAGGAGAAAATCTTCAGATTCTAAATCTAGGCAAAGAGATCTTAGACTTGACACCAAAAGCATGATCTATTAACACAAAAAAAAAGGAACAGATAAATTAGACATCATCAAAATTAAAAACTTTTGCTTTGTGAAAAACCCTGTTAAGAGGATGAAAAGACAAGCTACAGAGAGAGAAAATATTTGCAAACCACATATCCAACAAAGGACTACTATACTTGGACTATATAAAGAACTTTCAAAATTCAACAGTAAAAAAACAACCAATCCAACTAGAACACAGGCAGGAAGAAACATTTCACCAAAGAAGATAAACAGATGGCAAATAAACACATGAAAAGATGTTCAATAATACTGGCCACTAAAGAAATGCAAATTAAAACTACAGAAGATATTACTACACACCTCTCAGAATGGCTAAAATAAGAAAACAAAATAGTAACAACACCAAATGCTGGTAACGATGCAGAGAAACTAGGTCACGCACACATTGCTGGTGGGAATACAAAATGGCACAGCTACTCTGGGCAACAGTTTGGCAGTTTCTTTTAAAAAACTAAACATGTAACCATCATAAAATGCAACAATTGAACTCCTGGGTATTTATTCCAAATAAAATTTTATGTTCACTCAAAAACCTGTACACAGATGTGCATAGTAGCTTTATTTTTAATAGTTAAAAATTGGAAACAACCCAGATGTCCTTTTAACTGATGAATGGTTAAAGAAAGTGTGGTACACTCATACCATGGAATAATTCTCAGTAATAAAATGGCACGAATTGTTGATACACGAGGTCTGACAATTAAGTTAGCAAACTCATCGTAGAAAAAGTGCTACATGGGGCCGGCCCAGTGGCTCAGGCAGTTAGAGCTCCATGCTCCTAACTCCGAAGGCTGCCGGTTCGATTCCCACATGGGCCAGTGGGCTCTCTACCACAAGGTTGCCAGTTCGATTCCTCAAGTCCCGCAAGGGATGGTGAGCTCCGCCCCCTGCAACTAAGATTGAACAAGGCACCTTGAGCTGAGCTGCCGCTGAGCTCCCGGATGGCTCAGTTGGTTGGAGTGCATCCTCTCAACCACAAGGTTGCCGGTTCAACTCCTGCAAGGGATGGTGGGCTGTGCCCCCTGGAACTAGCAACGGCAACTGGACCGGGAGCTGAGCTGTGCCCGACACAACTAAGACTGAAAGGACAACAACTTGAAGCTGAACGGCACCCTCCACAACTAAGATTGAAAGGACAACAACTTGACTTGGAAAACAGGCCTGGAAGTACACACTGTTCCCCAATAAAGTCCTGTTCCCCTTCCCCAATAAAAAATCTTTAAAAAAAAAAAAAAGTGCTACATACCTCATTGCTGAATATCACTATGGTTACCTTCAAAGTACTCCCCCCTTGGGAAGCTATGCACCGACGCCAGTGCCTAGCCCACCGTTCAAAGCAATTTTGGAACTCTTTTTCTGGAATGGCCATCAGAGCTGTCATATTACACTGGATGTCCTGAATGTCATCAAAATATCTTCCTTTCAATATTTCCTTTATCTTTGGGTTAAGACAGAAGTCAGATCAGGTGGCCAGATCAGGTGAGTAGGGAGGGCGTTCGAATACAGTTATGTGTTTACTGGCTAAAGACTTCCTCACAGACAGTGCCCTGTGAGCTGGTGCATTGTTGTGATGCAAGAGCCATGAATTGTTGGCGAAAAGTTCAGGTCGTCTAACTTTTTCATGCAGCCTTTTCAGCATTTCCAAATAGTCAACTTTGTTAACTGTTTGTCCAGTTGGTACAAATTCATAATGAATAATCACTCTGCTGTCAAAAAAGGTTATCAACATCACTGCAACAAGTTTGTGAACTTAATTGTCAGAACTTCGCATGTGACAACCTAGAAGAATCTCTAGAGAATGTTGAGTGACAAAGAAAATCCCAAAAGGTTACAGATGTATGTGTCACATTATAATGTTAATTTGTATGTATAAATACATGTTAATTACATGTATAATTTATATAACATCCTTGACCTGACAAAACTATAGAAATGGAGAACACATTCGGTGTTGCCAGGGATGAAGGAGGGGATGGGAGCAGAGAGAAGCGACCCCGAAGGGCACCCTGCGGGACCCTGGAGCCTTCTGCAGTTTCTCTGTATCAATGTCAGTATCCTGGTTGTGATATTTACTGCAGTTTTGCAAGATGCTACCATTGGGGGAAACGGGGTAAGGGGTTCCTTGGATCTCTCTGTATTATTTCTTACAATTGCAAATGAATCTATAATCATCTCAAAATAAAATGTTTAATTTCTTTTTCAATCCAGCTCTGTGTGGATTAGGCCAAGTTGTTCACCCTCTCTATTCTCAGTTTCCTTGGGAGTAAAACATAGATAAGAGTAATAATGTCAATCTCCTAAGATTATTGTAAGACTGAAGAGTTTACTAGACATTAAATATTTAAACAAAGCTTAGCAGATATTACTCAGAAAAATTATCCATTATTCATTCAATTAATGATTCAGAAGCATTTACTGAGCACCCGCTGTATGCCAAGACTCAACGGCTTCTTTTAAAAAGAAAATGTCATCCTGTGAAGTAGTACTAATAGTAATGAGAGCTGACTGCAGTAAGAGAGGCCTGGATTTAAACCCCGGCACTGCCAGCACCTTCACTGTGCATCCTTGGGCAATTTACTTAACCACTCTGAACTGCCTTTTGTTTAACAGTAAAATGGAGTGAATAATATGCCCTCACAGGGTTATGAGGACAAAGATGATGCATGTAAGTTCCTGGCACATAGCAAATTATCAACAAATGATAACTATTCTTATTACTACTCCTGTACAATCTTTATTGTTACTTTCTTCCCACATGAACTTTACAATTCTTGAGAACAGTCCTCTGTTTTTTGCCTCATAAATCCTTCTCAACACCAAGTAGAATGTGATGCACATAGAGACCGCTCAATAAATAAGTTACCAACAAATGAAACAACCTGGCCGTCCTTAATGAGATTAAGCGCACATGTACTGTCTCCTTGATATCAGACCCCAGATACTGCCCACCCCAAACATGAGGAGTTCGTACAGGGGTGTTCATGGAGGCAGGAGAGCAGAGCCCCCAGATATCCAACACCAGGGAGATGAAGAGTAAAATGGTGAGGACGCAATGAAATACAATGAACTAAAATGAAATACAGCAGCGTGGCGAGGTGTTAGAAACAGTATGAACGGAAAATGGTGACAAACACAATGGAATCTCTAGAAGAGTACCATTCACGTAAATTAAAACACACATTCCCTCTCTCTCTCGCTCTCGCTCTTGCTCTCTCGCTCTCTCTCTCGCTCTCTCTCTCAATCAGTGACAAATTTGGGGAGGATGCCCGTATATTCAAAGAGATATCAAATCCATTAGGGTCAGGCATTCCACCCTAGACCTAGTTGGAGAGGTAGGAGTTAAAAAGAAAAGTTGGAATTGTCATTTCAAAATAAATACAGATAAACTGCTCTAATCCAATTACTGATGTTATGCAACAAAATTAATGGTTTGCAAAACACATATGACTTCATGTTCCATTTTGAAAAAGCACTATAGAATTTCCAGGATTTGCCAGTGGGGAACAGCATTGCAGTGACACTAGTATTTTTGTCTCTTTTCTGTCTCTCTGTTCAATATTTTTTATCACTGGTGAATCAGAGACTTGCAATCTGGAGGAGTGAAAATAACGCAGCAGATACCTCAGCATCTAGAAAAGCCGAAGGAAGTGTGTGTGCACCACTCGAGGCCCCTGATATTTGGTCCCCAGGGGCGGAACCTAGATGCAGGTGAGATAGAAAATTACTTCTTTCTTTGAAGTTAATGAACAGCTCTCCTAGAAACAGGAAATATAAATTGCCAAGCTGTGGGGCTCATTTTCTGGCCATGATAGCACCCACATCTGCCGATGACACTAGTGGCTTATTCTCCCATTCCAGTAAAAGGTTAATGCCAATTAATATATTCTGGGGGGAAAAAGATGGCTGGTAATATTTAACAAAAAAAAATGTCAACGTGAAGGACGGGGATTTCTGGAATGTGGGATTCTGAGTGTTTTTCTTCTTTTTGTTTATACATTTTTTCTAATCTGTCTTCTCTAAACACATATTGCTTTGGTCATTGTGAAAAAAAACAAAACATTTCCAAATAGCATAATAGCACCAGTTAATCAGTTAGAGGGCTTAAAAATCACATTTCTTTTTGGTGTGCTAGTAATTTTACTACAAAGCATAAATGCATGTTCCACTAATAATTTTATTCCAAGTCCCATTGGCCAAGTGTGTCCTAGAGAGAAAAAAAACATCTACCACACGTTGCTTATGAGCCGCCCATAGTAAAGACAACTAGACTAGTAGGAAGCAAGTACTGAGAAAGCAATGCCAGAGCTAAACTTCCTGCCATGACCTCCTGCGCCCACCCCCACCCCCACCCTCACACACAGCCTATTTACTTAACAAATACCACTGAAGTGGGTGTCACATGACTCCGTGGCTATGCCTGTGGACTGGGGCACACGCCTGGGCTCCCAGCTCTTCCTCCACTCCCTCCCCGTGGAGCCTCCATCAAGAGAGCTGACTTCTGTCCTTTGGGTTTTTTCTGTGAAGGGGGGTTAAAAATCGTGGTTATTTGAGAGGCCGGTGTGTGGATTAAATGAGCTAATGTGTGTAAAGGGTTTAGAGTAGCGTCTGGAGAACTGGAAGCGTCATTAAAGCGTAGCTCCTGAAATTACTTACCAAGGTAATTAAAGTCTCGTTATTCACTCAATTTTGAAGCATTATGTAAGAAATACAATATTGAAGTGTGCTTAACTTAAACATTTCAGTTTACTGAACTTCCCTAACATGAAAACTAATTTCATTTCTTCATATTTCCGTAACAACGTTTAACTATACCTTACACACACACACACACACACACACACACACTCTTTTCTTCAGACATTCCTATTTACAATCAGGGGCAAAGAAACTTGAACAATTCCTTCTGGAAACTGTACTTGACAGAACTAATTAGTCAATATATTTCCATATTTAGATTGAAACAGAATACAAAAACTGAAGAACCTCGATCAAGACTCAAAAGCAATGAGCTGAGTTCCCTCTGTTTGGAACTGCGTATGGGCCACAGTCATTGGCCTGACAGCACCTCGCCATGCCCCAGTCTGCCTCTCCCCTCCCAGCTTCCCGTCAGACCCTTCGCTCACCCCAAACACCCTTCTGGGCTCTCAGGCCTGCCTCATGCCATTCCTTCTCAGAACACCCTCTCAGCTGCTTCCACCAACCCTCATCACCCCCTTCCAACGCCTCCTCCCCCGTAGCCTGGCCTGGGATGGCCATGTCTGGGCGCCCAGCCCAGCACATTGAAGGTTAGTCGGGATTGCGTTTACCTCCCTGCACGGTGTTCTATTTATTGGGGCATATGCTTTTCTTTTGGCTGATTCTTCCTGGTCAGCAGTTTCTAACACAACAGGGGCATGGCTGGCATTCAGAGAACCAGAGGACATGAGACACGTCTGTCTTCCTATACAGAACAGCTAGTGGTCCTACTGCATTCTGTGTCGGCTTCTGCAGCATGGGCTCTGTGGGGGGCAGGAGGGCAGGATGGAGGGTTCCAGCGGTTTGTCACAGACCTCTCTACATAGGCTCAGTAAAAACTTAACAGAGGCTAGGCTCTAACGTCCGCCAGAAAGGCAAAAATTATGCAGAAGGTAGTCACCATTTCCCTTGAAAATTCTTTCAAGTTGCATAAAATATAGCACGCATGTTTTTATGTAATCAACCCAATACAGTAACACAAATTGAGAACTTCGTAATGTATAAAACTATGGATATTGCATAACAGAGAGAACACTACACGCAAAATATAACTTTACAGTATTTTTAATCACACAGAGGAGAGATGCTTATGGTTGAATTTGCCTTAGTTAAGTGTGGACCCACAATTAATATTTTTGTCCATCATCTGGATCCAGTTTGCATGTACCGGCAGCAACAAAGCTGGGGCATAACAACACGCATTGAACCCTTGCAGCACACCAAGCTCTGTGCGAAGTGCTTACAAGCACTATGGGATTCGGTTTTCACAGCCCAACGAGGTGAGCAGTATTATGATGCCATCTTAGAGATGAAACTGAGGCACAGCTAGGTCAAGTAAATTGCCAAGGTGACACAGGTGCTAAGTGGAGAAACCGAGGCAGTCTGGCTCCTCTTAACCACGCCCTACACTGCCTCCTTCGCATTAAAAAATAATGAAGTAAAAAAGTAGAGTTTGGAGCGGCTGTAAATTGGCAGAGATTGTGTGCATGGGGGAGGGGGAGCAAATGGAATTTGGAAACAAATTCAACCTCGGGCAAAAATGTGATGTGGATGCACATTCTCCTGTTCATCTCTCGGTTCTCTTCTCTGTAAAACGGGGACATCGTTGGTTACCTTGAAAACGTTTTGCCAAGATTAAGTGAGATGATACATCAAGTCCTAAGGCATGGTACCTGACCTATGGTAAGGACTCAGTGAAACGACTCCTCACAGTCGACATCTTTACATGGTACCCATGGGAGAACCTTACAAAGCAAGAGATCCCCACATAAGAAAGACTTTCCTAAGACAGGTGTCCCACACCTGGGACAAATGGCAGGTTTGGCTCCGGACCACCGCGACAAAGCATGCATCGCAATAATGCGAGTCATGGTTGTGATGCTGGTGGAGGGTCTTGACTTCGATTTGTAAAAAAACGAAACATCTGTGAAGCGCAATAAAAAGCGAGGTCTGCCTGCAGTTAAAACGTCCTAAAACAGAGGATCCTGCCTTACAACGTAGTAACCTCTCCGTTGCTGGTGGTCCTGTCCAGGATTTGACAGATAATGTCTCCCCATTGGAGGAGCTGCCAGTTGGTGGTCTGGGACCCTTTCCTCCGATATTTTAATGAACCAATGACTCCACGGCACGCAAGCAGAGGCACGTATCCAATACAAAAATAGAAACAACAGAGGAATAACATCAGTAAAATTTATGCCTTCAGCTTCAGTTTAGTTCAGGCAAGATGCCCTTAAATCTTACCATAGCTTGAATGTCCTTTTACTTTAACTTTTATTTTTTATATTTTTTTATAATCAAGACATAGCCAGTCAATTTGGAAGAATAAGAATTAGTAAAACTAAGTGGTCAATACCGACAAGAAAAATCTCCCCCTGACCCTCAGCAACCACAGGGTTGAAGTGCTGAACAGGATTCCAAAGTTTCAGAATCAAAAAGGTTGCCATTTACAAGGCCATTTTGCACATTTTAGATGCTGAAAATGCAAACAGGATTCTGAATATCACTGCCCTGTGTTCTTCATGGCTTTTCCTATTGTCGCGTCACGGCGATGGCTGTGACGTTACTACCAAGCAGGCTGTCAGGAACGCCAGCTGCCCATGTCAGGGAGCCATCGATCCCTTAGATGGCAACTTGGAGGGCAGACAGAGTCCCAAACTTTTGTCTGTGGAAACAGCTTTTTTTTAAGCTTCCTGAAGCTTTGAGGTTGCTAGAGGCACGACTTAAGGATGCTGCCAATTGAGTCCTTGAAAGCTGGCATTACATATCTGGGAACTGTAGGGAAAAGTGGATGTTTGACCATTGGTGTTAACCCTTATTGATTCCTGCCAACCATCAAGGACAGAGGCATCCATGCCTCAGGCTCTTTAGTCGGGTCTTGGGACAGAATTGCGGACACTCATTGTACTTAGTCATCATGTCCTCTAAAGATACCATCTCCAAAAGTGAATTGCTGTTGTGTTTTCACCTTAAAGGACTCATGTGTCAAGACTAAACTCCATAGTTTGAGGGTTGTTTTTTTTTTGAAGTGCAATAATACGAACAATGAAAAGTCTCTATAGCAATTCTCTACTGTCAGCAAAATCATGGAAATTTGAGGTGTTTTGGAAACCATGAAGCCCCAGCCCTTTATAATAATGACACTGCTGCTCGAAGAACCAGAGGGAGCTGCCCAGGCTGCACCAGGAGGGGATGGGCTACTGCCTTGCCCTTCACAGAAGAACCAGCTTTCTCTCTAGCACAAGGGGGGGAAATCCAGCTGCCTCTTGCTGCTGATCTAGGGAACTTTGCAACACAGCCAGGAGTATGGAAAGCCGACCCGAGGCAACAGACATATGCCCATGCCGGGGGACATCGAACGTTCCCTCTGCCTCAGAAGTTACTGCTGTTCTTCCGTGGGGCCTCTCTGTAACCCTGGAAGGTGACTTGCCATCTTTTTTCCAGCTCCGAGGTTTGATATGGAAGCTCCGTGACAGCAGCTCACCGGGCAGCCCTCTGAGGACTGAGGAAGTACGGAGGAGGCGAGGAGGGGAGCCTTAAGAGAAACAACGTTTTATTTTAGCTACTGCCTCCAAGGAGCTCATTTTTTATTAGTCTTTTAATGGTCTAGCCTCAGACAAGAAGTGTCCAGTGATAGTGGGGAAAGAAGGCATTATCAGGATAATCTGGGGCAAAAGGAAACTCAAAAGACATTGTCCTGAAGTATCCATGAAGGGTCCTTTAGTTGGGCCCGTAGCGGGCCATGTGTCCTCAGGGCCCGGCTGAGCCTCTTCACCTGGAAGCAGACACCTGAGGCCGGAATACTCCCAGATTTGCCTCCAAAAACAGGGGAAAGCAGGGAGGGCAGAGAGCTCCAGGAGCGGGAACGGCAGAACTTCAAAGTTGGAAGGAGGCTCTTACAGGCCCTAGGATAGCCTCTGAGGCCCTGGGGACGCTCAGAGAGCCTGTGGTTAGTTTAGATGGAATCTTCCACGTTCTCAGCACTTAGTTGGGTCCAAGGTCCAGGGTCTCATTCTCAGATCTGAAACTTACCAGTTAGTATATGGTGGTGGTTAGGACACCGGACACTAAACGCCTATATTCAACTCCTGATTCTGACCCTCACTTGTTATGACTCTGGACCAATTACTAAATATCTCTGTGCCTCAGTTTCCCCATCAGTAAAATGGAGACCTATAGGGCTGTCATTTGGATTAATACATAAATTGCTCATCAGAGTGCCATGTATATATTATGTGCTATATAAGCATTGCTCTTATTATCATTTCCCTTAGCAATTTTATGGTCTTGCGTCCTATTAACCAAATTCGCAGGTAACTGATGTACTAGCCAGAAAGTCTGCATAATTTTGAACTGAGACTTATAACTAGCAAGTAGATGGGAAAAGTCAAGTCAGTTGACTAGTATATTTTCATTCAAGTAAGAGAAGTCTACTTGAGAAACCAGGTTAAGATCAAAAGGTTGCTTTCTGAGGCCAAAATCAGATCATCCATCTGGGTGATCAAGCAAAGAAAACCTGAGTCACCATTGCCTTCCCGAGATGATCCCTGCCAGGTGGACCTGCATACTTGTTGGCTGGTCAGGACATGCTCTGCAGCGAAATGTGTTAGAGACAGACCCACCAGCTCTTTATGGTCAAACGCCCTCTTTTTAATCTTCCATTATTATGCTTGGTATTGGGAAAGGCTGGTTTCAGCTTATTCACAATGAGACAGCATACGTTTTTTGAGAGGCAGATGACAGAAGAGGGTGATAATGGGAAGGAGAAAGCACCTAGAGTGGGGGTGTGCCCAGACAGGAGTCAAGTCCAATGCCAGCACCCAGGTCAGCTGACGGCAGCTGCACTGAGGACAGCATATGTGTCACCACATTGTTTCCATAGATGCTGTGGAAAGTTTATGAACTTGGAATTGAAGCCATTTGACCTTCTCCCCTTTGTCACCTGGCCACTCTGTCATGACTGCTGAGGTCAGGCATGTGAGCATCTCTTCCCAATCTGGACTCAGTGACCTCAAGTTGGTGGCTTTAAATCAGCCATATTGGGAGACTTACACCACAGAAAAAGGTAGACACTATAAGAGAAACAGTTGTTAACATTTACCAGCACACCACGGGGCTGCTTTCCCACTGTCTCACTGAAATGGCCCTTTTGGAAGCATAAATGACTTCACTCTTGCTAAATCCAATGAACACCGTCTGGGCTTTACTTTTCTTGAACTCTCCAGAGTATTGACACTTGGTCATTTCCTCCTTCTCGAGCCTCCTCTCATCCTAGCTTCTGGGCCTCTCTGCTGACTCTTCTGTTTCTAAGCACATTTTCTCAGGCTCTACAAGCTTCCCTTCCCCCACCAGGCCCTGAAACGTTGGTGTTCCCCACAGTTCCCTCCCTGATCATGGCAATAAATCCTTTAAGACACAACTGGGTCACTGCTGCCTTCTGGATGACATCCCTCACCCACCTGGCCGGGGTTACGCCCATGTCAAGAACACTCCTGCCCTCAGCTCCCTCACAGATGAATGTCTATACACACACGTGCCCCTTTGCTAGAGGGCAAGGAGCAGGAAGCCCAGGACTTGGAGTTAGAGCAACAACCATAAAAGCACTAAAGACAAACAGCTGTAACTGGCACTTCCACTTGACCAGGCACTGTCCCGGGAACTTTGCACGGGTTATGCCACCCACTCTTTACACCAACCCTACAATTTCTCCCATGAGACACTTGCAGAGTTGAAACAACTCGCCTAAGATCACACAGACCGATATGAACCTGGAAAGGCAAACATTGAAGCCAGTGCATCTAACGATGGCCCCACGATGCCTTTTCTAGTTGGCGTACCCCAAGAATTTGATTCAACACATGTTTGAGGGAAAAAGGAGGAGAGAGGCAGGGCCATCTTGTAAAAGTAGGTGTTCTTCAATCTCAATATAAATTCTTGTTTCTTACATTTGTTGACTAAATGAAATAGCTCTTAACTCCAATTGACTCTTAAAAGCTCTCTGATTTATAGTGGTGGCTCTTCAAAACTGGCCTTTTTCAGGTCCATGGGGCTGGGTTTTGTATTATAAAACACACTCGGTGGCTCCCCCCTGTCACTGCCTAGTGACAACATCAATGCGGCAAGGAAGAAAAATTCTCAAAACCTGCCAATCTTAAATCTCACCTCATAAATAGCAAAACACTTTTTAATCCATGGAAATCTGTTATTAGTTCCACTGGTCTCTCTATTTTCTTTAGAGGATCTGTTTTGTTTTGTTATTGACGCTCATGCTCCTGAAGTGTAAAGTGACAGGCGTCCTCTGGGTTTGGACTCCTGTTAGTTGAAAGCAGAGTATCTTGTGTTTGGGTAGGAGAGCACCATGACCCATTGGGGCAATCTGCACAGTTGTTGGCTTGGGGTCCGCAGGGGAATTAAGGTGCCAGGCATTTGCTCGAAGGTTGATGCTCTGCGTCTGTGGCAGAGGCTGGGTGTACTCAGGGACACTGAGAGGACGTGAAAGTGCAGGGGAGATGTACCCGGGAAATTAACATGTCATTAAACGGCCTAGGACGTTTTCCAAATTCCTCTCATTGCAAAAGCCACGGCGCTTCTCACGAGTAGTTTAGCCTTTACGGGGATGCTGTGGGATCGCTTATTAGAAGAGTCTTGTACAGTCAGCTTGGATTACCCTCAATAATAAGGAAATGAGACATGCAGGCGATGTATGCACACTTGGCTTTACAACCCAGAAGGGAGGGAGGGAGGGAGAGAGACAGACAGAGAGAGAGAAAGAGCGACAGAGAGAGACAGAGAGAGAGAGAGAGAGAGAGAGAGAGAGAGAGAGAGAGAGAAATACTGGAAACGTCGCTTGTGCCCGGTCTGAAGACCCTCCCACACCAGTCTTGCAGTGGGAGCCCAGTATGAGATCCCTAAAATGATCCCCAAAGTGTAATTCACCAGGATTTGACTACATCCCTTATTTTAAGAAGACGATGACTGCATACACATTTTCTCCCTCACGACCACTGCATTTCAGTGAATCCTTCCTGCACAGCACTGAGAGCGGAGGCTTGTCTGCTCTCCCGTCTGACTGGGAAGACCGGGTCGTGGGCAGTTCAAGTTCCTGCAAAACGCAGGTGAGGGGCACTGAGTCTCAGGTGTCCTGTTTGTGACACGACCGAGACTGCGTCTTGTACGGATGGCAGCTCTAAGAATCAGATTCTCTGACTGCTAGATCACTCTTCTGTCACGATTGTTCGTTACTACATGCCAAGCGCTCCCTCAGCCCTCCTAGGCTTAGGGAGTCAATACATCATGTCCCTTTTGTTACCTGCTGAGTTTAGAAACAACAGAAACATGAGTCAGAGGGACATACAATGAGACTGGAGATGAAAATATGAGTTGTTCTCCTGATAAGCCAACTGGAGAACTTGGCTTTACACCTGACCCCAGAATTGGGTAGCCCAGCCCGCGGATCCCTGGCCCGGAAGAACCGCCGTAGGGGGATGGAATGTATGTCCAGGGCAGGCAGCTGCCCCACGGAAGCAAGAGGCCCCTTTGAGGCTGAGCTCAGATCCTTGTCCCCGGCTCTCCGCCGCCGAGCGGCTCCTCCTGGCACAGGGGAGGGGTGTGGTTCTATTGCAAATACATTTTCTCACACCGTCCTCACAAAGACTCTATGACGTAGGACTTTCAGACCCCATTTTACTACTGATAGAACAGTGAGGCCTAGAGAGGTGGGGCCGCAGTCCAAGGTCAGCCCCGCGAAAACAGAAGCAGGACGAGGACCACCCCCACCGACATGCTGCCGGCACTGCCCCAGCGGCAAAACAGGCCGCGGCCATTGAATGAGTTGGCCAAACGCGGCACATCGGTAATAGAAGGGAAAGACTAAATACGGTGCTATTTTTCAGATTAATCACACAGAATGAAGAGCGTCATTTCTCTAACCCTCTACCATCCAAGGAGAAAAATGAACCTTGCTTGTATGATTATTGACTTCATTTGCAGAATGGTTCTGCTGACTTTGGAAACCATTCCAAATAGCTACCTACAACCTCTACGTATATACTCTAGCACAGAGGTCAGAGGTCAGAGTTATCTGGGAGAATAAAAGTTGAAGAGGTCCAACTACACCACAAAGCCTTCAGATTCCTCACTGTAAACGCCTCTGCTAAGATCATCAGTTCACGAGATTGCACGTGGCTGGCCCCATCGGTATATGAGGTTACCAGAAGAGCTGCTGATTTTCTAGAACCATTTAGAGAAATATTTGACAGCAGAAACATGGAAGGAGAAAAAAAACAAACAAACAAGGAATGTTCAGAAAACACCAAGTACTACTAACAGGTAACACTGCTCAGCCCACACCTTGAGTCAAGCACTATGCTGATGCTTCATGGGTATTAATTTATTTAATCTCACACTAATCTTCAAGATAAGCACTGCTATTAGCCTCTTTCTACAAATGGTGAAAACTGAGGCACAGAGACACAAATTAATCTGATCACTCAGTTCGTGAGTATTTTGAAGCTTGAATGTGCACCCAGGCAGGGCGCAGGCCAGCCCGTGACCACCATGTTACGTTGGCCAACCACCAGATATGGGCACTGCCAGGCTTTAAATGAGAAGCCTCCTCCATAAAGGCTTTCTCCCCCTGTTCTTCCAGGAAAGGAGAGGAGGCAAAATGTAAATTCATTTTCTCTACTCGGGGAGTGAAGAGCAAGGTTCTACTTTATTGGTCTGTTTCAGATATTTCTTCTCCCCTTAGTAGGTGGTCAGCTAGAAAATCAAGAACTGGCTCTTCCAATAGGTATGTGAAAAGATGCTCGACATCATTAATCACCAGGGAAGCACAAGTGAAAACCATGAGATAAGCACCTCCCACCCGTTAGAATAGCCGTTATCAAAGAGATGAGAGAGAACAAGTGCTGGGAGGATGTGGAGAAAAGGGAACCCTTGTGCACTGTTGGTGGGATTGTAGCTGCCATGAAAAACAGTATGGTGGTTCCTCAAAAATTTAAAAATAGAGTTACTTTATGATCCAGAAACCCTATTTCTGGGTATCTATCCAAAGGAATTGAAATTAGGATCTCAAAGTGTTATTCACACAACAGCTAAGACATGGAAACAACCTAAGCGTCTGTCAATGGAGGAATGAATGGATAAAGATGTCATGTATTTTACAATGGAATATTACTCAGCCATAAAAAAAAATGAAGAAAATCCTGCCATTTGCAACAGCTTGGATGGACCTAGAGGGCATTATGCAAAATGAAATAACTCAGTCAGAGAAAGACAAATACTGTATGATCTCACTTACATGTGGAATCTAAAAAAGCCGAACTCATAGAAACAGTGACTAGAATGGTGATTGCCAGGGGCTGGGGGGTGAAAAGGGGGTCAAAGCTCACAAAATTCCACTTAGAAGAAGGAATTTTATCTAACGTATCACAGGGTGACTATAGTTAACAACACTGTATCGGGTACTTGAAAGTTGCCAAGAGAGTAGAGCTTTCATGTTCTCTCCATAACAACAAAATGTAAGATACGTGAGGAAAAGCATGTATGAACTAACCTATTGTAATCATTTCGCAATATATACGTGTACCACATCGTCATCAGGCTGTGCGCTTTCAACTTACACAACGTTATGTCAATTATATCTCAATAAAGCTGGAAATAACAGAGACCTGGCCCATCGTCAGAAGAAATGGGCATTTGTTCTCTGGGAACACAGGTACGTGTCTGGGCTACAGGGACAGACAGGATTTAAATATTTGCCACTTCCTTGCGGGGGATCACAGGCAACGTGAGCCTCAGGTCCCTCATCTAAAAAGATTACGCTAGCATCTAACTGCCAGCATCCTTACAGTGATTAAAAGAGCTCACAGGGGAGCAGGAAAGGGGGACTGTTACCACACTAACCGCTGCAGGAGTGAACCGTGTGTGTGTGCTCTGGGCTGGTGGGCCTAGGAGTAGGTCAGTGACCTGACAGGGGAGGATGCTTCCCACACTCACTCAGAATCATCAGGAAGCCACAGGTAAAGTCTCTGCGTTGTGCAGAGCCTCGCCCCACGAGGACTGCCCGGGCTGCCTACAACTACCCAGCCGCTCTGGGGACCTCAGTGCACGCTCAGCGGAGCACGCTCCGAGGAATGCACAGGGTCCGACAGCGTGGAGGAGAGTGGGGCCTGTTCTCTGAAATAGCCGGTGTCCTGCTCTCCCTGGGACCTCAATTTCCTGGCCCTGGCTGCGGTTCTACTGTGAGCGGCCATGGAGTGGAGAGAAAGTGTGTGGGGCACAGGATCTGGGCCTGAGATCCAGTGGCCCCTCCCCTGCAGGACGCTGGTCAACCGTAACCTCTCTGCTCAGCTGTGAAATGAGGATAAAGCACCTGCTTTTGTTCAGAGGAAAGATTTATTCTGGTTACTTTCCACTCCAAGCTGGGTGGCGGAGACACCAACGGAGCACGTTTCCGTTTGCCCTTTTCCCTGACTCCAATCTGCCCCCAGCAGTGAGGACACCAGTGACCCACATAAATGCCCAGTTCTGCCCTGAGGCACCTGCCCCCGGCAACCCCTCAGAGCCCCGCAGACTGTGAGCACAGCTGCTGGCACCCGCTCCTCCAGGACCTGGCCGCAGGGAGAGGTTGGGCTGTTTACTTTTGGTTCCCCAATAACTCCTGTTTCCAAGAGGTCCCTGCCAAAGGGAGAGGGAGGAGGCGGCCACAAACGGCCATGTCCAAGGGCAGCCCAGGGCGGAGGCAGACGTGCGGGCCACACAGGCTTGGGCTCTGAGGGCCGGTCATGGCACATCTGCCATCCCCTCCCTCAGGTCCACCCTCACCAGCTCATGCCTGAGAAGGCTCTTCTTTTGAATTGTTCGTCTGAAGGCAGTGAACAGAAATTACAGTGTAGAAGTTTTGGCTGGGACACAGAATAGGGGATGGACAAGAGCCCTGGGGGTCAGAGTGGACCCCTAAGTGGCCTGCAACCATCAGGTCCTGGGAAGGGAGGAGCAGCCTGGGGGGAACCCTGCTGACTGGTGAGCAGACACTGATGCAAACATTACCCACTGCCCAGGGCCAGTCTGGCCAACGTGTGTCTGCCTGCCTCTCTTACACACACACACACACACACACACACACACACACACACACACACACAGACACGCATGTTCTTCCTGCCCTCTCACCCTGCATTAGAAGCCACGTGGCTCAGAGGTAGAGACCCTGACCCAGGAGCCGGGAGACCTGGTTCTAGTTCCAGCTCTATCACCTTCTAGACGTACGCCCTTCATCTTTCCAAGCCTCAGTTTTTTACTCTGCAAAATACAAATACTGCACTGGATCAGTATTTCCCAAAGTGTGGTTTTAGGGTACCCCAGTGTCCAGGAAAAAGGATTCTGTGATTAACACGATTTGGAAACAGACGCCCGGCACTGCCAGCACTGGCACACCCGTCTCCCAATCCTGGAAATCCATGTTACAACTAGGAATCATACCCTTTGCTTTTTCTGTAGCCCTAGATACGTCACAGATGAACAATACACATTGTGACAGTTTCCTGGAACCCGAAACATTTACAGCAATCCCTAGTTACAGGTGATAAATTACTATTCTCAGGAACGTGTCGACTGGAGATAGGTAAGACTAACCCTCAAATTCCTGAGACTCTTTGAATAGCATCCAATAAGCGCTCTGGACAGTTCCCCAGAGCAGCGAAGCACACTGATTACGTCTGGGGTGAGAGAGAGAAATTCAGTCTCCCGTATGCCAACACTGCCAGACACTTTTGTCAACATAACCAAAGATTTACTGTATGTTACATATTTGATTTGATTACTTATTAATGCCTGTCACCTTGCAAGATGCTGGCACTTGTATGATTTCCCGTGCCCAACTTCCACCAGCCCCAGGGTTTTCACCTGAATTATTTGTACCACACCCATTGCGTCCCATTGTCTGTTCACCGGGAGAAATGACTCTGTATAGACACTTGGCGGGGTTGGGTGCTAAGAATTCAAAGATACATGAGAAATGACCCCAGACCTCAGGAGGTTCACCTTCCACCTGAGAAGGCAGATAGGAAGTAAGTATTTATGATGGAAAGAGACCAGGGCCGCTGTGATGAAGGTACTTATAGACACTTGGGCTGGGGACAGGTGGGGGTCCAGGGAAAGATCGACTGGCTCTGCCTGCAGACTTGGGGCCAGCAGCGCCAAGTGGCCACAGTGGCTGGGGGTGAAGCAGAAATGGGAGTTTCGGGTGGGAGGGGCACAGGAAGGCAAAGTCCCAGACCCCTCCATCCATGCCTCGTGCCTTCGGGAACAGTAAGTGCGAGTGAGTCGCAGAGAGAATGTGTGTTGAAGGGCCGGAGGGGTGAACGATGAGACTGGAAAGATGGTTCTGACTAGTTTGGTGTGTGGAGAGTTTGGCATCTGTGTAGAAGGGAGTAGCATGATCAGGGCTGTGTCTGAGGAAAGAATCAAGTGGAAAAGATATGAGAATAAGCTCAGACAGACACCACCCCGTCCAGCAGCACCGTTCTCAGAGAACGTTCTACGTGGGTGAAAATGTGAAGTATGAATTGGAGGAGGGAAGCCAAGGAGGCCACTTAGAACTATTTCAATCGTTCAAGATGATGGTGGCATTGGACGTGGTGAGTGAGATGACAGACTTAAGACACATTTCGGGAGCGAGATGATCTAACAATCAAGGAAAGGAGTACAATGGTGGGGTGAGGGGCACAGGAGAGACACTTTCCCTTGTAAGGGTCAAATGAGAGCCCCAGGTTTCTGGCTTCAACGACTGTACGACTGGTGTCCCCACGAACGGCGATGAGGACGTGGCAGGAAAAGCCTGAGTGAGTGGGGGATGAGGACATGCTGAGCTTACGGTAACTACAGGAAACGTAACCAAACGAGTGGGTAGAAATGAGTATGTGGTTTCCAGGCGAGATCAGGGCTGGAGCTGCGGTGCTGGTCTGTGTGCCGATGTCAAGTCCGCATGGACAGGCAGGGAGTGCAAGTTCGCCGTCTCCGTACAAGTTCGCCCAGTGTCCACACACAGCCTGACACGGGGGACACAGGTATGCCACAAATGTTTACTAAGTGTTCAAAATATACGCATCACTCTTTTTTTGACTCCCACTTAAATAGAGGTGCATCTGGCATTCCGGGAATTCATAACATAACATGGACCTACTGACCAGCAGCACGGAAGCTGCTGCCTCATCTCCTCACTCAGTGCTCCCATGATCCTCCACTCTGTCAGAAAGGTCACGCTCTCTTGCCTCACATCAAGAATTTCTGTTGCCCAGGAACTTTTTTTTCATTGGGGATGTTTTCACACCTTTTCTGGGTTGGGAAAGTAACTGGTTTAAGAGAGTCCCATAATCAGTGGAGTGCCTATGAACGTGACGTAAACAAGAGATTGTGGATGGAGGTGACAAATGATCTCACAATAACTTGCCACAAATTATTTTACTGTAATCAGACTTCGCTTTGGATAAGAAATGATCAAAACAAACAAACAGTAGTTGCAAGGGAATATGAAAAGGCAGACAGAATCATCGGGGGAAATTTTGTAAATCATGAGATGGCATTCCCCTTATTCTGGAAGATTCCGGAATTCCACCTCCCATGAATGGTCTCAGAATGGGGTCCTTGCCATGGATCCCACTCCCTATCACGGGTAGGGGACTTCCTCCTGTTCTGTCCCAAGAGCTGAGCTCTCGGTCCACAGGTACCTACTGCACCCAGGTGAGTGGAAGTGAGATAACAAGGTCAGGGTAATTCTGTGGGTGAGATGAAAGCCCCTCTAATGATCTAAAGTTGTACGTACAACCTGTATCTTTGAGGACATGGAATTGAGACTTCCATGTCACTTCAGACGCCAGGTCAGGGACCCATATGAGATTTAGAGAATGACAGAGCATATGTCACTCCCATGTCTATTCGGATAAGAAATAGTCAGAACTGAATAGAACAAAATTTGTCATAAAAGAAAATCTTGTTCACACTATTTATAGGACATAAAATGCTTGTGGCTTGAAATTCATGCCACAAAAGACTGATAAAGAATTTAAAGAACTGTGAGCAAATAACTTACAAAGTTTAGTAAATTAGAGGGAAAATTCCTTTATTATCGGACATTTTGGTTGCTGAAAGGGAGAGACTACATTTCACCAGGTCAAACATTTGCTAAACAAAGAATCTTGGAATTTCCTTAGAATCAAAACACAGGTTCGTTGACCTCTCATATGAGTGTGTGTGTGTGTGTGTGTGTGTGTGTGTGTACATACACGCACACGAGCATATATATATTTTAAACATGAGTGGATTTCACAGTGGGGACTTTCTAAGTTTTGTCTTGAGTTACACACAGCATTCGACTTAAAATTTAGGGCCCATCATTTCTGAAATCGCCCTGAGCTGAGGAGGTCTCAAAGGGAATATTTAACCAGAACAGGAGGCGCCTACCCAGCTTCCCACTTAAGCAGCAGGAAACTGAGTCAAATCTACTTTGTGAGTATTTCTCCTCCTCTTTTGCTTCTAGATTGAGTATTTTTACAGTCTTCTACTGTTTTATATTTTCGTACAAATTAAGTCCACTTATTGATAAAAGGCTTTTCTTACTTAATGTGAGCACCCTCTACTTGATAGTAAGGGATTTACAGTTTGGGCATTCATCTGACTTCGGGGGCTGACAATGGGGAAGCCCCATGCACCCCCCAGGCACCCATCTGGAATCTGTGTTAACACTTGCGGGCAGGGGCACCATATCTTAAATGCCAAGAGCTCACAAGTGCTGATAAAAGCACTACTATCTCTTAACTGGCACGCACAGCCAGAGTGGCGGGCGTGCTTCCCGCCGCTTCCAATCTTGTTCCTGTCTTTAGCAGGTGACGGGCTTGTCCTGAAAGCGACTCGGTAGGGAGAGAACACAGAAGGGCTGCAGGGCAGAAAGGTCGGGTCTTTTCTTCTCACTTTGTATAAGCCTTGGTCAAGATGAACTCAGTTTTGAGGCAACCATAACCTAGTCCCGCAATGCCAACTAGGTGCAATGAAGTCATGAAATCTTCCAGGATCCAGGAAAACAGTTGCCTGTGTCTTCTCTACATCCCACAGCACCCCCTGCAGCTCCGGGAAGACCATTGTTCACAAGAACCTAGAGGCATCAGCACCTTCCGTGAGTCAATTGAATCTCCCCGTCACCCTCAAAGTAGGACAAGGGTAGGGAGACCCTTCTATTTCCAACCCTCTCACCCAACATGTGACCCATGATTTTACAACTCAAGAAAACAGAATGCCTGGCCCATGTGATCCAAAAACAGATACTAAGTCACCATGACTGCTCAATACGTAATGATGATAAGCCTTTATATTCAGCCATGGGAGCGCGTTTGGACCCAGACACGTCCATCTATATCGCCTTCCCTCATTTATGGGGAGACTGCATCCCCTTTCTCAGTTCTAGGAATAGCTGTGTGTGCTTTTGATGACTAACCAGGAATTGTGTAGGTTACGTTTCTGCTGATCCCAAGGGAGCTGTCCTGTCCACCATCTCCTCACGCAGCTCCCATCCCAAACGCAGAGAGCATGTGTACCGAGACATTTGGGTCTCTGTAGACCTAACACAAATAGATGTGCCCTCTCCAAGCATCACACATATAGCGGACGGCTCATTTACAAGCCACTCATTAAATGGTTGACGTGCCTTGGTGTCATTCTGCTTCCAGCCAGGCTGAGGCAGTCTCGGGACTAGAGTTTCAGCAGACAACCTGAACGCAAAGAAAGTGTCAGGAGTCCATCAGCACATATCCTTCTCCTCAGATCTTCCATCTTGCCTCATTCCTACAGCCCAGAAGGTACTACATAGGTCCTGTGATTCAGGGCTGTGCCGTGACAATATGCATTTATCAATTGTCGCAAGTTAAGGAAGCGTACCCAGGGATTTAATTTCTCAGTAGGGTGTTTTAAGTCTACAGGAAGTAGACTAGCCCAAATAAAATTTATTCTGTGTCTTTGGAAAACAAGCTTGTTTCCTGTGATATGTAAAAGACGCCTGGCACATAGTAGGGCACTCAGTAAATATTAGTTAAAACGACTCTGAATCTCTGGGTCCTTTGTTCTCGTTGGTCCCCTGTTTAGATAAAGCACAAATTGGTATTATCTTGGGAGCTCTTTATGGACAAAATACCCGCGTCCTTCACCTTGTATCACCCAAGAGAGCAGCTGCAGGGAATGAAATGACCCCAGGCTGAGCGGGGGAGCCCACATGTGCTCACATGCTTCGAACACACTCACGAGCATGAGGGCCTAACACTGAGGCACATGAATAACGGAAACGAATCAAATACGCTTAAGTATTTTCATTTTCACAGCAGGGGCCCAGGTTCACTTACTGCTCTCACAGGGCGACACTGAATATCAAGGCGGTGAACGGAGTCCTTCAGAAGCTCATCAGTGATTAGTCTTCACCAAAGAAACGTGACTAGAGTGCTTGTACAAGAAGACATCTGTAACTGACACATCTGGGGGTTTGACAGTGTTGTCCACCCTAATGTAAGCTCTTCAGTGACTGGAGCATGAGCGTGGGGTTGTCTTCTACAGCAGCTAGCACAGTAACATATGCACATGGCGCTAGCAAATTTTGGTGTTGCTATTTGAAAATGATGTCACCATCGACATTATGTCCAGGTAACTGTCCCGTGTTTGCATAGTAGAACACACCTCCTAGGTATCTGGTTAGGGCACAGACAAAGCTACCCAGCTCGCATCAGCAAATAACAAGCTTCCTTCATCTTTGGGCAGAGTGAGCAGCTGACGGCAGATGGTGAATGCAGTGCTTCGGGCAGCCCAGGAGAACTGGCAAGGCTATGATAAGCAACAATCTGAAGCTGAATGGCTACAGTTTACAGGAAGGTGCTGGCTGTCTCCCACACCATCACTTGGGGAACACCTAGACCACAGACATGCGTCACTATCAGAAAGAGATACCTGTCCTTGCTTGGGGTGGAGGTCACAACTCTCCCCCTTCTGTGGCAGCCACTTCAGAGCCACCCTCAATCACTGAAGAACCTCCCCAGAAGGGAAATTCTATTCCCTCCAGATGGTAAACACGTCTGTGGGAGGAGACTTTCAACCTAGAAGGCCAATGGCCGTGAGTTAGCAAAGCTGTGAACTGCAGGACACTGCGCCTGGTGAATGCCCTGGCCTCAGTTCCTGGAAGTTCAAAGTCAAGTTTCCTTAGCTGGAACAGAGCTGGAACTCACAGCTGAGTTCAGTTCTCAAGGGGGTGGCAGAGGTTCCGCCAACAGCGGAGGGCCTTACAGACCTCAGCTGAACACCCTGCACTCAGGAAATTAAAAGCAGTCACCACAGAACCCAAGTGTGATCTGCAAACATGCTTTTTGTCAAATGGACACCATTCTTCCCACTGCTTGAACCTAGCAAGGGGAGAAGTGTTAAGCTTCCGCACGAGGCTGTGAATTCCTACCGGGCAGGAGCTGTGTATTTATCATTCAATATCCCCGCTGACGGGAACATTGCAGGGGCCCAATAAATGTTGAATGAACTCAACCCAAACACAACAAATAACCTCATCTAAGCATTTATCTTCAACATCCTAGGCTTACTAGAGTACTCACAGAAAAAGAATAAAATACTCTGCTCTCCTCTACTAATGGGCAAGTTAACAGAGACAGATAAAACAGCCACAAGAAAAATCGCAGAAAAGGAAAACAAAAATGTCAGGTCTGAAAAAAATGTGGGTGGGACAGATGGCCTGGAGGGCATGGAGGATAGGATGCCAGCGATGGATCTGAAATGTATCTTGGGGTCTGCAGAGAACCTCCCTCCTGATTTAACTTTTGGACATCACTGCGGTATTTCAGCATCAGAATCTTTGAGGGTAAGGATCCGTACATCTTCATTTTTAAACACACTCCCCTCTTGCTTCCTAAGTTTGAGCACCACTCATCCACAGGCCACAGAGAAAGGCTGTACGTAGGAATAGCTGCCTGGAGTAGCTCAAACCAGCAGCTTTAGAGATAAATTCAACCCTTCCCCCAGATTTCCCCATACTCTCCTCACTCCCTGTGCCCCTTTCCTTGGGTCTTACTGGGTCATCTCCATTTTTTAGGACTGCTGACTCCCTCCCTCATCTGTGGCCTTTCACAGGGCATCTTATGCCTGTGTGTCAGGAGGGAGCCCTACACAGACTAGACTCCCCCACGGCAGGTTCTCCCACAGCAGGTATGGAGCCACGGGAGAGCCGGACAAGCAGAAGTGAGGCCACACCCCATCCTGGAGGTACTACATTTGTCCAGGGCCGGCTACATAATTTACAGAGTCCAGTGCAAAATTAAAATGCAGGGCCCTTGTTCAAAAGCAGGGGAAAAACTTTTCTCCTTGCTTCCACAGTCTCTTTCTCAGCCTGTCATCGCACTTTTTATTTGCTATTTAATGTCACACTCCCTTGGACACCAAGGCACAGGGTCAGCACCTCCCTCCACCTTCTCCCCAGTCCCCAACTGTCCCCACGTATGTACCCAGACCAGCACCAGGTAGGAGGATTGCTGGAAGGGGGCAGAAGGGAGGTGGTCAGTTGGATGGGGCAGAACCTCATATGAGCCAAGGGAACAAACCCCCAGGGCACATTCATCGAACCTGACTAGCAAGACAAATACAAAGATAAAATGATTAAGAATTCCAAGACAGTCCTGGATTTCTCACCCGCCATGGCTGCAGAGGTCCTGGGGAACAAGCCTACTCCACGAGCCTAGAAGCTGGGAGCAGGGCAGATTGCACAGCCAGCAGCATGTCAGGGACTCCCCAGATCTGACCGTTCTCCGTGTTCCTGATCCTTCTCCACCACCTGACTGTGGCAAAAGAGGAATCTCCCTGGGATGGTTTTCAGAATCATTCACAGTTCAGCTGCTGCTCCTGTCCTTTCAACAACCGAATCCCTCTGTTATGGGCTGACTGTGTGTAGCCCCCAAAATAGGTTGAAGCCCTAACTACCACAGTGATGGCATTTGGAGGTGGGGCGTTTGGGAGGGGATCAGGGTGAGATGAGGTCATGAGGGTGGGGCCCCATGATGAGATTAGAGTTTTTACAGGAAGACGAATTGCCCAGAGCTCTCCCGGTCCACCACGTGAGGCTGTAGTGAGCAGGCTGTCAGTCACCTGCAAGCCAGGAGGAGCATCCTCACCAGGCACTGAACCTGCTCGCACCTTGACCTTGGAATGCCAGCCTCCAGAACCATGAGAAATAAGTGTCTCTTTTTAAAGCCTCCCCTTCTGTGGTATTTTAAAGTAGTCCCAGCTGACTAAGACACCCGGTATTAGTCCCTTTGTGCTTCAACGGGACTTTCTGCTTTTTGCAACCGAACACTGACCAGTATACAGTAAGTCCTCGCTTAACGTAGTCAGGAGGTTCTTGGGAACTGTGACTTTAAGCAAAAGGACACATAACAAAACCAATTTTAGCACAGGCTGATATAAACAAGAGTTAAGTTCCTAGGGCATATTTCTGGTCACCAAACATCACCAAACTTCTAAATAAAGACCCAAAACACTTCTAATATTAAACACTAAAATAAATGTGAGTGCTACATACATTTAAGAAAGATGAATAAAAACAAATAAGAATGACTTTTCCAACCCGCTTATTCTAATTCAGGGTCACAGGTGGCCACAGCCTGTCCCAGCACTTGGGGCCAAGGCGGGGCCCCGCCCTGGACAGGATGCCTCTCCATCAACCCCCACACTCACTCAGATGGGGACAGTTGAGACATGACAATTCAGCTGACGTGCACGTCCTCAGGATGCGAGATGAAACCGGAGCACCCAGCAAAAAACCCACGCAGACACAGAGAATGTGCCAACTCCACAGACAGTGGCCTCGGCTGGGAATTGAATTTTTTCATCGACGTTATTAACAAAACAACGTTGAACAAAACGACTTTCAAGGACACATTCATGGCCTGATGCACCTATGCTCCTCCCCAGCCCTGGTTTCCGGGCCCCCGGGCATGGCTCTAGCGTTGCTGCCCTGCCTACGTCACCCACAGCCTGGGACCTTTTGAGCAGCAGGTTGGAGCAGACGAGAGCTACAGGTTCATCCTCCTGGAAATAGTTTTCTTACCAGGAAAGCAAGTGTCTGAAAAAACTATACATTTCCCAAGAAGACAAAGTGCCTGTAACCTAAAGTAGCCTTTAACCTCCCAATCGTGGGAATATGTTTACATCTGAGACGCTGGGAAATGCCTGAGTTCACTGACTGCAGGACAATTTACCAAAGGGAATGAGAAGGGCAGGAGACGCAGAGTGCATCATCCCTGACTCCGCCGGTGGGTGGTTCCAGGTCCCCTCCAGGGCTGGGCTCTACAGACTGAGGAGTGCCGGCAGCCTCAACTGCAAAGCAGTCATAAGCAGGAAGAATACAGCTGAGATCAGCATGTCCCAAAATGTCACCTCGAAATCAGTTGCCTATAAAAATAAGGATCACACCTATAAAGTGCGGTTGAGCAAAATAAACTTGTTTGGTTACAAAAGAAATTACTACACCTTGAAATGCTTGGGTAGGGTTGCTAGGTGGTGGCTGGTGGGTTATTTTGTTTGTTTGTTTGCCTTTCCCCAAATCACATTAATGACAATTGGACACGGCCAAGTGTTCCTCCCTGTAATACGAATGCCATCAGGCTCTTAACATGAGCTCATGTCTCATAATGACACACACATCACTTCACTCCCATGTTTTAATTAGAGAAGAAGGGATCACAAATTCCCATCTGGCACAACTGCCTGACTAAAGTAATTACCGATTGAGTGGCCCAAGCTTGGGAAGACAGAAATCCTGGAGGATGCAGATTTGGGGGAAGGAGGGGCTCAGGGCCAAAGACCCCTGGGGATTATATTCCAAAGAAATAGTCAGAGCTAGAAGATGAAGAAAAGGTTTGGCAAACAGACTGAGGACAGTGGTAGAAGGCAGACCTCAATGCCTATTGCATGTCCACCTCTTTCATTCATTCATTTATTCAACAAATGATTATTAAGTGCCTGCTATACGCCTGTCCTGCAGATGCTGAATGGACACCAATCAGGCCTGGAATGAACAAGCTTCAGCCCAGAGGGACAGAATCATAATCACATGATCATACTGTGCAGAAAAATTACACGGTGCTCTAAACCGGGTTGGTAAACTACAGCCAGAGGCCCTCCACTTGTTTTTGCAAATAAAGTTTTATTGGAACTCAGCCCATCCTCTCTCTTACATATTGTCTCTGGCTGCCCCCACATCACCACAGCAGACTTGAGTAGTCACCTGTATGGCCTGCAAAGACTAAAACATTTACTACTGGGCACTTTTCAGAAAACATTTTACAGATTCCTCCACCCCCCGCCCCCCCCAGTCTAAGAGAATAAAATGGGGGCCCTAATTTTGACTAGAGTTTTGGAAGGCTTCCTGGAGGAAGTGACATTTAAGAGGCATCTGAAAGATGAGGAGAAATGAGGCAGGCAGAAAGAAGAGTGAAAGGGCTCTGTGTGTGTGAAGGCCAGAGCTGGACAAGAGCTTGGCATGTTCAGGAACTGTGAGGGGTGAAGCACACACAACTAACTGAGCTGGAGTGGTGGCCCCAGGATTGCCACCCGTCATAGCAGCAGCCAGCAGACACCGAGTGGTTACTACGGGCCAGGCTGTGTTCTCAGCACCGTACACACATTAACTCGATTTCTTAAAGGGCCTTACAGGTCCCATGTTTGAAAATGAGGGGCTTACAACTGCATTTGTGTAGCACTTCACTTAAGATTGAGGAAATGTCAACTGGTCACATCAGAGAATTGAGAAGTGGGACTGGGCTGAGAGACTCTTGAGAGGTCCCAAAGCCTGTCCCCCCACCCCTTCAAGCATGGCCTTGTCACTGTCACAGAGCAGAGGGAACTGACAGACAAGGTGGTCCCCAAAACAAGACAATTTCATCTCCTCAATTTAATTACATACTGACCTTCAAAAGAAAGATACCCCCAACTGGTAAATAATGAACCCTTTTTGTGATTTCAGGCCTTAAATCTATACTGAGAAAAATACTGGAGAATAAGAAAATCCTGATTTTCAAAATGAGAAAAGGAAGGATTCCAGAAAAGAAAAGGACATTGCCCTCCTCACGACATTCTAGAGATGTTACTAAAGGGAAGTTTTATGAACGCTCAGAGAACACTGAGGGGCCGACTGGGAGCCATGCCAGCCTCCTGTCCCGTCTTGGCAGGGTGAGCGGGGTGACAGGTCAGAAGAATGCTTCATGATTTCAGCCAAGGTATCGACCAAGACTTTCTCACACATTCTTTTGATAAAGGAGAGACAAATGGGCTTTAAAAAAAAAAACCCTATTATGCAGAAGTATTGCTGTCTGAACAATCATCACCAGAGAGAACACTGAAGTTGGCAGAGCCCGTCTTCTTTGTGGGGTATCCTGTGTGTGAGCACCACCCACCCCAAAGAGAAAAGGAAAGGCTATTCACTGGGAGCTTGCGAGACCAAGGCAGCCAGCCATCATCGCTGGCATTTGACAGAAACTCAAAGCAGGCCAGGGTGGAAAAGCTTTGTAGTAAAAGAGTAGGGGTGGGAGGGCTTCAGGGATGCCCTGACTGGATGCCGTTGGCACGGGGAAGCTGGTGGTGAGCTGACAGGAAGCGCACATCCTCTGTGATTGGTTTGGAGGAGCATATTGGGCCTTATCAGGCTGGTCCGAAGTTGGAAACAAAGACAAAAATTAGGGAAGTGTCAGTAATTGATCAAGTCCTGGCCATTTGGTCCAGCTGTCACAAGGGTTACTGTCTGGCTCCCTGGACTGGCTGCTGAGATTAAGGGTTAGAGTTCTAGTGTTACACCTGATCAGGACACTATCATTTGTATAACCAACTTCCCACCCACCACTGCTCTGTATCCAACATGAGAGAACACACAGACTGTTCAGGTCGCTTTCCTTGAAAGAGGAATGAAGAAATTTTAGGAAATAGACAGAAAAACAAGCAATTAATTAGCCCCAAATTGAGAAGTGATAAAATTAAAAATCAATTATTTTTTAAATATCTTCCCCAAGGACAATCAGGGGCATGAAGACTGATGAGATTTGAATGTACTATACCAGTTAGCTAAAACAATTGTCAGCGATGCTAGTTTATGTCTAATCAATGTATGAGTAAGGTGGATGGCTGATTCATCGACCTTGGACAAGTCACTTGATCTCCATCAGCTGTAATTGCTGATCTGTAAAATAAATAGGTTGAATTAAAATCTCTCAGGTCCTATATGGTTGTAAAATTTTACAGCTCTGTGATTCTGGTCTTTTATTCTCCATGCAAAAGCTTTACGTCTGCCCAGTTGGATATATTAATTCATTAGGAGCTGAATTTGAAAAACAAAACAAATCATACCGATGTTCAGTAAAAGTTCATTCATTAAACATTAATTATGTAACAATAACTGTGACTAGAACACTTTCCTAGTAGCCATGGGAGAAACAAAGAGAAAAGAGACCTAGAGCTAAAGGACTATTGTTGAGAAGTAACAATACACACACAATTGAGCAGAAACATAGTATTCAGTGCCCTAAAATGATACAGAAAGTGGTACAGAAAATGACAATTACTCTGGATACTCTGAACCAATGGCTTCCCTAAAGGTTGTAAAAAAAATGATCAGCTAGCGGTTATATTTTTTAGCATATTGCAATTTGCAAAGAATTTTCATTTGCTTTAAGTTTCATGTGCTCCCATTCCTTTTTTCCCTCCCGTGGGCTTTGGAGTTTAGCACATCAGAGTTATACCATCACATCTCTACTGCAAAGGGCACTTAAAAGGAGGGTTTATGCCAGAAGACTGGCAACTCTACATTTTACAGGATGTTCTGGCCAGAGAAAACCCAGTCTCAGAAATTACTGAATAACTTCAATGATGGGATACAAATGTTCCATGAGGCTGATTTGCTTTAAAGTCCCCGTTCCTAGGAAGTGGTAAATGCTGAAAATTGCCATTTCCTGCTGCCCTCCACCCCCATCTGAAGCTACTCACAGTGCTGGGGGGTAGGATTTTAAAAGACACAGCCTCATAACACTAGAATGCCTTACGTTATCACCCCTCACTGTCAAGGCGGGGCTAGGGGAGATTTTTCAGTGGCCCCCTCCTGGCTGGGGAAGCCTGATCTTTAATGTTTGCACCTCTGTGGCCGCCATTCGAAAACGCTTCCATTTTCTCCAATTTAAGAGAAACATGAAAATCACAAAACGCAGTGTGCTTTCTACCCAGGAAGCACAGCCAGTGCCTGCAGGCACGCTTTGCAAACTGCCTCTAGACCCCAGTGAACAGGTCAGCCCCTCTTAAAGACCAAACAATTCTGGCTTACATTTTACATTCTGTTCCCTAGGGAAAAAACAGGTACAAAAAGAGACATTTTAAATTGATACAACTCTCTCAAGTTTAATGCAGAGCATGAATTACTTCTTAAACAGCAATTGAGAATGACAAATTGATTGTCATTTGTGGGGATGCCCAGCTCAATGGAAAGGCTTTCTTTTTCTATTACTTCCTCTCTGGGGTGAAAAAGAGGGTTTTGCAGGTGCATGGGGCGGGGGTTGGGGGGGTGGGGGGGAGGCTGCACCCTGGAAACAGGAAGTTCTGGGAAACCAATGGCCCCTGGTTTGTCAATTACCAAAAACAAGCACCCAAATACTGACTCAATATTTACTAACTCTGAGGAGGAATTTGGAGGTCCCACCTGATATTTACCACAATTATCCATAAATCCCTACACAATTAGCAGGCACTTTTTGAGAGCAGTGTTTCTCTTTGTTTTTCTGCAAACTCTCATGGGTGTGCCTCCTATTAAAGGCTGTGACTAAACGCCCTTGGGGAGGATGCTTAGGCAGGCAGCCAGGGCGTCTAATCATTTTTCTTATCACACTCACCATCTTCAGGTGGCCAAACCAGCTCTGGGAATCTTACAACACGTCGGCAGAGCTCCGTGCCTCGCAAGCTGTCACCCATAGGCGAGATGCACAGGCACAAAGGGCAGCTGAGATCCCCAAATACGCCTGGCCAATTGCAGTAAAGTACTGAACTACCCACATTTTTTCATTCCCTTTGGAATAGTCACATATTTTATACATAAACTCATTTCAACACTACTTAGATGTGAGCTCCTTTCCTTAATATTCATGTCTCCTGCAAAGCTCCATGTAAATATATCCTTTGGAAAACAACAACTAAGAAGTCACTGTGAAAAAGCCTGAAGCCAAAATCTTCAATAAGTCAGCACAATTTATCCCTGAACGACACAGGTTTGAACAGCATGCGTCCACTGATACACAACTGTTTTTCAATAAATATTGTAAACATATTTTCTCTTCTGTATGATTTTTGTTAATAACATCTTCCTTTTTCTACCTTACTCTAGTGTAAAATACAGTATATAATACATGGAACATACAGAATATTTGTTAATTGACTGTTATGTTATCAGTAAGGCTTCTGGTCAACAGTAGGCTATTAGAGAAGTTTTAGGGGTGCTAAAAGTTATACGAGTGTTTTTCACAGGGGTCAGTGCCCATAGCGCCCACGTTGTTCGTGGTCCACTGTATATCCTTTCTACAGCATAACCATGCCCCACTGATTTCGTGTTTATTGATGACAGGGCCATACATCTATCTACAAAAAAAATCTAGAGATGCTAAGGCAAACCCAAATATCCTCTCTTGAGCAACAAATAAGAAAAGGAGGGTGGAAATGCTTTTCTAAAATGCTATGTAAAGATGAACTGTGCTATGACAAGAAGAAAATGAACTCCATAGCAGCCTACACAGCATGCCACTGGCACATCCCCACGGGGCCCTCACCACTCTTGCCCTCCTGGGGTCTCAGCCCTGGGAGTTTTTTTTTTTTTTAAATATTCATGTCTGGACCTCGGTCCCAGAGATTCTGATCTAATCGATGTGGAATAGGCCCTGGTGGTTTTCATATG
Organism: Rhinolophus ferrumequinum; assembly: GCF_004115265.2. Classification (NCBI taxonomy): domain Eukaryota; kingdom Metazoa; phylum Chordata; class Mammalia; order Chiroptera; family Rhinolophidae; genus Rhinolophus; species Rhinolophus ferrumequinum. The sequence continues at coordinate 17,260,231 of NW_022680355.1, read as the reverse complement.
CAGCCAGAGTCTAGGACCACAGGCTGTAATCAAAGCCAACACATTACCTTCATCCATCACCTAGCCTTGCGTGCATGCAGACAACTAAAACGCCAATATGTTGCTAGCTCCAAATCTCCCGGAATTTTGCCTGCAGGATATTATTAGAGGGGCTCCAAACTGTTGTTTGCGCCTGCTTATTTTGGAAGTCTGTGTGTATTTTAGGAAAGCGGTCGTGGGCTGGCTACTCTCTTCAGTTGTTCCTTATTCATTTTAGGTTATTTACCATCACAACCTCTGTCCGTGTTGCACAGAAGTCTCTTTTCCTTTAAAAGGAAACCATCAAATGAGAGCATGGTACTCAGAGATCATGTCCAATTAGACGATTTACAGAGGAGGAGACTACAGCCAGGAGTGAATAACATGAAAACAGCCAAAGGTAAGATGCTCCAAGTGAGAGGGAACCAAGGAAACTGAACCACACTCCAGATTTTCTGGTAGGCGGTGGGCTTAATACCAGCCTCTGCTGGCAGGTAGCTATCTGGCTCGCTAGCAGCCTCCCCATGACTCATGCTCCTTATCAGTGAAACAAGAGAAGTGACTTAGAACAGTAGTTTTCAGATGCTGCTCTCTGTGCCAGTATCCACGAGTTCTCACCCATCAGGGATGGAATCAGAAAAATAAGTACGAGGGGAAAGGGTGGGTTTGGGGGTTTGTTTTTATTTTTTGAGTAAAAGACTTTATTTTGATATGGCATCTTTCCTGTATTTTTGATGATGTCATTAGGTTGGTGCAAAAGCAACTGTGGTGTTTGCAATTATTTTTAACCTTTTAAACCGCAATTACTTTTGCACCAACCTAATAAATGTATTTCTTTTGTGGAGTGATTTTTCACAATAGATTTAGTTGGTATGGATATGTGTATACAGAATAGCTGCTCAATAAACATTTCCTGAATGGTTTGCATACATCCTGAACTGAAGTGAAAGTTCTTAGACACACAAGTAACTGCATCCTGTGTGAGGCACTGAACCCATCTTCTAACCAGAAAGAGCGCAGCTAATGCCCTTTGGCAACCAGCCACCGGTCAGTATATCAAAGAAGAGGGATACCCTTGCTTTATCCACAATATAGTTCAATGGATTGTGTTGGATCAGTGAGTCAACCTTAGGCCATTGTGAAGGCGAGTGAAGGGGGAAAAACACTCCTTCCCACCATATGTGTATATCTCTTACTCTGTCGATGCGTTTGCTCCCCTTGTGTGTTCTGACACACAATAGATACATCTATTGAAGATCAGGAAGAAAGGGGCTGAGGTAAACGAGATCTCACCTGAAAAGTGAAGTCTGGGGGCGGCGTCACCTGGTGCATGGGATGGGCCCTCCAGAGACAGGAAAAAGTGAGAGAGTGCGAGTGAACAAGGAAAACGAGAGGAAACCAGACCTTTCTCTCTTGGCCTAGATGTTAAGGGGTCTGTGTCCCCGGCATTTTCCTTGCAGATGGTGGGTGAGAGACGGTATCAGCAATGTGGGAACCAGGAAGCCAGATTCACAGATGGACCCACATGGACTGGACAGACCCCTGGGCTACTAATAGCAAAATATGCCCCTTGAAGGACAGCGATATCTTGATTCACGGAACGCTCTGTATCTAATTTTTTTCCTTGTGATACCCGAGCTTTCGGTATTCTCAGAAGTACCACAGGTAAGCAAAGGAGAAGAGACCAAAGAACACTGTTTGCCTGTGTCTGGGCCTGCATGTAAAGGGGCAGCAAGAGAAGGTCATGCCCCTCGGCACGAGACCCAGAGCTGCAGGGGCAGTTGTGCTCAGGCTCCCTCTCTGTAGTGGGGTCTTCTCTTGGAAGTAGCTTTGGTGAGCGGGTACTATCTTTAATAAGCGAGTCAGACTTCCTAACAATATGAAGCAAACTTTTACTGCATCAATTCTTTCGAAGACTTCCTTCGTTATTTTACATACATCCTGACTTTCAAATATATAGTTGGTCTTATTTTCATAGCCTTGGGCTCTTTCATCTACCACTTGGAGTCCCTGAAAATGGCACCCACTGGGGGACTCCAGCTGCCCCTGGCCCTGTCCCACAATTTCCCTCCCCTGGGACATAGGGACCTGGACGGTGGCTTTCTTAGACAGAGACAGCCTCGAGCACCGAGGAGGCCTCTGGCTCCAAGGGCGTTAGGAGCCACATGGACAGTGAGCAGTCTGTGAGACTAGGGAGGAAGGAGCCCCTGCACAGCTCAGCACCAGACAACTTAACTCAGGGAGGACCGAGCTTCAGGGAGAAGTGTCAGTGACAGAGCGTTCAAGCAACTGTCACATGTTTAGGTGTGCATCTCACTCCTGTGGGTTCAAAACAATGTGAGCACTTCACAAAGCGTTACCAACAGCTCCCAATGCAGCACAGCCACCAGGGTGTGCTGCATCTCTCCAGGGGCTGAGGTCCTCCTGACAAGGCCCTCCTCAGGGAACAGGGACTTGAGAATTGAAACTGCAAGCAGGACCGGGTCCCGAGGCCTCTGCTGTGGTGACAGAAGCATTCCTCTCCAGAGGGATAAGATTGTGCACTTTTAATTCTGGCTCCCACATGTGGCACACAACCCTGGAGGGGTGCTGGCTTCACAAGGATGCCCCGCTTTCGGGGCGCAGCCCCATGAAACACCAAGATGGGGCCCCAAGGGCCACAGTTATGCCATGTGAGCCTGACCACATCTGCTCCATCCAAGGGTAACTCCTGACCCAAGACGGGTCTACGCTGTCCCAGGAATCGGCACTTTGAAAAAGTAGAGACAGACAGACAGATAGACATATGAGAGGGGTGCGACTTATACCCTAGATAGAAGAGCGTGAATTCCTAAGATGACATTCCGGGAACAAAACTGTTTGCCTCATTTTTTTTTTCCCTTTGCTTGGCTAAGATAAACCAGTATTCTCCCAATAAACAGTTTTCGCTTACGCCAACTGGAGTTCATTTTTTTCGCTAATAGAGAAATACTGCAGGTTTGTGTTAGGCTGCTACTACTAAAAATCAGAGTAGAAACAATTTAAAAGATATTTAAAAGATTTATCACAATGTGGTCAGAGTCTTCATATAGGTTTTGGGGGAGAGAGCCAGTGTGTCCGTGATCCACAGTAGGCCTTCCACGGTGTTGGAGTCTGTCAGTACTCGCAGAAGCTCACGTTCTGAAGTGCTACGTCCATGAGACCACCTGTCAGAGCAATGGCCCTGGGAAAACCCTCTCTCATCACAGGCTGGAAGAAGCCAATGGTGCTGGTGGCTCACCTGCCACAGCTGGCCCTCAGTGAGGACTCCTGCCAGGCGTGGCTCTGAGCGTCCACTCGCTGAGAGGAGACGTCCTCAGAGCAGGACACAGGCTGTTGCCCTGACGCCTCAGGCAGCCCTCAGAATGACCCAGATGGCAGGTCACTGATGACCGGCCGTGGCGGTACAGGCTGACCGCCAGGGTCCTCACAGGCTCTACATTTGGTCACCACATCGGAGAAACAACAGCAGAATGTGTTTCTGGTGAAAACTGTGCCTGAGTAGTGACAGGCACTTTCCATTGTAATGTTCGGATCACTCTAACTCTGGTTAGTACCATCAGGCTCACGTGGTCCTTGAAAAGATTAAAAACTCAAGCAGAAACGCTCCCTAAATGAGAACGCCCACAGCATGGAGTCCCTCAGGAACACAGAGACCCTCAGACCGCTCAGCTGCTGACAGCACCAAAGGTCCTGCTGGGAAACAGCCTCACCTTGGCTGGTTATTTTAAACACATCTGATTAGAAATGGGGTAAGCTATTTTAACAATGGTAAGTATCAAACCACATGCTTGCCAGAACAATTTATCTTACATTACATGCAAAGGAAACACCAACTCCTGTCATCGGAGCTGTCATATTACAGAGCCACTGAGAAATAGCCCATCCCTCCCCCTCTACAATGTCCCAGTGTGGACTGTATGTTCTGACGTCTCCAGACAAGATACTACATGCCCTCATTCCAATAATAGACAGCCTTCTCCTGACAAGAAATTGTTTTTATCCAACTTCAATTTCATCTGTGACTTCTGAGGGAGTTCAGAACATGCTGCCCCAAAATACATCATTCTAACATATTGAATACTTTGAGTTAAGGACATATTGAATATTATGAGTTAAAAACACCAAATACAAGAAAAACATTCTGACCTACCCTCTTTTTCTTAAAAGCAGGAGATGAAATTCCCATGAGAAAGACGTCCTCTGGATACCAGAAGGAAAGTAACATTCTTACCATCAAGGACAAGAAGTTGAGACCAAGAGAATTCTATGCAAACAGACTTGGGCCCCTCTTTGTTCAACCTGATAGGAAAGCAAGCAGGTTTCAGCATTTCTTTGGGTCTTTGTTCCTTATGAAGCCTGCTGTGTGGCATAAAACTTGTATTAACGAGATTTGTATGCTTGTCTCCTGTTGATCCATCTTACGTCAATTTCACTCTCAGGCCCCAAAAAAACCCTAAGAGGGTAAAAGAAAAAGTAGCCTCGCTACACTTCTGTGTCCTAAAGCCCCACATCCTGATCCTCGCCCAGCCAACGACAAGTGGTGAACTATGGTTGTTTAATTTCTCTGGAACTCATTATGTTCAATGTAAAATTATTGCGTCTATGTATTATGATTCTAAATCTTCAAGGCCTTGAAAAGAAAAAGCACAGTTCCCCCACAGAATGCTGGCCACTCAAGTACAATAATAAATATATGTTAACGAATGCCAGTGGTCAGATTTCTCCAGGTAAAATAATACCAGTTGCTTCTGGCTCTCCTCCCAGAACTTAATTTCCAACCTTTGGCCATTCTTGTGGCCCCGCAGGGAAGCGTCCCCAAGCACTGTCGCATGCTTTTCAGGCTAGTCCCAGGACAACAGCACACGGTGTTCCATACTTCACCGTTCTCTGTCTTCCTAGCGGGGCTACTCTGCCTTTCCACAGTCATTTCATTGATTTACATTCTGTCCTTCACGTACAAAGTGAAACTGGATCTGGTTAACAAGAGCTGTTTGAAAATAAGGCTTCTACGGACGAAGTACATGTCCCACTGACACCTGAAACAAAGTTCTCAGAGGAGTTAATCTGTAGCTAATTCAATACTTGCAGAGTCACTAGCTTTCTATACCAAGTACTGTGACATGGAAGACAAGCTGCCAGCCCCAGCAGGCTCTAGTCTTTCAATGAAGCTATACAGACACACACACACACACACACACACACACACACACACAATATATACATTGTTATGTACATATATAATATATATACACATTAATACGCATACACACATTTATATATATAGTTTGACTGCATTGGCACAGCCTAGATTTCCAATTCAGAAACATCTGTTAGTGAAATTACTTAACAGATCACATTGATGAGCACGTTGTAGCCTTAAGAATTCTCTAGAGACAGAGAGGCCAGGCTCAGGCAGCCAGGTTTGGATGGCTAAACTTCGGGATGCCCCCCTCACTGAGGAGTGCTGGCTCTGCCAACAGACCCTCGAAGGTTTTAGGGGCAATCTTTGCCTCCTCCGAAAATATAGGATCACTGGATTTTCTGCTCAAAGGAAAATAGCCAAGGAGACATAGAGAAAAAGCAGAGAGCAGACACCTTTTCAAATGCTTCAACCTGAGCAAAGGGGAAGCATAGTAGACTGAGAGCAGATAAGAGTGCTTTTTTGCTCCAGGGGGAAGAGCTGGACGTGTCATGAAAGACACAACAGGAAACAGACTGACACCCAAATATGGACGTCAAATATGAAGGCAGACCAAATGGTTTGACTAGTGGCGAGCCATTCTTTCATGGAGAGAGTGAGATGACCAAAGATTAGTTGGCCTTCGTGATACATGATAGATGAGAAAAGGCAGAGAGTGAAGGCTGCTGCAATTGTCCAGGGATACGGTGATGAGGAAAGCAGGAAAGGAAGAGAAAGACACAGGAAAGATTGCGCAGGGCCTTACAGTCATGGACATAGGAGGTGGAGCCCGGTGAGGAGTCTCTCCTGGAGCTTAACCCTTGGGCACACCGTGCTCTCCCACCCTCAGGCTGTTCGGCTCTTCCCTGGACTCCTCTCTACCACACACACCTGGCCGGCTTCTGCTTGTTCTTCAGGACTTGGTTCACAAGACAGTCAAGTCCCTTTCCCTGGGCTGGGACCCCTTCCTGTGGTCTCCAAGCATCTGCCACTTCCCAAAGAACTGTGGTCTTCCACTTGCTGCTGGGCTCCACCCTGGGCTGCAAATGTAAGGCTCCTGTCTTACTCGACTTTGTAGCCCCCATATTCACAAATCGTGTGTGTGTGACAGAAGCACGATGTCAGGAGCATGTAGTGGTCTGAATTCTGGTCTCTACCGTGGGACTGAACTGCTTCACATCCCATCTTTGCACTTACTACCTAGATGGCCGTGTGAACGTTACCCAAACTCTGTGAGGTCCAGGGTTCTCATGCATTAACTATGGAGGATCACAGCGCCTTCTCGGTGCTTCTGTGCTGGTACAGGACAAGGCACAAATAGGGAGGCGCTGGCCATGGGAGCTGCTCAGTAAGTACAGATTAATACTGCTATTAGCATTCAATCAAGATTTATGAAAAGGATGGAGAGAGGGATAAATAACCCGTGCAACCTGTCCGGGTACACGGAGAGATCGAGAGTCCATCTTTTCTTAATCAACGGGAATTGATCCTTTGAAAAGGCTATGACATTTGGCAACTCAAAATTAACTGATGGTTTTAGAGGAAACAGCATCAGTACAACGGCTGGGCAGAAGCTGCGTTGTAAAGGGGTTGTGACGGAGTGGATTAAGTGAGGAGGTACAGCAATCGATGTAGAAACACTATTTAAAGAAGTTTAGTAGCGAAAGAAGGCAAGAGGAAGGGGAAGAAGAAAAGGAAGGAGAAAATAAGGGGCATTCTGAAATCATCAAAATCGATAGCGTGAAAGCCACTGTTCTAGATCTCAGAACTTGAGAAAATATACTGCTAAACATATTAAGTGTTTGCTTCATTTCATGCATCTTAAAAACCCAGACTATAATTAAGACCTACCTCAGAGGCCCAAATTTTTGTCCTAATGAGCGTAATGCATCGTGGTGCTGCTAACCATAACACACCGTCATAATATTCATCTGTGTCTACGTAAACCAGCCCTGGGGAACGGTCGGTCCAACCTGTCCGTTCCCACCACAGCCTCGCGCCTCCCTGCCCGCCGTCCCCACCACAGCACATTGCTCAGCTGCAGGCATCGCTAATTCAAACAAGTGCCATTTTCTCTTCCCGTACTGCAGACCTGATGGCTTTCAGGCCTGGCCTCGTTTCCCTCAGGCCTCTGGGGTCACATCCATTGACTCTGTCATTAGCTATCCTGTCGGAGGAAAGAAAGATGTCCCATGAACAGCACTGTGTCCCGCCACCGTCCTCACCCTATTTCTGTCAATGGTCACAGCACTTTTCCTGTCACTAGAGTTGAAATCTCACTTCTCTCAATCCTTACCACCCAGAATAGCAGAGATTCAATGTATCTTCCTCTTCGGTGTCTGAGGTGAGGTCCGCAGGGTTGCTAGGGCCCCTCCCCTGTGGCCAGGATGGAGTCACACCCCAGGCCGTCTCAGTCTCTGTTCTGGTGGCTCTGACCCGCCTTCACCTGCAGCCACCTCAGCAGCTGACGCTCATCTTCCCATCACTCCTTCCCCACCCCCTCCATGCAGCATCCTGCCTCGCACATGAAGTAAAGCCACGCAAGTAAGCAGCTCTGTGCTCTGAGCGTCTTCCCCGCTCCTTCTCACTTGTGTCTTCTCACCCACTCCAGCCACACATCCAAACTCAGCCTCCACTTTTCATCTCTTTTCTGTCTATGAATTCCAGCTGTTCCATCCAGAGGTGTTTCTCCATCCCCACCCAGGAAAAGCCCGCCCATCCTTCAAGGTCACTTCAAAGCCACCTTCTGACTCACCAAGTGCCTAGTTTGGCTCCTTCTCTGAAGCCCTCATCCAAGCCCCCGTCCCTCCTATAGGGGCTCAGGCCACCATTATGCACACGTGGTGGGTTCTGGGGAGGCTCCCTGTCCCAACCACCAGCACTTGAGGTGTGGACAGGGTTTTGTTCATTTTGAAAGTGTACAGTGATCAATAAGGTTCAACAAATAAATCTGTGAATTCAGTTCAAAATACTGCCAGTGTCTTTCCACAAGGTAGTTGAGTCATTGAAACTTGAGAGACATTAATAGTGTTTTTTCATATTTAAAATTCTGTAGAGAAGCTGTAAACCTGAGAGACAAAGCACCTCAAGCAGAATTTGTTTTAAAACAATAGGGGAATGTCTGTGGGATATCATTCACACATTTCCCTCTGCAGTCTACATTTTAAAGAGAGTATTACATGTCCCATCCAAGAAGAACTGACAACAAAACTGGAAATTCTGGGCCAATTCCAACAGAGATTTAACATATTATATTGAAACACTTTTCTTTTAAGTTTTTAGTATTTTTAGTACCGACTTCCATCTTTGAAATGAAAATAAATTTGCCACTTTCAAAACATTTTTCTTAGGATACATGTACTTATGTTTTCAAAACACTTGAAGATTCTATTCAGTCATGGAAATAAAGTATTTTTATATTTATTAAGAGGGACAAGAATACATATTGTTCCTCAACCTTCCCTGTTGTGAACTTGGTATAATTCAACAAAAACATACTCGTATGAAGCACCTACTATGTAGCAGGGATTTTGCCAGGCGCTAGAAATACATTTGGAGCTCAAATATCATCCCTCTCCTCCAGGAGTTTTCAATGCAGTGGGAATAAAGACAAAGCAATGGGCAATTACTCTCTATTGTGATGTGTTACGAGAGAAGAAACTACCAGATGCTGCCTGAGTGCATAGAAGGGGCAGCTGTATCATCTTAGTTTCCAAAAGAAAGTTTCCTAGATCAGGGTTTCTCAAAGGTAAGTGTGCGCACAAATCACTATGGGGTTCGGGCTGCATGTCCTTATTCAGCGGGTCCGGCCCAAGAGTCTGCATTTCTCACAGGCTCCCTACAGATGCTGATGCCGTGGTCTGTGGACCACACTGAGCAGCAAAGGGCCCAGGAGTCTGGACGCCCCATGAGGCCAGACCAGTGCCGAGGAAGTGTATCCAGGCAGAGGAGATGATGTGGACGTGGCCAGAGGGAGCCCACATGCTACTTGCTCCTTTCCTCATGTATCTTAAAGGGGTAAGTGAAGGGAGGGGAAAATAACTTAAAGGCTCGGAAAATATCAACAATCTTGGAAGAACGACGCATCCCTCTGAAGTAGATTTCAGAGTAATTAGAAGATGACAAGTCTAAATTATTCAAAAGTCTCATCTAGGAAATATTTTTAAATGGGAGTTATTTCAAGTACTTGTAGAATCTTAAACCTACAGTGATCCTGGGTCGCTGTCACATCTACTTAGGTGAAAAGGTAAAATTACTACCAACATTTAGCACACTGGTTTCAAGAACTTTAAAATATTCATTTTCCTAGGTAAATTTTATAATTCCTTCATAAGTGTTTTCTAGTCCATTGTATGCTCACCACACAGTTTTTAAGAGCACTAGAAAATATCATTTTTTTTCATCAGATTTGTATGGAACCACAAAAGACCCCGAATAGCCAAAGCAATCCTAAGAAAAAAGAATAATGCTGGAGGTATCACTCTCCCTGACTTCAGCTTGTACTACAGGGCAACAACATTCAAAACAGCAAGGTACTGGCAGAAAAACAGACACATAGACCAATGGAATAGAATTGAGAATCCAGAAATAAACCCACATAAATATGGACAGATAATTTTTTACAAAGAAGCAAAAAACATATAATGGAGAAAAGACAGCCTCTTCAATAAATGGTGCTGGCAGATTGATAAGCCACATGCAAAAGAATGAAACTGGACTGCTATCTGTCACCATGTACCAAAATTAATTCAAAATGGATCAAAGACTTAAGCATAAGACATGAAACAATAAACTGCATAGAAGAAAACATAGGTACTAAACTTATGGACCTTGGGTTCAAAGAGCATTTTATGAATTTGACTCCAAAGGCAAGGGAAGTAAAAGCTAAAATAAATGAATGGGACTATATCAAACTTAAAAGCCTCTGCTAAAATAAATGAATGGGACTATATCAAACTTAAAAGCCTATGCACAGCAAAAGAAACCATTGACAAAACAAAGAGGCAACCAACTGAATGGGAGAAGAGTTTTGCAAACAGTGCCTCTGATAAAGGGCTAATATCCAAAATACACAAGGAACTCATACAACTAAAAAAAAAAAAAAGCACACACAAAAAAACAACAACCCTATTGAAAAATGGGCAGAGGACTTGAAGAGACATTTCTAAAAAAAAGAGGACATACAAATGGTAAATAGACATATGAAAAAATGCTCAACATCACTAATTATCAGAGAAATGCAAATAAAAACCATAATGAGATATCATCTGACCCCAGATAGAATGGCTATCGTCAACAAAACAAATAGTAACGAGTGTTGGAGAGGCTGTGGAGAAAAAGGAACCCTCACACACTGTTAGTGGGAATGCAGACTGGTGCAGCCGCTATGGAAGGCAGTGTGGAGGTTCCTCAAAAACTTACAAATAGAATTACCATATGACCCAGCAATCCCTCTCCTGGGTATCTACCCAAAAAATTTGAAAACATTTATCCATAAAGATAAGCGTGCTCCAATGTTCATTGCAGCTTTGTTTACGGTGGCCAAGACACGGAAACAACCAAAATGTCCTTCGATAGATGATTGGATAAAGAAGTTGTGGTATATATACACAATGGAATACTATTCGGCAGTAAGAAAAGATGAAATAGGACCATTTCTGACAACATGGATGGATCTTGAGATTATAATACTAAGCGAAATAAGTCAGACAGAAAAAGCAGAGAACCATATGATTTCACTGATATGTGGTATATAAACCGCAAACAACAAAAGAACAAGACAAACTGAAAGAACAAAAACTCAGACATAGGCAATAGTTTAGTGGTTACCAGAGGGTAAGGGGGAGGGGGACTCTAGAAGAGGACAAATGGTGTCTAATATATGGTGGTGGAAAGAGAACTGACTCTGGGTGGTGAACACACAATTTGAGATATAGATAATGCATTACAGAATTGTACACCTGAAAACTATGTAACTTGACTAACAATTGTTGCCCCCAATAAACTTTAATTTAAAGAAAGAAAAAAGAAAAGATCAATTTCAACTAGATCTGTACAATAAGATTTTATATAATAAATGTAGTAGGTACCATTCAAAAAAAGATACAATGAAAAAAATCAAAAATATTGATGTTATGGGTTATTTCATTTTTTTAATTATGCTTTATGCAAGTAATTTAATGTAGCTCATTATTGCAAAAGGAAATTAAGTGTCCACACTAACTGAACACTTGAGTACAGAGAATACAGGCGTCTGAAATATATATTCTGAAAAGTCTCGTTGCCATCTGTTCACCTAACTCAGCAACAATATTGTGAATATTCAGGCATATTTCTTGCATTAGTAGTTTCTTCAGAACAAAGTTTCATTCAGAAGTTTGTACTATACTGCTTGACACTGTTATCATTATAAAGAAAAAAAACAGTCATTCTAAATTATTTTTTCAAGAGGGCTATTATTGTTTTGGAAGTTACAATGACTGAATAATAATTAATAATAATAGTAATAGACTTAATAACTTAATAGTGATTGTCCCCAAACTGCTGGAATGAGCTATAGCATAATGTCTGCATAAGGAAATACTGTGACACTTAATTAAACGACTATGTTTTGGAAAGTAAAAACTCCTTGCCATAGCCCTCCAGGAAATTATATTAACAAGCAACCTTTTTTCTGCTTTACTGAGGTATGAGTGATAATAAGCTGAGATACTCTTCATGGGTCAAATTTAGCTTACTGACCTATTCCTACAATCTTCTGCAAGGTTTTAAGCAATGAAGCACTCCAAGAAATAAAAAAAGAAAAAGATGGGAAGAAAGGAGGGAAAGAGAGAGGGTAGGAAGAAGGGAGAGAGAAAAGGAAGGAGAGAGGGGAAAGAAAGGAACTCTGGGCCCAAGAACAAGTCAATCAAAGTTTCCACCATTCTATTGACATTTTTGAAGATAACCTGAGTAAAAGCAGGTGGGGAAGTTTCCAGGGTCCACCTACAATGTGTTCTGAATTCAACAGAAAATGGATCCTTTATGCAGTTAAACAGCAAGATGCACCCACAGATAGATTTGCCTCCCAAGTTGTGATGTTACATGGGAGCTCGCTGACAGCGGACCCAAGACCTGAGGCACTCGCTCCACTAAATGTGAACTCTGCAACCCTCATGGCCACCCTCCCAGGGGCAGCCTCAAGTGGCTCTGTCCCAGACGGATCCTACCAGGATCAAACAAACAAACACAACAACACACCAGGCACTCGCAGCTCGGGAATGGGGTTTGGATTTGTGGAAACACAACTCAAAGAAGCCAACTGAACTCCACCCAGGGAAGCATTCATTTTTTTTAAATGGCTGCATTATCCCTTTGCTCCCCAGCATGGAGACTCACTAGAAAGAATATCTAATCCTTGAGTGAAAACTTCTTTCTGTAAGTTTACTTTTATACCCAGAAAAACTTACATACTGCATGTATACAAATTTGGCACTGAAGACAATTCCATATCCTCCTGAGCAGGTGGGTTTATTCCATAAATAGTACCTTTCCTCAGTGGTTAACTGCTCAGGGGCTTCCCTGCCCTGGCCACCCTCAGGATGACTCACTGTCCTCCAAACCCACTCTGATGTCCCTGACAGTATGTGAGAAGGCAGCCCTCCCTTTGTTTCTAGAAAGGTGCAGAGAGGGCAGAGGATCAAACAGGACCAAGAAAGAACAGGAAGGGCTTGGGTATTCAGCATGCCTTCCTAGTCTGTGGCTGCTCGGGTAGAGTGGAGAATGTCTCCCTGGATTAGGGCCTCTCCCCAGAGTAGCACTTACCATATTTCCACATTAGTCCACGGTCCATAGCTGGCTTCTTCCTACTGTACCTCTGAGAAGTGGTATCTCCACTCCTTTGACAAGAAACTTGCACAAGGACCAATGTCATCAAACACACCTGAAATGGGAATGAGCATTCCCAATGTTTCATCTTTAACACAGACTTTGAGTGAGGCTGGCCTCTGAGCTCCTTTGTGGTGAATTGCAGAGAACCGGGGAAGGGGAAGCGTGGGGCAGAACACGATAGCAATTACAGCCTACAGCAGCACTGCATCCCCAGAAGGCAGGCGGAGGAAAGAACAGCACATCTCATTGAAATCACCAGGGGAATTTGGAAACCAGATTTGCTACCCCATCCTGGAATCTGGCCAACTACCCGGGCAAAGCCTTTACTCCCTGCCACGCATACCAAGGGTCTTGCAAACATGAGGAAGAGTTCTTTTCCTGCATTCTCCTGCGGGATGCTGTACAAGAGAGCTAGTGTGGTTATGTGGAAAGAGCTCTAAATTAGGAGGCCAGAAACCTCATTGTGACTGCACGTCTGCCGGAATTAGCTCTGACCTTGAGCTAGTCACTTAACCTCTCTGGACGTGGTTCTTCGTCTGGAAGTCAAAAGACTGGACCAAGCTCTCTAAGCTCCTTGTCCTGTTCTAATGCTCTGTGACTAATGTTAGAGATGGCAGGCAGTAGGAGAGACAAGGAGAGCAGCAGCTGTCATAGTTTTCTTCAGCAAGGAAAACAGTCAAACTGACATCTTCTTGCCAACTCTGCAGCTAGACTGGGGATGACAACCGCAGTTCCCTCTCCACTGGGTGAGGCCCGCCACCTACTTCCCTGCTGCTGGCACAGCTTCCTCCACCAGCAGGGCTTCCCAGGCCCCCAGAAAAGGGCACCCCACGTGGGGCTGTGTGACTGACTTCTGGGAAGGCAACTTCTCCTCATCCCCAGTGTCTGACAGGATGTCCTCCGTACACAGAATAACAACACAAATAGCAAACACTTGGAGAACCCACACTGTGTGCCACGCACTGTTCTAAGTGCCATGCATGCATTGGATCTTTAATTCCTACAAATATGTGAGGCAAGTACTAATATCATCCCATGTTCTTGACAATGGAGGCACTGCGTTGAAATAATCTGTCCATGGTCACACAGCTTGTACGGAATATAGTTGGATGAAAACTTAAGCCGGCTGCTTCTCGGGTCTTCACCAGTGTTGTAGGCCACCTCCCTGATGGCAGTATAAGACAGGCAATTAGGCATTTGTTCTCTCACCGTTAACGGGCACCCCTGCCATGCAGCGGGCTGTGGCCTCCAGGAAGATTATGTGGCCCTGTCTTAAAGGGACAGCATGGAGACACAGGTGGGCAAGTCACAAGGGGACAAACAGACCGGGGTCTGACTTCCCGCTCTACCTGTAACTGCTTATGTGGCCTCTGGAAATGTCTTACGTAAGTCCCAGCTCCTCATCTGTAAAATGTGGATAATGGTATCTACTTCATAGTTTTATTGTAGCCATTACATAAAACAATGTGTGTAGAAGTCCCAGCTAGTTTCTAAATTATGACAAAATGAGGCTATCCATATTTAAAATCTCAAAGGATAGATAAAAATTGCTCCAGGGACTAAGTTGGGACAACAGGCTGACTTCTGATTTTAGAGTTATCAGGCTATTAATTTAATTAATTGACACCTATTTCTATTAATCTATTGATATCGAGTATCTACTGAAACCTGTTGACATCTATTTCTTATTATTCTTTGGGAGTCATAAGATTTCAGATTCCTATCAGTTTATCCTAGAGTGCCCAAAGTTCCAACAGTGGTTTGCTAACAGAAGGGAAGGCTGGGTCCACCCTCAGAGGTGGAGAACAGCTCTGCAAGTGAGAAGCTCCCGCTGTCTCCATCACTCACCCAAGCGCACTCAGCGCCTCACTTTCTCCGTCCATGAAATGGAGACCACAGTTCCTGTCCTTACCGCTCGCACAGAGATATTCTGAGCTCTTACTTAGCATAATAGGATGAGAGTGGTAATGCCTGACATTTGCATAATTCCTAACCCTGGAGCATTTTAAAGTTAAAAAAGGTTTTCATATGCCTTATTAACTTGTTTAAGTAATTAGCAGGTTTTCACAGCCATGACAGCATATTTACTAAATTAGGCAAAAAGAATTTTTCGCTCTTCAGTGGAAAGACATAAAACAAAAATTAAAATGTGTATCTACGTATGTATGTACGGGTGTATATATATATACGTGTATTATACACACACTGTGTATAATACATGCATATATACATGAATTTAGCATACCAGTTCTGTAGCCTACAACAAGAAAGAAAACACCACATCTATCACACCACTCTATTTGTTTACAAATATCCTTACGTGTGTCTAGGTCCCCGGTGATACCTACCACATGTCTGAATCATGTAGTCAACACTATTTTTTAAATATTTCTGGGTGGCCCGTTGGCTCAGTGGTTAGAGCGCAGCGCTC
Source organism: Rhinolophus ferrumequinum (assembly GCF_004115265.2). Lineage (NCBI taxonomy): Eukaryota > Metazoa > Chordata > Mammalia > Chiroptera > Rhinolophidae > Rhinolophus > Rhinolophus ferrumequinum. The sequence goes on along the minus strand of NW_022680355.1, from coordinate 17,244,713 downwards.
GTAACACTAAGGTCGCCGATTCAAATCCCACATGGGCCAGTGAGCTGCTCCCTCCACAACTAGATTGAAAACAATGACTTGACTTGGAGCTGATGGGACCTAGAAAAACACACTGTTCCCCAATAAAAATTAAAAAATATATATTTATGAAAGAAAAATGCAAATATCTAAAAATGGATCCCATTTATCAAATGCCATGCAGCTACTATGTTAGAAATGATCCCTTTGATTGTGTGTTTCCTAAAAACTTCAAACCAGTCACCTCAGCCTCTGGCCTCACTTTGAGGGGGAAAGTCAGTTACACAGCTTGAAAACAGTAACTGTTCACCTACCCAAATGATAACCCTGGACTCCAAGTATGTAAAATAAAATGTATTCACCAAATTATATGTAATTTAAAGTAGATAATGAGTCATAAACACAACTTCACTGAAATCATTCATCTACCCATATAAATAATGCCAAAACCATGTCGAAAACAGAATCGACACAACCGAACAGAAAAGAAACTTTTCATGTATCTTTATTTCTTTTTCTGTTATTGCCCAACACTGTCCAACTCAGGACTCCCTGTTCCTCATCTCTCATGTTGTGTGATCCTCCGGTCTAAGTTACTGACTTTTAAGGAATACCAGGCTATACGATATAAATACACTTCCATTGAAATCATTTAAGTGCAACTTGCATAAATCATTACCTAAGTACATTTGCAGGAGAAGGGGAAAACATTTGCCAAGATGTATTATTAGAAGAATTTAAACCACCAGCTAATCCCCACAAGGGCTGCACTCCCAAGCACATAGGCAGATGAGACGACAGGGAGTTAGTATATGGAATTAAGCACACAAATAACTGACACTCTTTCTAGAAGTGTGATAAAACACACTGTTTCTTCAACTACCCTAAATATCTGCAGAGACATATATATATAGCATGAAAAGTGGCAGGAACAGCCAGACTAGATTTAAGTCTGCTCTGTTGCCATAGGAGAATCATCTTCCCCTCATATCTGCCTCCTCTTCTAGAATGCCCCATATTGGCTGATGGACTTGCCATCCTCCGAGTCACCAGTGAGAGAACTGGAACTCAGCATAGATTTCTTCTTGACTCCAATGCCTCTTTGCTTAGTGCCCAAGCCCAGTGTTTCTAACCTCCTTACGAACACTTCCCACCCATCTCATCATTCTCATCATGCCTTTAATCCAGGACTGGGTTCAGGAAATCCACAGAGACCTCAGAAAGCAGACCTCTCAGTCAGAGACAGGAGGGATACAGGTAAACCTGGTGCCACGGGATCTCAGAGGGAGGGCCCACTTAGGCAGGGACAATCAAGGGGGGTATCCTGAAGGAGGGGGCGTCTCCAACTGAGGCTTAGCCTGCTGCAGCAGGAAGGAGAGGGCGGGAGAAGCAGGACCTGACTTGTCTGTTCAGGAATCATCTGTTCTTTTCAGGAGAACAAAACTGAAACAAGGGGTGGGGGTGGGGGGCGGGGTGATCACTAGCCACCAAGATCACACAAGATCACAAAGCAGGGGCTTGTTTGTTTACAAAGGAGTTTGGATTCCACCAAGCATGTAACTTTGTGCAATTCAGGCGGAGGGAGTTAACATCAGACATGCATTTAAACTCTCATTTATGTCGTGTTTTGGACCAAGGACTGAAGACAGGGAGACAAAAGGTTCCATGAGAGCCACACTTAACACACAATTTGGGAAGCAGAACCCATAGACAGAGACAGGCCCCAGAAGTTCATGGTCATAAGACAGATAAACCCACAGGCCTGCTCAAGCTAGTTTGAACATCCTGTTTTGTAGGAAGGGCTACTACCAATTCTATTTTCCTCCCATTCTTGGAGCTCTGTAAGTAACGCTCAAGCAACTGACAGAACGAATAAAAAAATGCAATAATTCTAAATCTCAAATCAAACCAAAAATGTTCCTGGATTACCTGCTATGGACAGAGCACCTTGTGAAGACTGCTTGGAAGAACCAAATGCATCCTTTCTGGGCTGTAAGGCTGCATTGGCATCAGACCAATTTCGTCTCTTGTACACACACACACAGTTAGAATAAACACTGACCACCAAACGGGGGTCCGAATGGAGCTGAGTTTACTGTCTGCCTAGGAGGAAGAGGCTCCTTGCTCCGGAGTCAGATCCGCAGGGCTCCCAGAAATAGGGAGGCTGAGGTACGGAGCCACAGAGGGGACGGACACCAAATCAGGCAAGGTCCTGAGGTCAGGTCTCTGGGAGGGCCGCAGGGAAGAGGGCCAGCCCTTCTCTATGATGCCAGGCTTTCCCACTAGGGCCTCATCTGAACAGGTCCAGGATGGGTTGTGGCAGCTTTGCAGTGGCCCTGGGGTCCTCCAGTAGACACGCCCACATGTGCAAGGCTGTGACTTCAGTCACATACATACATAACATGACAATAACCACCACCAAATAAGTGCATCTCTCATCCCGTTTTACTTGAATTGCATGTTTTGTTTTGTTTTGTTTTGTTTTCTGAAATGAAAGGAACTTCCAGCAAGGATTTTCCAGGACAGCCAAGGGTTCTAGGATCATAAAATATATACCTGCCTCCCTATTTGTTATCTTATGGCCTTTTGATCATTACTCTTCACACTTCCTGCCTGCGTCCTTGATTCCAAAACTAACTTTTCAAAAAAAAAAAGGTGTCTCTATGTTAGATCGTCATCTTCTGAGCAGAACAGACAGATCCTTAAAAAGCTGTGCTGGGGCCTGAGAAACTCACGTATCAGCTTTACCACTTAGCCATTTTCAGTCATTGGAAAAGAGGTTTTTTCGCCTTGAATTGATGAATTCCTATTGAAGCGGATGTTTCTCTAACACACACAATAAACTGGCAGTGATTTCAACACGTGAACAGGGCCAGCCTGCCATCAGAACAAAGCCGCGGGAGCAGGAGCAAGCCAGATCTAAACGAGTTAGTCTACAGAGAAGACTTCCCGGAAGGCTGTTACTTAATGCAAAACCAGCTGTCCTCTCCTTTGGGTGGGTGCTCAAGCCGCTTTCCCTCAGATTAATCTGCACTGAGAGGAGTGTGTCTGGTCCAAGAGAACCAGAGAACCAAGCTGCAGCAGGAGGGCCCAGGCGTCCAGCGTGCTGACTCACTCACTCTCCCTCCAGAGGGCCCAGCCCCAATCACACTTTCCACCATCCAGCCTGTCCTGGGCCTTGGCCACAGGGAATGCTGGGCTCTGGCGCCAGCTGCCCTCAGCAGCCCTGCCCGCTTTCTGATAGTGTGCTTGGTGCCAAGTCGTACTGATTTGACCAACCTCGACATCAGCCTCAAAGAGCCAGGTTCTTGGTCTTGAACCCAGCCAGTGGCTGGTGCCTGCTCCTGCTCCCCACTGATGGGACGGTGGGCTCACGTCAGTTCCCCTCTTTGATAATGAAATCCAGCTCCTCTTAGTGGAGACTCTCACCTAAAGGAAACCTGTCTGGCTGGGAAGAGGACGGTGGGGAGGGGAGGACGGGGTGGTGGTGGTGGCGGCAGTGTGTGTATGTGTGTGTGTGTGTGTGTGTGTGTGTGTGCGTCTACGTCTTTCCACACTCCTAGACACATAAAGAGTAACTTCACCCCTGAGAGGTGAGACCAGGAGACATGGGCCCTAGAGCAGCCGTTCTCAACATGGAGCTGGCTATGTGTTAGAGTCACTGGGGGAGAGTGTACTTTGTAAGCTTCCAGTTCGACCTCAACTGCTCTAGGATGGGGCCTGGGCATCAGGATGTTCTGAAAAGTATCCCCGGTTATTTTAATGGGCAACCAGGGCTGAGAACCACGGATAGAGAGAAAAGGGCAGTCTCCCTCGTGTACCCAGATGAAGGAGAACACAGAATTTAAAAGCAGTTCCTACCCAGGCCCCCTTCCTGAGCAAGATAATCTCGGCAGCCTACCAAGGAACCATTAGAACAGCATGTTGAGTTCTGGTGCCATGTTTCACTCAGAGAGTGCCTCTTTAACCAGCCTCACCCTTGGCTTCCCCAACGATCAAGAAAACAGCTACTCCAGATTCATTCATTTTGCTTCTCTCGTCTCCCATTTTCCAGCTTTCTGCATCTCCTTCTCTATTCATCCCTCATTTAAATGCAGACCGCTTATATATTTGTCTTTCTCCTTTTCCAAAAATGCTTTATGTATTGCCTTGAAATTAGGTTTGTGTAGTGTCTGCCCTGTCAGTAAGTAACAGCACAGAAACGATAAGCTCTATAATGTAGGCAGGTGTATAATGCTGATGATGTGCTATTCCCTAATCCATAAAATGCTCCATGCCCGGGACTGGAGCTAACCATTCCGCGGGGGCATGCTCATGCTGAATTTTACAGATCCTGCCCCCTGGACACCAAAGTCAGCCCAGCAGCTCTCTGTGGCTCCGCATCTGCCGCTGTCATGCTCGCCACTTTTTATTCCATCTGAGTTTCCTTTAATATCTACTTATCAAGTAGAAGACTCATTTCGGAACTATTTTCAGAGCAAGTATAAAGACATCCTGAAGGATATATTAGATATATTACTTCAATCCAATGAAATACACAAATCTCTACCCTGCAATAAATTCAGCACGTATAAGGGCAAGCAGTCTCTCAGATGGGCCTATTTGGATGAAAAATAGCGTGGACATAGACGAATGACCAGGGACTATGGCAGAATTTGGAATAAATCAGGTCTCTTTGGGAGCCTGTCTACAATGATTTACTTACGAAAAGTATCAAAGATATTTTTTTGATTTGTGTTTCAGAAAACTTTGACATCCAGCAAGCCTCAATCACAGCTGAGTTCCAGACCTTCACAGTCAAAGCTGGTCTTTTCCACATGGTCACCTGCAAGACCCTCAAACTCAGCATGTCTGCATCAGAACTCATCACTGGCCCCCCTGTTCTGTTTGGCTTTTTTTAATCTCAGTTAATGAGATAGTTATCCACCCAGTTATCCAATCAGAAACCTCGTAGTTAGCCTAGAACCCTAACTCCCCTCTACCCTCTTCCCACTCCTCCCAGAGCCCTACGTCCCAGAGACTCCATGTACACACGCTCCTATTTGTCTCTTTCATCCCAACCCAGAGCTTCTGTTTTAATGTGTTGCCTCCCAGACTCCTCCAGAGATCTCTCCAGAATGTTCCATCTGTACTGAGTCTCACCCCTCCCATCTATCCTTCTAAGTTCTGCCACAATGATCTTTATGAAACAATCCTTATCATGTTGTTCCTCTCATTCAAACCCTTCAATAGCTCCCTACTGTCTACAGGCCAAAGCAGGGTATACAATCCCCCACAATCCAACCTCTCCAACCTCAGGTCTCCTTTGTCTCACCTTCAACCCTAGACCCCCGTCCCATGGTTCCCTGCACACCAGCCAGCCTTCCACCTCCTTACCTCTGCTTGTGCGCTGTTCCTTCTGGTTGAATTTCCCTCTGCCTGTCTGTCCCCGGCAAAATACTCTCATTGTCTGGATCCACCTGCTCCACAAAACCTTTTCTCATGCCTCACCCCAAAGAAAAATCTGGGAAGCCTTGCCCTACAGGCCCTGGTCAGGCTTCTCTCACAAAATCTACACGTCACAATTTAGTCAAACTGTGAGCTCCTGGAGGGCAAGAACTGCATCTTCTGTTTTCAATCTAAGTGCCTAAAAGTGCTGCCTAATGCATAGGAATTTAATAGATATGATGTGTTTCCCGAAAATAAGACCTAACCGGAAAATAAGCCCGAGCATGATTTTTCAGGAGGACATCCTCTGAACATACGCCCTAATGCGTCTTTTGGAGCAAAAATTAATATAAGACCCGGTCTTATTTTCAGGGAAACACAGTAGTTAAACGAATGAATGTTTCAATGATGGCATTTGAACTGTGGTCCCAAAACTATTTTATTTACAACTCAGATATTTTGCTTTGGGCTACTTATGATGTGGAGCTGCCTTTTATTCCAGTTCGAAGTCATTTGCAGAGGCCAAAAGAAATAAATCAGTACAGGAGGTAGATCACGTTCTTATCCCCTGAGAAATCATTTCTTTGTTCTTTATTCCTGAATGAAGGGTCACGCTTCAAGGCATTCCAGCAGCTGATAACATGAAACTAATATCAAGATGAGTTATTCCCAGGCCCTGGCCCTCCCTGTTTTAAGTGCTCTCTCCTTGAACATGAGGATTATCTGTGTGAGGCACAGAGTGGAGACACTAATTAAAGCAGAATGACCATGACATAGACCAAAATGGCATATGAAGTCTGCATCCCTGCCCCCTGCCCACGGAGATGGAAAAATACACTGAGAATAAAAACTGACTTCCCAGGCTTTGTGGCTTCGAAGCCCAGGAGGGAGTCACATTAAAAATAAAGGCAGTATTCTCAGTTCAGCAGTGGGCAGCCCCTGTGCCCCCGGAAGAACCTCTAGAAGGCTCTGGGCCCACCCAGAATTCCATCTAAAATGGCGAGTATCTGCAACGTGGCTAGAACTTAACACCCAGGAAAAGCCCTCTCCTCCAAGTGCTGATTTCATATTGGAAAATGAGCGATTTAAACAAATGTTTCATTAACATACTGTTTTCCTGCATGATGCTAATCGAGTAATTTGTTTTCCGCAGTTCTCGTCTATCGAATCATTTCATGCAATCCTTCACAGGACAATGTGAAACTCTTTGGGTCCCTAACAGGCACTCCAGGGAACATAGAAACCATCCAAACAACCAAACAAACAAGCAAAAACCCTTCCACTGCAGAGCTACACAGGCCCATTTGTTCTGAAACACACATCACATATGCTGCAGAACAGGACACACTCTCCCGACCCCCTCAGAGGGGCTGGATTTGTACTGCTGGTAGCAAAGCGTCATTCGGTGGTCACTGTGGGTCCCCGAGACAGAAGTGGGAGGGGTGGGACGTTCAGGAAGAATGTGGGGGTGTAACATTCTGTTTTGAGGCCCTACAAGGCTTGTTCCCGTTCTGTTTTGCTTATCTGGACAGGACTCTTGGTCTGCATTGGTTCCAAACCCCAAAAATTTCAAGGATATTTCTAACATCTTTTATTAATAGAAGCTCTTAAAAATTACATAGCAGTGCTCAGACGTCCTCCAGACTGGCAAAAGCAGGTACCATATAAGGGTTTGTTCCCCCAAACCTTGTGAGACACAGGGGGGTGGCCTGATCGTGACAGCCACCACATTAATGAGAGGTCATTTTTGGGGGGCTCCAGCCACCTCAGCATGGTTCTGTGTGTGCCATTAGCCGCAGGTGAGATGGTTACTTGGTTCTATCACACCTGGGGAGCAAAAACAAAACTCAATGAAGAGGTGAAGCATTTAAACGGTGGACTCTATGAAACCTGCTGGGTGCCAGGTGCTAGATAGTGTGTGTGGCAGAATGGGAGATCCATCCAGAGTATGGAAATGACACAGGTGGCATTGACACATGGTGGAAATGACACAGGCTCTGCCACATACGAGCTGCAATGCATTGGACAAGTGACTTCATTCTCTGAGCTTCATCTCCTTATCATAAAATAAAGCAACAACAACAACAATAATACTAGTAGCAGTGGCAGCTAGCCTTTATCGAGCACCTACTATGCAGCAGGTGCAGCTGAAAGCGCCTTACAAACACTTGTTAAGTTAAGCACCATCTCACTTAATCCTGAGACCACACGCAGGGAGACGGTATTAACTGCAGTTTACAGAGAGGCTCAGAGCTCAGTAACTGGCCTAAGGCCACCCAGCTGGAGTGAATGTCAAGGTCTCAGTTCAAAACCACGTCCACTTGCCTGCTGCGACCTCTGGAAAGAATAACGACCTTAGAGACTGCTGCGAATGTTACCAGACATGATTCACGGAGGTGAAAAGTGCTCTAAACTCAGGCCCTGAGTGTCAGTCCCATAAACACAGCCCACAGCTCCCTGCCTGCCAGCCATCCCCTCACCCTGGCTGACCTCTGAGAGGCCAGTGCGGCAGCCTTGTCCCTCCCTGGGGTTAGGGGCCCAGTAATTCCAAGTCTGTTGGGGGAGGAGGCCTTCCCTCCTGGCACTTACTTTCTCAGAACGGCTATCTCATTCTCAATGCTGCTTTCCTTGCCCTTCAGCGCCTTCTTAGGGATGCACTTCACCGCAAACAGCTTTCCAGTTGCCTTCTCCTCGGCTAAGACCACTTCAGAAAAGGCCCCGCTGTGAACAAAGAGGGAGAAAGGGAAGCGGTTTAGATTCTGGCGTCTGGGGTTCCACAAGGCTCCTCCAATCCCTCCACCTAGTCTGAGCAGTGATGATCCCCTGCATGATGGTTACGCTCTCGACCAAACGTCTCTATGCAAAGAAGTAGACACACACAAATGTGCCCTCATGCAAAGGGTCTTGTGGATGTCCGCGTGGGGTTGGCTGCATGCCAGGGCCACCTGCCACCCTGTGCAACAACAATGTAGCCGTCACTTGGGAGCAAACGGGTTCCAGAACGGTTCCCACAGAGAAAGATTGGGCCCGTCTGAAGCTGTCAGCATCCACACCCCCAAGCAGAGGAGAAAGTCGCAGGAAAATTTCTAGACTCCTCACAGGCCCGTTCATCTCAAGAAAACTTCAGAGCACGTCACAAACATTTAATTAATTCTCGCAAATAGGTGAGGATGTAATTAAAGTGTGAGTTGGTGCAACACGTGGTATTGACAAGGGGTTAATTAATTGGTAGGGGCATGGAAGTCTTCAATAGCAGTTTGTTTCTTTTTAAACCAAACCAACAAAAACACACCGGGTGCCCTATGTGGGGGAGACTTTCCTGCCTGGAAATACGAATTTAACTCTGTAAGGGCAGAGCCACAACCTGAGACTGTAACCGGGATGCTGGGGGCCAGAATGCCCATTTCTCCCTGTGGCCAAGGAGCCCCAAAGCCAGTCAGTGGCCACCTCGTCCCCTCTCCCTGCGACCTCCTGTACTTGCCAGCAGGAAGGGCCTGGGGGCCACACTTGGGCAGGGGGAAGGACAGCTCCTCGGTTGGGGGACTTCCTGAAGTGTCACTGGGAAGCTCTGACTGCATACATCACTGTGATGAATCTGGTGCAAGTTTTCTGGACTTATATTTCATAATTGCTCTTCTGGCTGGTTCTGTGAGAGGCATGTGGTACTGTGAGGGGAGAACCCTACTTGGCCGACAATTTGTAGATTTGGGCAGAAGACCTTTGCTCTCACATTGTCCATTTGGTTCTCTTGTGGAATGCCTACGTTCTTCCCTCAGGTTTATATAATCACATGCAGACCCTGAAGACAGAGACTTCTCTCATGGAAGTTAATGTTCCAATAGGAACGCAGTCCCAAGCACTCCGTTAATTGCAGTGAATTCCTCTCACTAAGTGGAGTGAATTCCTCTTGCTGGAAAGGATTTTAAAAATATCTTTTTGTCTTCCTTTGGTCCGTGGCAGATGCATATCTTTGTCAGATGGGGGAGGAGAGGGAGAGTAAAGTCTTCTCCTTCTCAGGCATCTCTTTGATGTTGATTGAAGAATGAAGACCCCAGGGCACGTACGGGATGACACTGGTCCTCCCAGTGGTTTCTTTTGATGCAAGAGGGGTTGTCTCTCTTTATAAATGTGTAGAAGCCACATTTGGTGCCTTTCTGAAGAATTAAGAGTTGCTCCTGAAAGTCTAGGAATAGAGAACAACTCAGTGGGTTGTGCTTTTCCTTGGCCCACGAGCACAGATCCCCGTTACTGGGATCTGGAGGGGACAGTGGAGGAGCCTGTTTTTGTTTCAGAGCCTTGGGGATGTTCGGTCCCTAACCCAAGTGTGGAACCCTCCGAGGTCCTGTAAATGCACTGTGCTGGGCAGATGCTGGCTGCTGGCTAGGAGCCTGCCTCACAGGCACAGAAGGTGACAAAGACAGGATGGGACCCTGCCTGTGGGGGGCCACCTGCCTCCTCACTGAGCCAAACACTATTCACTTGCCTTCTTCAAGCTCTCCAAAGACAAAGCTCTTGTCTTCTCAGGGGTATGACATTAGCATAAATTATTATTGTTCTTGCAATAAATAGAAATCACTTCAAAATACCTCCCTGTTCAAGGAAAGCTAATTAAAAACATCAAAAGCAGAAACTCATGAATAGTTTGGGCACTTTCAATGTAATTACACAACAAAGTGATGTGTGTGTCAGTGTGTCTGTGTGTCTGTGTGTGTGGGTAAGGAGAAGGGAGGGGAGAAAGAGAGGGAGATGGATGCAGGCTGGGAGGGGACTGGTGGCAGGAAAAAAGACAGAAAGAAAAATGATCCAATAGTTCAAAAGCCTTCAGACAACCCAAGGAAATAAATTCCTAGGAACACAAGCAGGGACAGAGAGTTACAAAGTTTTAAAAGTACAAAGAGGTCACAGCAGGTTGCACTGTGTCATTTATGAAATACACGCACCACACATGTAAAACTCAATGCTAGACGAAACTGCACTCACATCTTGAAATGGCTGTCAGCGGATGGCTGCTCCAGCCTGGTCCCCAAGCCCCCTGTTCTCAGATATCTGGCATCTCCCCCACCACCACCTGGCTGGAATCAGGAGGAGAGCAGCCCCCAGCGGAGTGTCTGCCAACTGCTCCATCCAATGGCTCCTTCCCACTGCCCATCCTATTGGTCTTCCCTGTGGCATCTGACGGTCTCGGCCTCCTTCCTAAAACTCCCTTCTTCTTCGCTCTACAACATAGATTTCTCCTTCCTCTTTTACATCCACTTTCTCTCTGTGTCCACCGGCTCCTCTCCCTCCTGTCTCATGGCAGTGACTGCCAAAGTTTCCTCCTCAGCCCCTCCCTTCAACCTATTCTCCAACCTCCCTGGAAAATCTGTTGCTTCCGGTTTCCACCACCTAGCTCCTCCTGGCTCTCTAACCTTTATCAAAATTTTAATCTCTCTCATGTGCAAATCTCATCTTTCCAGCTGCCTGTGAGGGCTTTCGAGCTGAATTTCCTGACCAGCCTCTCAAGAACATCATAACCAAAGTAAAAAACAGTATCTTCGTCCAAAAACTTCTCTCCTCTGTTCTCTCTGATCCAGTAACAGAGCCTAAAACCCTCTTTCCCTCCCCTCTCCCTCTCATTTCCATCATCAAGTATATTCAGGTCTTTGCTAAAAAGACTCTCAAATGCCCATCTATTCCATCTCTACACCACCGTTCTGGTTCAGGGTCCAGCTACTTCCCTCTGGACTGCTTCCAGGGCTCTCTCCTGACCCCTGTCCCCCCAGTTAGCCCACCTCCCACCTGCTATCTCCTATCTGCTACTGGAATTCCTTCTCTAAAGCAAAGAGCTGATTATGTCACTACCGTACTGAAAACTTTGAGGTTTCCCCTCTACGCAGAATAAAGTTTGAACTCCTTTGCAAGTTATCCATGGCATTCAAAACTCTTCCCAACCTGGCCCCAATTTTGCAGGCTCATCTCATCTACCTCTGGAGCCATCCTCCCCAACACAAACGCGTGCCACCACACACATCTCCACCCAATCTCCACCCAACGACAGCAGTCAGCTGACAGTTTCCCTAACAGGCCCGTGTCACACCACCGGCTTTGGTTCAAATCCTGCCCGTGCTCCAACACCACCACCTCCTCCTTGAACGCCATTCCTTGTTCCTTCTGTTTGGCACAATTCCATTTATATGGTAAGGGGCCCCGCTGGTATATTGCCTTCTCTTTGAAGGCTTTCTCAACTGTCTCCCAGTCAGACAAAACGAGGCCCTCCTTCTGGGTTCACAGGCTTGGCTCACATCTATGTGACCCCCATGTACACATTCCACTGTGATCACTGGGGTCGCCTGCTATGACAGCGGGAACCCTAAATCATTCTTTTCCGAATCTCCAATCCTAACAACACTTGCATCAACTGGTACCCAAAGCTGTTCTGACGATCAACATTATTTGGGGTCTCCTCTGATTCTCCATCTAGCTTTCTACATTTACCCCGGGCTACATAGATCCATAAAATAAACAACAGTGGCCCTCCCTTGTCTGGTTTCATTTTCTGCGGTTCCATTTACCCACAATCATCCCACTGGATGGTCAGCCTATTGGATATCAGTTTTGACTGATAAAAATATTAGACTTGTGGATTTATGACATGACATTTCTCCCTAAAAACCTTCATCCTCCTGAAAGAAGTAAAATTTGGTAGGAAAGAGGACAGGTCAGATTTTTATATAGACTTTAGAAAATACATAATCATGAGAGGAATAAAATTCCAGGGTTTTGAAAATTATATTTTTTCAAGTTGTGATATGATATTTGATGTTTAAAGTAAACTATTATTCTATTTTTAAAAATACACCAAGTTTCCATCTAAATTAAATCTCCGTGATAAATTACTGAAAAGGTCGAACAAAAAGTTATTCTTGAAATGCTAAATATTTTTGGCTCCAAAGATAAGCTGTACAAATTATAGAAGTTGAATCCTTCCCCCTTTTCTTCCACATTTCAAAGAAAATCAAATCATCACCTGGAAGGCAGCTTACTCTGACTGCAAGCCAGGTACCCAGGAGGGAATAATTTTTGGAGAGCTAAATTTCCAAGACTCAAGGAAAATGGGCACATTTTCTAGTTGACTAAAGAATGTCAAACATCTACTTTTTCTTTTTTTAACTCCATACATGATGGCTCTGGGGGGAAAAAAAAAGTTGTCCTGTTTTGCTTTATCTAGTCAGTTTTAGAACAGAACCCTGGCGTTGCACTGGCAGGCCATCCATGCCCACCCTGACACTAGGTAACTGTTCGGTCCTCTCTGAGTGAAATGATCCCGCTCCAAATGACCAAGGGGAGGACAAAGAAAAGAAGTGGGGCTACGCTCTGGGAATTCCTTTTGTTTCCTAGTTCCTTGAGTAAGCAGTACAAAATCCATGTGCTTTGGCTAAAAACAGACATTAAAGAGTTTTAGAACTAAAAACAGACATTTACCTTCCAGTTCCTAAAAAATTCCTAGAGTTATTCACCTCACCTCCAGAGCAGCTGCTGTACGTTGAGATCAGAACTCAGAGTTAAGCCACGCCCAGGGATATGCAGGCTAACCCACCTACTCATTATCAATTATTATCATAAAAAGAAAAACAAGAATCTATGGATTGTGCTTTCCCAATTTCTCATGATCTTTAACCTGAAGTTGTTAAGAAAAATGTATTTAAGACAAGTAGTACATGGGCTGGCTCCTCTAAGCACGCATAATTTAAAAATAAATTCATTTCTCATACAATAGCAATTTAATCTCGAAATGGACAAACTTTTAGCCTCCGACAACCTACTTTGACGTGTACATTTTAGGTGCTCCAAAATGTCCAGCCAATTGAACTGGCAAAATCTTAAAAAGACACCCCTGATTTTCAATAAGAATCAGGAATTCCAGAGCTATCTTTTTGTTTCACGATGGTACACTTAGCCAATCGCTCAGTAAAATTATATCCATCCCAAATTAGAGCAAGAAATAATCAGAGGGTGCTGAAATGATCTGCCCTGTTAACTATTACTAGATTGTTGCCTTTTTGAGCTTTTCAGTCATTCTACATACAAATCAAGTTGATTGTCTTATTAATTTTATTAACGGCCTGCCTCTAGCCTATCACCTTTACTGCACCACGCAATGGGGCTGACAAACATTATCCCCGGTTCTCGGACCATAAATTAAAATGCTCCTTTCTACGAAGCATGCTATTTTCCCCAGTATCAGGCCAGGCCACTAATAAAGGCTGGTGGAAAAACCCTAATGAGTGAAAAATGAAGTTGGTGATATTTGGCTTTAGACAATAAAGAAACGGACAGATGTCTTTTAGACCTATTAATCCAGAGCAGAATCAATTCTTAAAATAGGAGAGCCTGTCTGCTAACCTTAGCAATAGTCTTACTGACCCCAGAAAATCCAAACAGACAATAGCAATAGTGGATTCAAAGAGTCTCTATGTCTAAGCAACCCTCCAGGCAGACATTGGGTGATTTTAGAAGTGGCAACAACTCTTCCTTGTAGAATTTTGTTTAAAATCTTTACTAATTCACATACCATTAATGACATCTTGTAGTGCTAATTCAGCCCACTGACCTAAAGAAAGCCACTCCCAATATGAAAAATAATGCTCTGCCAAGCAAACAAAGCAAAAAGAAAATTCTTGCTTTCACATCTTTCAAGAACAAATAAGAGTGCATGAAAATTGGTATCCCATTTAAATATAACATCTATTCATTTGAGTGTGTCTTCTAAAAACCCTCTACTTGGAAATCACATAGTAAGCCATATGCGAAGGCTCGAGCTAAAAGTTTTAAAATTTCATTTCTTAAAAAATAACCTGTAACTCAGGCTCTTATTAATTTGAACCCATACCTCACCAACCAGTTCAAATTAGAGAAATATCCTCAACTTTAGTAAGCTATGCATTGGGACAGGGAGAGTCCTACTAAAAATAGCTATTCTTTGTCACTCAAAAAATCCCATGCTCCTTTTCAGCTGGTAAATTCCACAATGACTAGCAACCTGGCATAAAAGCTTCAAGAACCATGACGAGATGTTCTTTAATAGTCATACAATTAGCCTGATTTTTGCACAGATAATTCTCATCCCGAGTACATCCCTGCATCTAAAATCACTGGGACAGGTTCGGGTTATAACAATGCTTGTCACATAGGAAGGCTTCAAAACACCAGCACAGCCATTGCATGTGACATCTTTGGTTTCTTAAGGTTTTTCTGTGGCACTGAATCTTTACTGTTAATTGCTTCACTGATCCAAATGCAGAAGACAAATAAATTCCACATGAATGCCTACTGCCACATTTTAAAGAACACGCTTCATTTTCCAACACAACTTTTCCCCCTTCACTTCCCTGAAAGGGCCCCATATTTTATCTCTGCTCTTCTCCATTCACTTGTGAAAGGTTGATATGGAACCTCAGTGAGTCAGTCCGTTTTTCATAGCAGACCGACAGGAAGCATTATAATAAAAGCCTGGTTTTTGGAGGTGGTGGCAGGATAAAAGATTCGGTTCTCCTGGGACTACAAAGTCTCCTTGCAGCCACAGCTAAAAGGCTAGTTATACAAAAAGGCACATCAAGTGTCCGTGTGGGTCATACAAGCATTTGTTGTGAGGCTATATTTTATGGGGATGGTAGAGGTAATGACTTAGGTGAAATTGGCAATTCCAGTGCATTCTCCCGCTTTCTGCACCGACTGTGTTGACCTTCTAGGTCAGGGGTGTCCAAACTGCAGCCCGCGGGCCAACTGTGGCCCGCAATCCATTGTTAATTGGCCCGCAGCAAATTCCAAAAGTATATTTAGTTTACTTAAATAAACCAGGTGAGGCAATACGCACTTCACCTCGAGTGAGTGGCCCGGCTGTTTGTGTATTTTACTGCATATGGCCCTTGGTAAAAAACGTTGAAAAAAGTTTGGACACCCCTGTTCTAGGTGGTACTTCCCATATGCAGTCTTCACAGATTTCCTGTTTGACAAAGATTCTCCCTTCACGGGTGGCTCTTAAGAATGACACTCCCCTTTCTCACTCCCGCCCCTTATGGCAGGGAAACCAGACCGAGCAGATGCTCATGTCCCCTTCTCCTATGACTGATCAAGACCCAGTGTCCTCCTAATGCCAAATCTACAGCCTTTGGAAGGGCTGATGGACATCGTCCATGGTGGGCAAACAGCTGGGTGGATATTTATGATTAACGGCAGCTGGGCATCCCTCAGCGGCCACGCCCACCCACCAGGAGCCTCTACAGGGCTCTCATTTTAAGCACTTTTTTTTTTAATTTTTTATTGGGTAACAATGTGTTTTTTCCAGGACCCATCAGCTCCGAGTCAAGTCGCTGTCCTTCAATCTAATCGTGGAGGGCGCAGCTCAGCTCCAAGTCCAGTCACCGTTTTCAATCTACCATGTTTTCCCGAAAATAAGACCTAACCAGAAAATAAGCCCTAGTATGATTTTTCAGGATGATGTCCCCTGAACATAAGCCCTAATGTGTCTTTTGGAGCAAGAATTAATATAAGACCCGGTCTTGTTTTGGAGGAAACACAGTAGTTGTGGAAGGTGCAGCTCACTGGCCCATGCGGGGATCGAACCGGCAACCTTGTTGTTAAGAGCATTCGCTTAACCACCTGAGCTAACCAGCTGCCCCTTAAGCACTCTTTTAAGCTTATTCTAATTCTCGTTCAAGGCAGCTGTAGCAACAGGTAACTTGAAAGAAAATGCTTTTAAGATCCATAAAAACCAAACTCACACATCAATGTACCCTTTAATTAGTCTCTCAAGCTCTCTCATAAAAAAAGTCATTATTGGTACAATAATTCTTACATTAAAGGGACACTTAGCTGTATCTACGTAGAGAAAAACAGAAGAGCGATCATAATCTGGTAAAAAAAAAATTTTTAAATCAATGAAAGTTTGAAATAGCAAGACATTGGAAATGTCCTAAATATGCATCAACTTGACTGATTACGTTAATTACAATCTGAAAATGCAATGGATAACTATGCAGCCATTTGATACCATTTAGTAGATTTATGTGTGCAAATATGGAATTATCCCCAAGGTATATTGTTATGTGAAAAAATGAAGGTGCAGAGCAAAGTGCCTACAGTGTTCCCACTTGCACCTCTCTCTCTCTCTCTCTCTCTCACACACACACACACACACACACACACACAGAGAGTCTCTGCAAAAACAAACAAGAAGCAAGTAACACTGTTGCCACCAGAGAGAAACCTGAGAATGAGGCTGGCTGGGAGACTTAATTTTTACCCATTTTACTATATATTTGCACTGTTTTTTCCATTAAAAGCTATTTAATGAAGTGGGGAAAAATTTAGAAAAAGAGCGAGAGAGAATAATCATCCATGCAAAATGACCCTCTAGCTAATTAAGGCCTTGTATTAGATGTTCCAGCTGGATGAAGCAACTAGCTATACCCTATTGATCAACTGTCATTCAGATTCCCATTACACAGCCAGCTCACCCGTGTGCTGTCTGGAAACCCATCCAAATAGGACTGGTGTGGACTAGTGGCCCAGCCCTCTCAGCTTCACCAATAAGGAAATTCAAAAGCTTTTGGAAGAAAACCTTTTCTTCATAGAGATCACTTATAAATAACACCATGGAAAGAAATCATTCACGGAGAAGTGGGAACTTGAAATGGATGAGTATGTCAACAGACAAAAACAACAGGGAATGCAGAAGGAAGTCAAGAAAGATACAATGACAAAAGCAGAACCCGTTCCAGAACCAAGCCCTGTCTGAATAGGGGTCTGACATACACGTAAGCAAGCGGCAATGCTTCATTACGCAGAGCACGATGCTGAGGACACGGTGCATGTGTGTGTGTGTGTGTGTGTGTGTGTGTGTGTGTGAGAGAGAGAGAGAGAGAGAGAGAGAGACAGAGAGAGAGACAGAGAGAGACAGAGAAAGAGAGAGAGACTATGAAACATCCTTTATACTCACAACACTGTAGCATCCTGTGGCAGACAGAATAATGAGCCCCTAAAGATATTCTTGTCCCAATTCCCAAACATTCCTGGAAGCTGTGAATGTTCGTTTACGTGGCAAAAGGGCCTTCGGGGCTGTGATTAGGTTAAGGGTCAGACTATTGGGAGAGTATCCTGGATTATCCAGGTGGGCCCAAAGTAACCACGAGGGTACTAACGAGAGGGAGGCAGGAGGGCCAGAGTCAGAGAGGACATGGGACCCCAGAAGCAACGGTCAGCGGGATGCCATGGAGGGGGACTATGAGCTCAGGAAGGCAGACAGCCTCTAGAAACTTAAAGAGGCAAAGAACGAACAGGTGCTCCCTGGAGCCGCAGGAGGAACACAGCCCCGCAGACATCCTGACTGTGGCCCAGTCAGAGCCGCGTGTGGACTTCTGACCAGAGCCGTAAGATGTGCTGCCTCAACCTACCAAGAGTGTGGTCACTGTTACCGCAGCAAGAACCCACCAACACAGACCTGCATTATTAGTGTTCGTCCCTAGCTTACAGATGAGGAAACTGACCTCATCAAGGTTCAAGAACTTGTTCAACTCTCAAAGCCAGGGCCTGGAGGTGCTGGATCCAAACCCAGATGTGAGGGGTTGGGGCGATGCTGCCCCAGGAGGAGCAGCTTGGGGTCCCACTGGGGCCGCAGTGCACACCAGATGCAAGACTGTCCCTGAGGGGGTGAGGTTGTGAACAAACGACATAAATGGACAGAGCTGGTCACTACGAGTGATTCTGATCTGCTCACACGTGCCGTGGGTAATTCCTCGTGTTCTCCTACAGGTAAGTGTGCTTCCTGCCAAGGTGATACAGCTTTGCCATGCTGGAAGTCCATTTATGGCAAATGTTTTTCCTTCTTACGCTACGGAGTGACATAAAAGACGCTTTCTGTATTTGCACCTTGATAACCTTCTTTCTTTCTATGTTAGTGTTGCTTCGTAACTGGCTGAGTCAGACGACGCTAACCAGATGGAATGCCTCGCACGTCTTTTCATCATTGAGCTGCACTCTGGACACTTTCATACATAAGTCTGTAGATAGAAGTTGGTCAAGATGCAACTATTCTGCGCTTCCCTCTATGTAGAGAAAAATGTTCCTTTGCGCAGGAAGGCAGGTTATTGGCAAACAATGAAGCTTCCTTGCCCTAGATAACAGTATTACCTTCACCATCATCGATACTGCTTATTAAAGCCTATGAGAAGCTTATTTAAAAAATATTTGCCAAGCATTTTCTAATTCTACCAATAACCCTGGCATGATCACATGATTCCCATTTTACAACTGAGAAAACGGAAATTCAAAGAGGTTCAAACTTTGTTAAAGAGGTAATCAACTGACATTGTAACCTAAGTTTGATGCCCTAGTCATGCCTTTCCATTTTTCAATGACGCCACCTCTCCAGGTGCACTTAATTCCATAATTTAGGAAGAAGAAGAAGAGTGGGTGAGGTGCATAGATGTTTCACACTGTATTTTCCCTTCCTCCCCGCCAAAAAAAAAAAAACTATTCATGTCAGTGGCAATCTGGGAGAAACTCACAGAAACTTTCTTACCCAGAGAACCCGGGAATGGAGCCCCCATAACCTGGGCTGCCCCCTCAGTTTCTGACAGCGCCTGCCCACTTCAAACCCAAGGGCTGAAGGCAGAAAGTTCTCTTCCCTCCTCCTTTCAGAACCCACCTCATCCGTTAAAGGAGAACGGAAGAATTTTTAATGTGGACTTTCTGTTCGTGTTCCTAAGCCACTCCTTACATGGCACTCCAAACGGGCCCCCTCCTTATTGCCTTTATATCTTAAAACTCTACATATAACTTTCACTCTTTTCAACTGTAGAAAACCTCAGTAGACGCAAGACTGACCCTTCTGCTGCCCCATCTGCTAATTCCTTCTCTTTCTAAACTGCCCACACATCTCATTATTCATTTCCTGATTAACAGAGGCGACGTGACCTTCGCGAGCAATTGAAAGTTCTCCCATGTCCTACCCCATAATCACACGCACACTGTCTCAGCTGGCAGGGAAGGAGTGGTCCCTGGGCACTGGTGTCCTGACGTGAGGTAAAGCTTTACTCCTCATCCAAATCATACACACACAACCGACTAATCAATGTGTGTGAACTGCTGATTACAACATTATTTCTGGCCAAAAATAAGAGTAAGTCTTCCTGGGGCTGCCTATAAACAAAGCCCAGGGGCATGGGGATACCGTTCGCTGGCTTCTTCCCTCCACAACTTCACCATCACAGAGACAGAAATGAATGTGGGGCTTCTACCAGCCCTCCCCAGTCTCCAGAGACAGGAACAATGACCTGAGTGCTCTGAGCCCCACAGAGCACCCCCCCTTGCTACACACACACAGACACACACACACACACACACACACACACACAGGCTCTGGACTTCTCCCAACCTGGCAGAGAAATGCATTGTGGGCTCAGCTACACATCTGTCTCTCCTGGTGCAAGGCAGCATGCAGCCGTGAGAAACTGTGCTTCTCCCCTTGACTCTGCAGTATTCAGGGACAGGCCACTCTGAGACTTAGGAAAGTTAAAGCAGAGTGAAACCCCTGCTTTATACAGTGAGACTCCCCAAGGTACAGTAATCTGAGGGGTTCCAAAAGGCTTGTCTGCCCAAAATATCTCCCCACATTGGCCCCTTAAGGTGCTTGAGCCACTTGTTTGGGTTCAGAGACATACCTACCGACATCCCCTCTGAAACCCAAGTGTAACTCCCAGGAGTGTGCCACGTGGTAAGTCCTGAATGACACTGAAAACGATCCACAGTGTAAACCTCAGTTAGATCTGGCCCCGCAATGATGAACTGTACACCCAAAGAAACCTGAACCACAAGTTGTCACAGACCCCTCTCCGTGCACATTCGCTTTCACCGCTTCCTGGAGGTGGTGAGGGACAGTGAGTGGCACAGGTCCCTGGCCTTGCTGCTGCCTCAGTGCACGCGCCACACATCTGTCAGCAAAGGGGCAGGGAGCTCTCTTCCATGCAGGACCCTGAGGACACAGACGTGAAGGGAACAGACCTTCCGCCCCAGGGAGCTCCCAGGTGGTGACGAGAGAGGGAGACTATAAACAAATACCGGGGCTCCCAAAAACATGTATACAAGTGGACACTTTGGTCAGCGTTGCTCAAGCAGGAGTTCGCCATAATCAGAAGTTTCTGGACGCTGATGGTAACCACTTTGAGCACCTCTTGTCATTGCAGAAGTCAAATGTGACTTGTATTCATCTTTTGTTATCGCTATATATTGAGTATTACAATTTTAATACAGTTTTCCTTTCTTAAAACGTGTATACATTTTTTGGCCCCATCTGTACATGGTAAGAACTGAAACAGGGAATCGCGGGGAGAAGGTGACAGGCACGTGTACTCATAGGCGGGTGGCCGAGGTTGGCCTCTTTGCTGAGAATTGAGTGGAACAAGGAAGAAAGCCATGAGCACGTCTGGGAGGCTTTTTCAGGAGGAAACAAACGGTTACAAATGAAAGGCCTTGGGGCGGGCTCCGGCTTGGTAGGAGAGGAGCAGGGCGCTGGAGTACCTGCAGCACCTGGGGTCCAGGAAATCCAGACAGAGAGCGAAGGCCCGCGGCCATGGCTAAGGTTTGGTGGCGTTTTGTTTTTTCTGAAATCCGTTGGTTGTAGGACACTATTTTCTTCTGTGTGAGAGCTAAGGAAAAGCATGAAGAGTCAAGCCCAGCATTGGCTGCACAAATGCCATCATTCTAGCTAAAATAACTAATCACTCCCCCGCTCCCTGAAAAGTAGAATTGACACTATTTAGTCAAAGTTCCTCACGAAGCATAGAGACTTTTGGGAGGATCACTTTGTAAGTTACATAAATGTCCAACCGCTATACTGTACACCTGAATTAATATAATACTGAATGACAACTGTAACTGAAACAAAGAGAAGTCCTCATGAAGTAGTAAGGGGGCCTTGTGTTCTTCCCTGAACGATCCCAAGAAGCTGCTGTGACTCAGCCTCTGTTTGCCTCAGTTTTGTCACCTGCAAGATGGAGATGAAGCTCCGCCATTTGACTCCAGCAGGAGGTGCAGAGGTGAGAGCTCCAGGCCTGCTCTCAGACCCCACATGAGCCCAGGCTCGAACCCTAGCCTCAGCCAGCTCCGACTCCCACACTGTCACCCATGTCTTGGGTGCTGGCTGTGTACGATTCTGCCTCTCATCACGAATCTGCCGACACCAAGCCACTGGCCTGCACCTCCTCAGGCCCTGCCTGGAAGTGGCACTTCACCCTCATAGTGGCAGAAGTCATTTCAGTGACAAAAGAAGGTTACGGAAGTTTATCTAAACCACACACACACACACACACACACACACACACACACACACCACTAAAATGGTTTAACTTTGTTTCGTTTGCCACATTTTTTTAATGCTTCTGAAAAGTACGCTTAAACGTAGAAACTGGATCCACAGATTGTTTTCACAGTTAAGTCAGATCTACCTCACAAGCAGCAGGAAGCAAAATGAACTCGTTTTCTCTAGTCACTGCTGCCTTCCATTCTCCTCCAGGAACAAGTCACTATGTATCAACCCTCATAAATGACAGGACTCCAGAACCAAACAGATGGGCTGTCAGTCCCCAGGATGCTTCAGTGCTGGCACCTTTCCCAGGGATAAATATCAGGGACAATTAAAATGACTTTGTTTCTTTGCTTGATTTTTAAACAAAAACACTAGTCCAGGTCTCCCTTCCACGTGTGCACCGCCATTGGCTGGCTGAGCCTTTTTCATTCTATAAACTTCGCCTTATTCGAACAGAAAAGATCAAAGTGTAAATTTTAAAAAGGAAAAGATGAGAACACATGTCACATCACTGTTAATCAGCAGAATGTCTGATACAACATCCAAGCAAATGATATTTAGTAATTGAGTTCCAATACCTTAGCTGTGCTATAATAATATACGAGGTCTGACAATTAAGTTTGAGAACTTGTTGCAAGGATGTTGCTAACCTTTTTTGATATAGGAGGGATTATTCATTATGAATTTGTACCAACTGGACAAACAGTTAACCAAGTTTACTATTTGGAAGTGCTAAAAAGGCTGCGTGAAAAAGTTAGACGACCTGAACTTTTTGCCAACAATTCATGGCTCTTGCATCACGACAATGCAACAGCTCACACGGCACTGTCTGTGAGGGAGTTTTTAGCCAGGAAACAAATAACTGTATTGGAACACCCTCCCTACTCACCTGATCTGGCCCCCAATGACTTCTTTCTTTACCTGAAGATAAAGGAAATATTGAAAGGAAGACATTTTGATGATATTCAGGACATCAAGGGTAATACGATGACAGCTCTGATGGCCATTCCAGAAAATGAGTTCCAAAATTGCTTTGAACGGTGAACTAGGTGCTAGCATCACTGCATAGCTTCCCATGGGGAGTACTTCGAAGGTGACTGTAGCGATATTCAGCAATGAGGTATGTAGCACTTTTTCTAGGATGACTTTGCAAACTTAATTGTCAGACCTCGTAGAAAACATGGGCTCTTTAAAGATGTTCCTTAAATTTCCAAGTAAAAAATACAATAAAAACGTTGAAAACATTTCACGAGAAAAGAATGAGAAGGCATGTGGAAGTTAGCCTCCATAAGCAAGACACAAAACCCCAGAATAATATTGGAAAGGAAAAAATTCTCAAATCTTACAAATAAAACATTGGGGCGTAGCAAAATATACTGTAAGCAAAGTAAAATTGGGAAAAGGATAGGCTGGGGTGGAGGTGGACGAATCATGGTAATAAGACAAAGATAATATCCTGTGACACCAAGGGCTGCCCGCTAAGGCTGCCACACGCACCACTCCAGGGGGCACTGTTCACAGAAGCCATGCCCAGCAGAGATGCTGTCATCCTGCAAATCGACAAGGACAAAAGCACGCAATTCACAGAATGGCCAATGAACATAGTAACTGACACTCCACTTCACTAGTCCAGAAAATACTAAATAAAACCTCAACAGGACTGCTTTCTTCTTATCAGGTTGGGGAAACATCAATTTATGTGGAAAGGTCGCTGCCTGTAAATTGCTACAGCAGTTTTGAAAACACATCTGGCTATCCCTGTCAAATTTCATTTTAAGAAATCTATCCTATAGAAATAAAAGCATTATACAAGGGTATGTGTATAAAGATTCCCATTGCACACTGTACGAGATGGAAGATAATGAGAACAACATAAATTCCCAGTCATAATGGACTGTACCATGGACTATTATACAGCTACTGAAAAGAATGAGTTCGAGCTGTATGTATTCATCCGAAAGGATGTAATAACCCAATTGATCCAGAGGAATATAAATACCCCAAACAAGAAAAGTAAGCTGTGATAGAGTCATTCAGTGGAATACTCTGGAGTACAACATGTAATAAAAAAATATGGTGAATGTCTAAATTTTTAAAAATTTATTATAGTAAAAGACACATTGCCATTAATCCCTCTCAAAATACTCCCCCTTGCTTTGAACACACTTATCCCACCATTCTTGCCACTTTCTGAAGCAGTTCTGGACGTCCTCTTTCGTGAGAGTCTTTAGTTGTGCTATTATGGCTGCCTCGACGTTCTGAATCAATTCAAAACATTTTCCTTTCATGGTCATTTTGACTTTGGGGAAGAGCCAGAAGTCACACAGTGCCAGATCCGGTGACTAAGGTAAATGAGGACACACTGTAATGTTTTTATTTGACATAAATTGCCATATCCCAGAAGCGATGTGTGACACACAGCATTGTCATGACGGAGGATGAAGTAACAACACTCACAAAAGGGGACTTCCAGAACTGCTTCAGAAAGTGGCAAGAATGAGGAGATAAGTGTGTTCTGAAGTGAGGGGGAATATTTTGAGGGGGATTAATGGCAGTGTGTCTTTTACTGTAATAAATCTTTTAAAATTTAAACATTCACCGTATTTTTTTTATCACACCTCGTAAATTAAATGATGACATCTATATGTATTAACAGGGGTAAATCTTGAAAATATAACAATGGGTGAGAAAAAGTAGATTATTAAAAGATACCTATAGTATTGATTCCATCACTCTGTAAAACACATACACAACAATAACACGAAGCCCTACATTGTTGGGACATGTAGTATACACATATGTAGTAAAAGTATTTAATATGTAGACACACAATAAGAATGCACTCCAGCTTCAGACACAGGTTGTCTCTGGGGAGGAAAAGGAATGGGATGTGTATCCATAAGTGTATCCTGTAACCATAACATTGGGTGGCAGACCTACCTCCAACCAGGGACATCTGTACTAGACTCTGAGGAGAGTAAAATTAAGGCCATGGTGTTAAGCCACTAAAATTTGGAGGTTTACTTGTTCAAGCAGCTAACATTACTCTAAAATACCAAGCTGCAAAATGATTATTCAATTCCCAACTTTCCTTTCAGCTAGAGGTGGCCAATGAGATGTGAACGAACGTCATTGTGTGACATTTAAAGAAGAGGTCTTTAGAAGGGGTTGATTTGACATAAGGTACATTGTTTTGTCCCTTGCCCTTCCTTTCCTTCTAGAATAAGAACATGATGGCTGGATCTCTAGTGGTCAACTTGTGACCCTGAGGATAGAAGTTCTTGCTACTGGTGATACAATAAAAAACCCACAAAGGTCCTAAGTTCCTTGTGACTTCATAGAGCCACCCTGCTAGCCCTGGATTCCCTATTTTAAAAATTATTTTACGTGAGACACATGTTCACACCATGTCAGTAGGAACTCTGGTACTATCTGCCAAATTCATGACTACTAATAAAATGGCCCTAAAAACTACACAATGAGTGTGGAGCATCTCTGTCACATTGAAGACCAGTGAGAGGCAAGGTGGATCAACGCAATAATACAGAGCCATTAAGATCATGGCAATGAGGACTGAAGACGCACGGAAAACTTGATCTAAACAGCAGAGCCCAAATAAGTACACTGTGATGGTATAGAAAGTACAGTTGGAAGTTCAGTGCATGAAAATCAGGCTTTTAAAAGGATAAACTCATGACTGATCTGTCTGTGCAGGAGCACTGCATCTTATTAAGAAACAATGACCAGGAGATAGTATCCAGAATGGTACTGTGTTTCCCCAAAAATAAGACCTAGAGCTGATTAGACCATCAGCTCTAATGCATCTGTTGGAGCAAAAATTAATGTAAGACCCGGTCTTATTTTACTATAATATAAGACAAGTCTTTAATATAATACAATATAATATAATGTAATGTAATATAATATAATACTGGGTCTTATATTAATTTTTGCTCCAACAGATGCATTAGAGCTGATTGTTCGACTAGGCCGCGTTTTCAGGGAACACAGTATATGACACACTTCCTTCCACGCCAATGATCTCACCACCAGATAATGCAAGAGAGAGGTGGCAGAGTGGAGAAATACCAACCACAGCCAACAAACAGAGATGCTCTCAGAAAGGTCAGTCTTAAAAATAAAAGGAAAAGAATTAAACATGGCTCTTTTGGCCAAGTGATCAATATATATCTGTTGAACAAATGAATAAGGACAGCATATTTTTACAAAACCTAAACAACACAGAAGAAAAAGGGCAAGGTGCTCTCCCAAATTAAGAAAAAGAAACCCAGTTATGAATGGAAAAAATTAAATTTTTTTCTATTCTAGGGATGATTTAATTGCTCGATAATCTACAAAGGGAGGGTGTTATCAAGTGGAAATAAAGAACTAACCTGGCCAAAGCTCCCCACTGTGGAGTGTATCGAATATCCTTTACTGGGCAGAGCTGGATTACGAACCTGTTAGAAATGAACTACTGTGTTTCCCCGAAAATAAGACCTCGCTGGACAATCAGCTCTAATGCATCTTTTGGAGCAAAAATTAATATAAGACCTGGTATATATCATATCATATATCATATCCTATCCTATCATATCATATCATATCATAAAACCCGGTCTTATATTATAGTAAAATAAGACTGGGTCATATTAATTTTTGCTCCGAAAGACTCATTAGTGCTGATTGTCCAGCTACGTCCTATTTTTGGGGAAACACAGTATGACAGAGTTCCCAGATTCCTAGATTCTAAATCTTTGTAATTGGAGCTAGGGAATCTCCTTTGCCTCATCATCAGTTCCCTGGCCTCAGTTACTATTCCCACTCATCATTTAGCAATTATTTGCCACATCAGCCACTCCATGAGAAACACCAGCAAAAGTCACTTTTCAGTTTGTGAGCGACCCAACTAGACCATTATGATAATATTATTTCTAGGAACCAAAGAGAGAGAAAGCCATGTCAAGTGACAGCAATTTTAAGCCTTATTTCTCAGTTATAATTACTCTGCATTCTATAATTTATCATTTGAACATGGAAGATGTCTTAAAAGAATGCCCCACCATGCTATTCTATACAAAATGTGTTTCCTTTTGTTTCTTCCATTCTGACAATTCCCTGGAGTCTCCCCTGCTCCACAAGGATTCACAAAGGCAGACACTGTACTCATTCTGTTTATCATTAGTAACTTGGTTCCAAATAATTGGACTTTACCCACAGACAATATGTTTAAGCAAATGTGATGCATACAGATAAGGAAGACCCAGGGCACGGGCACCTTCTGATGTCGATAATTTCCATGCATCCCTGGCAACCGTTATCTCATTTCAGCACGTGGCAGAAAGGAAAATGAATGCTCCCTGGGCAGGTTGCTGAGGGGAGCCTTGCCTTTTGCCTGACTGAGTCTCTAATATACACCACAGACTTCTGAAGAAAAACCAGTATCAGTCGTTCATCATCAATTTGTGATGGTCTCGCCACCGATGTCCAAAGCAAGAATGCTGGGGTAGCTCCCATTTAGGATCCTTTAAGCTACTACTCTAATTATTTTTCCTGGACAGCCTCAGACTTCTGATCGCCTCAGTCTCCAGACTAATGATGGAAGAGAAGGAAGGAAAATTGGAATTGCAAGGCAGAAAGGTGGAAGGGGGGCACAAAACGAATACACAAAAATGGTTCTTGGCAGAAAGCACATGAGAACTACCGCCTCCCCACAAGAATCCCTGTTAATCATCCCTCGTCCTGTAAAAAATCACAGCAAGACTTTTGTGCTTCTCCATATGTTAAGTTGCACAAACTTAAACTATAAGCATTGAAATCAGTGAGCAGTATTTTCCCACCAGAAGGTCTACCATGCTGAATGGAGCCTCCAATCAATTTTAGATCACAAACTATTAGACCTAAAAAAGCCACAGAGATCATCAAGTTCAATCCCCTCATTTCCCAGGGAAGGAAATGGAGGTCAAGAAAGCTAAAGCGACTTGCGCAAGGTCCAGGCATCCACAACACTGGGATGATTCAGTCCAGCGCTTTCCCCCAAGAAGACCTTCACGGTCACCTGGGAGACAGACCTGCCCAATCTCCCACCCACCGTGTGAAGGGAGGGCCTTAATGCTGTTCCTTGTGCAGGTGCCAGCCGCCTCCCAGTTCATTATGGAGCCGTGCTCAGAAGCACACAGCCTCTGGAGCCAGCCAGCCCTTGATCTAAGTCCCCACACCAGCACTTCTGAGCCGTGACAATTTGGGGCAGTAACTTAACCACCCAGAGCTTCTGTTTCCTCATACACACAATAGGGACACCTACGATTACCTTCCCTAAGACTGCAATAAGCACTACATGCTTATGTGTATAAGGCACATTACCCAGCTGGATACATCATGGCCAGTTGGCTAAATATCTTCTTCATGAGGACATAAGAGAAAATTCACATTTAATTATTTGCATTTCCAAAGCCTTACCTCAATGAAACACGTGACAATGGATCTTCCTTCACCTCAGTGTAATATAGGGGGAAAGGTATCTTATCTATTCTCCTCCATATTTAATCATATTCATCCTAAAAGGTTAATGCATACCTTGCTCTAGAGAAGTCTTTAAAATACAGTAGTACCTCAGTTTTCAAACGTCTCCGTTGACAAATATTTCAGTTTACGAATGCCGTAAGCCCGGAAGTAAATGCTTTGGTTTTCCAACATGCCTCGGAAGTTGAACACGTCACACGGCTTCCACTGAGTGCAAGATCCTGAGGCCTAGCAGTTGGCTGTTTTCAAACGTTTCAGAACTCGAACAGTCTTCCAGAACGGATTACATTCAGAAACCAAGGTACCACTATATATATATATATATATACATATATATATATTGGCTTAAGGGCTTTCTTCATGACTTTTCACAGCACTCATATCTTTTAAAATTATATTTGCTTAAAGGATGGCCTTTCTGGCTTAGCAACAATGAACAAAATTTGTAAGTCCCTGCATAAAGGAATACCCAGCTCTGTTTGGTTCATCTCCAACAACCTTAGAAAAAAGACGACAGATGCAGTAACACACATTCATGAACACTGGCCCTCTACAGCATTTTAGATCATCTAAGTCAAACAAATAATGGCAAATGTAAGTTATGCAATCTGGGAATAAAGGCTCAAAGTGTCACACAGGTGACACTTTGTCCCAGATTGCCTAGGACAGTCCCAATATAATTACTACTAGACCCCCTGTCACTCAGGAAAAAAGTGTCCTAATTGGGACAACACATTACACGGTAATTACACATATGATTAGTATCCGGCAAATACTCATAAGTAGGAAGTACTCAGTAAAAAAGCACGAATGAACCTTGACCCAAGTGTGTCACCTTGGTTGGGCAAGTGAGCCATCACCTCTGCCAATTCGTTTGTTCATATAAAAAATGGGGCCTATAATACCTAATTTGCAAGGTAATTTAAAGCATCAGAGATGTGCTCTGCAAAGAGCCTAGGACATTTCTGCCGTATAAACGGTAGCGATGATGACAGTGATGGAGATGAGGACTTCATCCCTTTCGCTCTCTACAACTGTTTCATTATGGAGAATACCGGCATTCATACATCTTTTTACCTTTTATGTGATGCTTTCTGATACATCATGATGTATGATTTATAAAATCAGGGGGTGAACTTAGTTAGACCTTGTGAGTCTCTTCCTGCTCTAATCGCCTATGATTCTATTATTCCCAGATTCACTGGCTAGAAATGTACTACACTTCCTGGAGGGCACCAACGTCGTCATGGAAAACACCCCATGTCTGTACTGGGGACTCTTATCCCTCCTCTCCGGCAAGTCACCTGACTTCTCAGATCTCCTACACACAGAACGAACATATTGGTTAACTTAGCATATAAATGCAATGTGCTTCATTCTGAAGGTGATTTGTACATTTATCTCTATAGCAGTTTTCTAGCTTGTCATTGTCATTATTATATAATCGTAGTTATGTGTAAGGACTTTTGAACCAGACAACCTCAGTAGCCCCTCCATGGAGTAGCTGTGTGACCTTGGGTGAGTTACGCGATTTCTCTAATGCAGTACCATCATCTGAAAAATGTAAATAATACTACCTAACAGAGGAATTATATGTACAATACTAAGAACAGTGCCTGGCACTTAGAACATGCAATAACTGTTGTTTTATTGTCACTATTCATAGCATTACCCTTACCTCCACAATATATTATCAAGAAAAAAAAATCAAATGTCAAATAAACAGTGCGCTGCTGTTAGTTTTTCAAAGTGGGGATGTACGGGTTGTGGGAACGGCCCAGGAGAGAGGAGTGGGACCACGAAAGCCTGTCTCCCGCTAACTACAAGTAAAATCTCTGCACAGAATACGAAATCCAACTTCTCAAGGGCTCTGAAAAGCAAACAATAGCAGATAGATTGAGAGGGATGAGGAAACATGAAGAAACATACAGTGGTAAATTTCCTGGATAAAATTTTCCTCATTTAACTCTTGGCTGTGATCCACAGGTGGGTCAAATCAAGACACTGTACAGTGGAAGAAGATAATCAAGAAAGAAAGAAATTGTTCTCCAACAAATTTTAATAGGACCTAGAGTCTCACAACATAATATTCAAAATATCCAGAAGATAATATAAAATGATTTGATGTAACAAAAAAAAGGGGGGTGGGGGCAACACAATAAATAGATGACTCAGACGTTGAAATTGTCAGACAAAAACTTTAAAGCAGTTGTTATGGTCATGCTTCATGAATACGTGTGAACACTGTTGAAATTAACAGTAAAAGAGAAATTCTCAGAGAAAAGCAAAATAAAAGGACATTTTAGACTTGAAAAACATAATAATTGAATTTTTTACTTCACTAGATTCATGAAATAACAGGAGGTAAATGACAGAGAAAAGAGTCAATAAATGTGAAGAAAGACTGATCAAAATTATTGAATCTGAATGACAGAGAAAAAAGACTAAGAAAAGATGAACAGATTCTTAGGAACTTATGGGACAATATCAAAAGGTCTAATATTCATGTTACTACAGTCCCAAAATGAGAAAAAAAAGACTGGTTCACAAAAAAATGTCTAAAGAAAGAATGGCTGAAGACTTACTAAATATGGTTAAAGACATAAATTTATAGATTCAAGAAGCTCATCAAACCCCAAACAAAATAAATTCAAAGACTACCCAGATAATAATCAAATTGCTGAAAACCAAAGATAAAGCAAAAAATTTAGAAGCAGCCAGAGAAAATCAATACATCACATATAGAGGAAACAGCATTAGAGTGAACACAAATTTCTCAACAGAAATAATGCAAGGTGAAGACAGTGGAAAAACATCTTGAAAGAATTCTAAATTCCATATCCATATCCATATCCAGGAATAAAGGAAAAATAAAGACATTCTCAGTGAAGGAAAAAATAAAGAGAATTCAATACCAGAAGATGTGCTCTAACTCGGAACTTCAAGAATGAAAAGAAAGCTAAAGAAATGGTAAATATCTGGGTAATATGATAGCTTATTTATCTCTGCTTAAGTTCTTTGTGGTTAGAATGACTAGCAAAAGCAACAATTAAATGGGGTTTCTAACATATGTAGATGCAATACATATAACTATAATATA
The DNA here is from genome assembly GCF_004115265.2 of Rhinolophus ferrumequinum. NCBI lineage: Eukaryota > Metazoa > Chordata > Mammalia > Chiroptera > Rhinolophidae > Rhinolophus > Rhinolophus ferrumequinum. The sequence goes on along the minus strand of NW_022680355.1, from coordinate 17,213,304 downwards.
AAGAGGAGACAGTAAAGGAATCTTTTGGTGTAAGGCTTTTAAATTGTATTCAAGTGATAAAATACTATCTCAAAGATATGAACAAACATGCCACCAAAGATATACAGATGGCAAATAAGCACGAAAAGATGCTCAAAATCATTTGTTCCTAGGGTACTGCAAATTAAAAGTACAGTGAGACGTATCTGCATGTCATATTAGTGTGGCTAATACGTATCAGTATGGCTAAAACATTTTTTTAAAAACCTGACAATACCAAGAGGTAGCAAGAATGCAGAAAAATTGGAACCATCATACACTGCTAGTGGGAATAGAAAATACAGACACTTTGAAAAACAGCTTAGCAGTTTCTGATAAAGTTAAACATACATTTATCATAGCACCCAGCAATCCCACTTTTGGGCACTTACCCAAGATAAATGAAAACATATGTTTACACAGAAACCTTTATGCAAATGCTTATAACAGCTATATTCATAATGGCCCAAACTGGAAACAACCCCAAAGTCCTTCAAACTGGTGCATGGCTCAAACTGTAGGACATCATATGATGGCACAATCCTCAGAAATAAACAGGTGCAAACAACTGATACACATAATGACACGGATTGTGCTCAAAGAAAGAAGGCTACATACTGTCTGAGTCCGTGTATGTTCTATTCTGGAGAGAAAAACTGCAGGGAAAGTGAACTATCAGGAAAGGTTGCCAAGGATTAGGGCTGGAGGGACGGTCTGACTCCAAAGCGGGTGAAAGAAATGTTCTGTATCTTGATTGTGGTGCTGGTTACATGACTCAAGGTATTGGGCGGAACTCATAAACGGTACACCAAAGGAGTGATTTTTACTATAGATGACTTTTAAAGCATTTAAGAGGGGGATATAAACACATTTCGATAAACACCGGGCATTAGCGCGGTACCAGGCACTGTTAGGCACTTCTTACTAAGTAGGAAAAGTGACTGATAGCTTCTCCTTTCACGCTGAAGCCGGCTTTGACTGAAGCCGATGGTAGTCTAACGCTCTTTGTTAAATCCATGCCAGAGAGCCAACTGGGCTAAACTGTTAACATTATTACATTATCATGAATGATATAGGCTTCCACGAAAGGCAGACCGACCGATGAGTTGAAATCCTGCCTGCCCCACATAGTACTTCCTATGCGACTTGAAACAAGTAACTTCAGTTTTCTTATCGTAAAAAGCAAGAAACACTCCGTCGTCCTCACTGTATCCTGTGGGAATTAGGTTACATAACGTGAACCCACAGTGCAGCAGCTAGCACATGGTAGACTGGAACTGAACGGACATTATTATTTTCATCATGATAAATTTTTGTTTATTGATACAAACACTCCAGTTGTGATCCAAGGTAGACCGAAACTGCGGCCTAATCTGCATAATAATGAATAGTGTGCTGAATATAGCAGTATATGTGCACGCAGGTTACCCGGGTGCTAATAGTCCACAATGTGTTATAGCTCCCCCTTGGCTCATAATGAGAGCAGCCTGATGAAACAACTAATTGGGATTAGTATTAGCATTGATGAAACCATAATATTTCCGTACTGCTCGCCAGCTGAAAAGCACTTTCGGATCCATTATGTCATTACCTCATGATAACAACCCAGGGAAACTCTGTTCTCTCCAGGACAGCACAGTGACGAACGCCTGTGTGGAGACGGCATAATTGATCAGGCGTTTAGCATCAAGCACAGCCCACCACTGCAGTCAGGCAGACAAAGAGATGAACAAATGCTAGATTTAAACACTGAAGACAAACAAGGAAATACAACCACATCCATCATTTGAGGTTTCACTACTTTGAGGTTTCACTTTAAATAGAGGATAATGCGTCATCAGTTCAGCAAACATTTATTAAGCACTTTTTATGAAGAAGCCACAGGCCCTGCCTTCAAGAAGCTCACATAGTCCTAACAGGCCTTCCTTTGTGGGTCTGCCATCCATCATATGACTTGGTTAACTAGCGATTAGCCCTGAAAACCAAGCAATAAACCCTACCTCCTTCTGCAGAGGCTCTCTTGATTTATGTCCCATCCCAAGAACTCACAGCCTGACATGATGACTTCCCCACAGCCGCTGAATCCAGTTATTCCACCGGCTAGCCTAATACCTCTTTATGGAGAGCATTCACAAGAAAAAAACCTCCCAGAGGCAGAAAAATAAAAGCCCAGCAAATAAAGCCAGCAAAACCCCCAGCTAGGCGGTTGCAGCCAGAAACACTTGTTTGGGGAACCGACAATCATACATTCCCATCTGGAGCTCCTCCTCGGGGCCCAACCTGGGCAGTAACTCCAAGCCTTTGACACGCATGATGGGATGACACACAACCCTGACTGTATTCTTTGAGGGCTTCACTGTTGATTTCTGTTCAGGAAAGGAAAACAGCCAAAGCGAAGTTAAACAAAGCATGTTCGAGCTGGTCCCTCTGCTACGGGAACTGTCAACATGAACCCCACACGGTCTGCTTGTTTTTCCCCTTGAGCTCTCTGAACACACTGAAGTCACCTGGACCAGGACACTTTTGCCTCAGAAATAAGCAAACACTCATATGAGCTTCAGTGAGCTTTCATGAGCACAACCTTTCCCCTAGGTTTAACAAAACACACGATGGTCTGTCCACTGCAGCACACCAACTTCCAGTCTCAAAGACATCTACAAAGGGGCAAGTGGAAATGAGAAGACACGACAGTGGCAACCAAGGGATCTAAATCCTGAAAGCCAAAATGAAGCCTTATCTACTAAAATAAAGACGTGCTGCATTTATTCACAGCTCCAGTAAGGAGCCCCAAATCTACCTATGGGAAAGTGCAAAAAAAGTGGGCTTTTGGTGGAGCAAGCACTGGAAACTTAAAGGTGTCTGCAACCAGAGGCAGCTTAAGACAGCGCCTTCTTGGATCTTGATTGATTGCAACTGAATGCCAAAGGTATCCAGTTCCATTCATCTGTGTGCCTCTTTTGGAAAGGGTTTTATACATAGTCTGGTGAGTCGACACATTTTGATACTTAATTGCGCTCTCAAGGCACAAGCCAAGGCCTTGGACAGAGTTACAATGTACTAGGCTTTTATTAAACCTAACTATGCCAGGGAATAATGACAGCTTCCTTTACCACAGCGCTTTCATTGTATTTTCTAGTGTGCTTTCCCATGCCTGTAGGAGTTCATTAGTTCTTGTACAATAGCACAGTGAGGACACAGGATAGGTATCATTATCCCCATTTCACAGATAAGGATACTGAGAGACAAAACACAAACTGCGAGTGAACTCAGGCAGCTCGTTAATAGCGCAGAGCCAGGGAGCGCCACACCACACACTGCTCGGAGATGCCGCTGGCCTGGTGAGAAGTTGTAGACAACCATTCTTAGGATCCACATCACATGGTGGAAACATGTCGCTGTGCCCATCCAGGAGTATGGATCCTTCTGTGCAGCCCTCGGGTTCTCTGTACTATTACACAATTAGAATCACCCAAGAGTTGATTTTTTTTAAATACCAATTCCGGGCACCACCCAGAGATTCTGATCCAACTGACTTGGAATAGGGTCCAGGTATATGTAATTTTTAAAACCCCCCAGGAGATTCTAATTTGCCCCCACAGATGAAAACCACTAGCCTCTAAGCCCTACCAGGTATTAATAACTAAACTGACTACAGCATTTCAGTGAGAGTCCAGAAAGGCTGAGAAAGGGAGATGTTCAATTACAAAACCTGGATTCACTGCCACCGACATATACGGTAGCCCCTCCTTATCCACACGGTGCATGTTCCAACACCACGGATGGGGTCCACTGGACGATTGAAACCACAGGGAGCACCAAACTATATATATATATATATATTGCCAAAAAACAGTATACACATTTTAAGAAAAAAATGTATTAAAATTGCAATACTATATACCAATAACAAAAGATGAATACAAGTCATGTGTATATATTTTTTTGGCAACCCCAATATATAGATAGATAGATAGATAGATAGATAGATAGATAGATAGATAGATAGATATAGATAGATGGATGGATAGATGCAGAGAGAGAGAGAAAGAGAGAGACAGAGAGAATGCCAAAAAAAATGTACACAAGTGGACACTTTGGTCAACGTTGCTCAAGCAGTAGTTCTCCGTAATCAGAAGTGTCTGGACGCTAATGGTAACCACTTTGAGCACCTCTTGTCATTGCAGGAGTCAAACGTGATTGTATTCATCTTTTGTTATTGGTATATATTGAGTATTACAATTTTTATACAGTTTTTTCCTTTCTTAAAACATGTATACATTTTTTGGCACCCTCTGTTTTATCTTATACATACATATCCTTTCTAAAAGGGGTTTATGCTTCTCTTTGGCATATCCACATCGCCAGCTTCACTCCTCTTGAGCTTTGGGGTCATTACTAAGTAAAATGAGAAGTGACTTGAACACCAGCACCGTGACGTCTATCTGATAACCGAGATGGCTCCTGAGTGACTAATGGGCGGGGAGCATATGCAGTGTGGAAACGCTGGACAAAGGGATGGTTCATATACTTGTATATATGGCTAGGACGGAGCGGGACGCCACAAGATTTCATCATGCAACTCAGAATAGCACACAATTTAAAACTCATGAATTGTTTATTTCTGGAATTTTCTATTTAATATTTTCAGAACATGGATGATTGTGGGTCACTGAAATCACAGGTAAGGGAGGACGACTGTGCCAGTAAAGAACAGCTGCAGCATATTTATGACAAAGCAGACCACCAAATGCACATTAAAATCATGCACACCGTGTAAGTGCGAGGGGCTGAAACGTGAAGGTCAAACCATCCTGCTTCAGGAACCAGGTCTTTTGCAAAGCCCTTCCCTCCTTCGGTCTCCGTTTCCTATCAGAGAGCAGGGATCACCTCTAAGGAATGAGAAATCAATTGTGTACACACTGCTGAATTAAGGCTTCTCACAGCTCGTCGGGATTGTCGGTCTGCATTCATTTGCATTCGTTTCCACCGTCTTTCTAGCAGAATGGATGCATAGAAAATGCCAAGCTTGTACATTTGTGTCCCCACTGCATCCGGCAGAAGGCACTCCTCTGATTCACTCAGGGGTGGCCAGATTGCCATCTCAGGCCACTGGTGACTCTAGGGAAAGAATGAATTAATGAGTGGTCCCAGAGGCTGCATTGGCAACGGGTGTAAAAACCAGGGCCACCCTCCTCCTGGCAACTGGTCCAGTTCTGCTTCACTCGTGTGCAGCCACCTTAGTAAAAACACACTCAATTCTCAGATGTACTTGTCGATGAAGGAGCACTTTTATGGTAGATAATAGGAAATGATTAAATGAGATCTTATGGCAGATTTGGAGATGGCTTCAAAAAGCACTCACGGCTTCCCAAACCATCTTGACCTGAGCACCGTGGCTCTCTGAGCTCAAGTCAACAAGACATGTTTATGCTGAAGGCTAGAGTTGGGGTTCATATTCAGATTTTATCTACCTATTACACAATTTCTGTTTGAAAGTCTAAGGGCATTTCCTTCCTACAATTATGGAAGCAGGCAACAACACAGAAGGTAATTTTCACAATCCCACCTCCCAAATGGAAATAAGCATCCAGCCAGGGAGCCTGGAGGGCTGGTCTGTGTAACCCAGGCCTTGGGGGAATTCTCCTGGTGCCCAGGGGCTACTTCTGAACCACCGAGAGTGACAAAGTCCGGGGGGAATGGAGGAAAAACTACAGTGTGATTAGTGTAGTGACCAGGCTTTGCTAGAGTCAGTTTTTAGACAATAGTCATTTAGGAGTCACATTCTGAAACCTCAAAGTTCTGGAAGAACAGACTGCCATCGCCCCGTCTGCATCAAGATACGCAAATTCACATCTGAAAGGAAGCTGACAACCCATGTTCACTCATATAACGACAAAACCACACTGGTTTGGTCAAGTACGGTCTCCGATCCTTCTCCCTCCAACAGTGGGATTCCTGGTCAGGAAATGGCTGCGCTGTGTGCTGGGCTCAGGGTACAAGCATCGGCACCCTCACCAAAGGCCGGTGCCGCCTCTGGCCCTGGGCTCTTTCCAGGAGCAGTAGCCGACTGGAAAGACTACCAGTTCCCCAAATGAAGGCTGTCTCCGGCCTCTGAATTTTGGCTCATGCTGCTTCCCCTTCTGAGGTGCCTTCGTGCAGCTCAGAAAATAAGATGTGAACGGGCACAGCCTGTGTGCCCCCACCCCTTCTCAAAGGTGAACTGCCAACTCAGGCATCCAGAGTGGGCGAGGCGGTGGGGCGCAGGGGACGGGGGGAGCAGCCTTCCCGAAATGTTAGTATTTCTGATGAGCTCATGTTCCTTTATTATTCTTAGAGCGTCTACAGACAAAGGACATTCCTTTTCTTAATTATCACGCTGGTGTAAATGCAGAAACTAAGCTAGGTGGGTTCCTTCCAGCTCCATCAGGGGTTATAGCAACTAAACACGGACTTCAAGAGAGGAAGATTAGCTGGGGGTGGGGGAGAGAAATGTGTTTGCTTTTTAAAAATTGTGGTAGGATGTATAGAACATAAAACGTACCGTTGTAACCATGTCTAAGTGTGCACTTCGGTGGTGCACTCACATGGCAACGCCACCGTCACCACCGTCCAGAACACTTCACCTTACAAAACTGAAATTCTGCCCCATGTTAACACTAACTCCCCGTGCGCACTGCCTCCCAGTCGATGGACGGGTATTGAGTTGTTTCCACCTTTTGACTATTGTAAGTAATGACGGGTTTACTTTGGGAAAGAGTCATCTGAGCCAGAAGAACACATGGCATGAAACAGCACAGAGGTGGAAATGAGAATGTCTCGCTGAGGGCAGGCAGCAAAATAGATTGGGATTTGGGAATTAGCATCCTAGAGCTTGTGAACAGTAACGCACAGAAACCTCATTTGAAGTGGGGTCGGGAGCTAGAAGAGAATTCTCACGCACCTGTCACTCCACGCACACCACCCCCAAGTGGAAGACGCTCACCTGCATCCCCGACAGGAAGTGACACGACTTCACTGCCTCAGCCAAAGGAAGAAAAGATTCCTCCTTGCCCAGTAACAGCTCAGCCAATGGGAGACCGCCATGACTCAGCCAACGAGAAGCCTCTATACTTTGAACTTCCAGTTTCCTCCAATGGACTCTTCGTTTACAACAGCCCCTCCCAAGTCCATAAAAGAGCCTTCCTCTCCTTAGTTTCTCTGGGCTTGTGCGTGGTTTGCCCTCAGACCACGTGCCCTGAACTGCGATTCTTTGTCCTCCCCCTCACCCCCCACCGCCATACACCCATTTTTGCTGGAGAAATATCTGGCTATTCGTTAAAGGTCAACAAGCATTTCTTAAAGTGTCTTGGGATGCGTGTTAAAAATTCCAAAGTCTCGATCCTACCCCAGGCTTTACAGAACCATGCTGGGAACCGGACCCAGGACTGTCTTTTACAAGCTCCCGAGATTCTGATGTGTGAGAACAATTTGGACTCGTCGGGATGGGAGAGGCTTGGGGCACAGATGAGGTGAATGAGGAAGACTGTATACAGAGAAAAGAGGGGGCATCACTAGAAGAGTCTTGAAAAGTATCTACATTTATAGGAAGGATCAAAATGAGCCACCACTGGCGGCAGGAAAGATAAATTGCTTATGTGGAGATACAGCAGGAAATCAACAAGAGATAAATAAAAGAATCAGGAATATCAATAGGGGCCTAGATGAGGGTAAACAGCATGAGCTAAGGGGGACCTGGCAGGGAGTTCTTTAGAAACTGCAAGCTCAGGTGCCATTAGCCCATACAGAGTGCCTCTGCAATTTTGGAAAAGCTTCCTTTCCTCTGCGTGCCCCCTGGCCAGCAAGCAGCTGCTGGGCTTATTCTCCTACACCACCCACTCCTCCTGTCATTCCTGGAAAAGAATCAGTAGGATTTCCTGATTTTAGTGGGAAATCAGGGGAAACCAGGACTTGAGAGCCCTTTTAGGCACAACGAGTTTCATCTTGCTGAGTGTAAGCCTCCCCCACCTGATTAACAGAAACTAAAAGGAGAAGGGGTGCCTCATAGTTGCTGGGTACCCCTCGTTTCTCAGGACAGAGGAAACCCTGTTTCCGCTGGTCCAGGGCCTCCATGGTTTTCTCAGCCTCTAGGTTTTTCTCCACTGTGTGTATCAACTTGACGGATGTATTCCACACACTACCCATCGGAACAATGAATCATAAGAAATAGGGCTGCCAGAAAAGTCCAGGTTGTGCCTTCCTGTAGACCCTAAGGCACATTCAAACAGTAGCGGCGAAGTTTTCAAAATCTTTCAGAAATGCATCAACTATCCTTAAAAACTGTTTTTCTTTTTAAACAAAATTTTTTAAAAACAAATACTATAAGCAGTATATACTTAGCATCACATTATTGTGTCAGGTAGATATGGTGGAAAGATTTTTTTCCCCTTGTGTCTTTGGGTTTGTTTGTTTGTTTGTCTGTTGTTCTTTCAGTAAGCCGACTTAACAAGAGATCTATCCTCTTAAAGTATTTTAAAGTGCACCACATTGCTAACCAAAGGAACTAAGTTGTATAGCAGATCTCTAGGACTTATTTATCGTGCATAACTAAAGCTTTATATCCACTGAAAACTAACTCCCCATTTCCCCCTCTCCCCAGCGTCTGGCAACCACCATTCTGTTCCCTGAATCTATAAGATTGATTATTCTAGATATTTTATGTAAGAGGAATCATGCAGTATTTCTCCTTTTGGAACTGGCTTATTTCACTTAGCTTAATGTCCTCCACGCTCATCCATGTTGTTACAAATGGCCGGGTCTCCTTCTTTAAGGCTGAGTAACGTTCCACTTATAAATATGCCACATTCTCTTATCCATTCATCTGTCAGTGGACATTTGGATAGTTTCCATGTCATGGCAATTGTGAATAATGCTCCAATGAACATGGGGGTGCAGATCTTGATTTCAACTCTTTTGCTCTCCTTACATTTTTTAATGAGGCATTCATCATTGTAACAAACAATCTAATAAATCATTTCATCTATTAATTAGTGCAGTTAATTAGAAAAATGTTCTCAGGTCTGCAGTTATATGGGGGACTAGCAAAAGACTGTTTTCTTGTCCCCTTCCAATAATTCCACAAACATTTATTAAGCAGTGTGCTAGGAACTAAGAATACAATGTTACACAACGTAGTCAGGTACCACCCTAGCGCTTGGTGGTACCTGACTGATACCTGAGCATGAGAGAGAGGACCTGGATCCTTCCATTGACTCCTTTACAGTGTGCAGAGAATCTTAAACTTCCCAAGCACTTGCTCATACCTTATCTCTTCTGATCTTTACAGCAACCCCGGAAGCAAGCTAGATCGGCATAATACACCCATTATCAGAAGATAAAGGCTTGAGAAGTTAGGTGACTTGGCAATCCTCACACATTTAGCATGTGGCGGAGCCAGGAATCAACCTAGATTTCCCTTTCTTTCCATCTCTGACTCTCGTACAAAAGAATGAATTCTAGAATACCCCTTCTTTTGGGGGACATGGTAGATTTTCATATACATATGACGTGATGAGGGCTGGAATGGGGGAGGAGGAAGAGAGGGAGGCAGCTGTCCGAAACCACTTGTTCTGTGGGATCAGCCCTTCTCTGCTCTGTTTTGTTAGAATCTGGTGCACGCCACAGCATGTAGTCCTGGCCTTTATGAAAGCCAAACGGTGATAAAGCCACAAAGCAAAGAAGAGACCCAACCTCACCTTGGGAAGTGTAATTAAATGCTCATAAAACAGACACTAGTGCTGGCCCACTTGCTTTCACTATTTGGTATTCTTTGTTGTGCAGGCGTGCTGAGTAAGCCATAAGGGGCAGACACTGCTTGTGAAGAGCACAATTTACCTTCTGTGGGCCAGGGAGTCGCCAGATGGACCACTGGGCCAGGAAAAGTTCCCTCCGGAAAGCAGAGACCAGTCTTCCTGACACCACAACATTTGGAAGCCTTTGATCCACCTTTGAGAAGCTATCTACACCACAGTTTTATTGCCTTAAAAATTACAGAGTCAGCCTAATGAGCTGTGTCTTTTTGCCCCACACTGGGTGTTACAGAACAATGTTCACTTCCTTGGCACCCTTGAGAGAAAAGAGGTCCAGAAGCTCTCTGCTTATAAGTTCAATTCTTGAAAGCTCTTGGGAGTTCATCTGTTCTCATGTCCAAAGCGATGCCATGCCAGTGGCCAGCCTCGCCACCAAGTTCCACTTTCGCTCCACTACAATCACCCACCTCTGATCACAGAGACTTCCCCCACTCTCACTGCTTTTGCACCAATCAGGATATGATGGGAGTAATAATAACCACAAAGCTCCTCAAAAATAAACAGCAATTGAAAAATAAAAACTAAAACAAAGGTGACAATGGTCCCTGACTGCTCTGCCTTCCCTTTGAAGCCCACCCTCAGGAGACATCACAGGGCATGTGGCCACAGGGCAGGGTCAGATAACCCCAGGCTGTGCACTGCAGGACGAGGAAACCTGGGTGAGCAGCCACCTCCTGTGGAGTGGGGGAGACAAGAAAAAGGGACAAAGTGACCATCAGTGTCTCTGATAGGACATGTTCCCAGCAGATCACAAATCCAGCCTTTCTGACTGGGTAATATGCTCAGGGTCTCTCCCAGAGGGCCATGCCTCAGCTCACGCAGGAAAGCAGGATACTGTGCTGCGTCAAAGCCAGCCCAATGTCCTCACACAAGAACTCCAAGTCTCCTAGGACAATACCTACCATCCTAAGGCCAGACGGCCTGCTTAGGAACTTGGACTTTCAACACTGTGGCTTGGACATCATTACAAAGCAGGACTTCAAGAAAAAACATTCATATGTGATGTCCCATCCTACAGACTACTCTGCAGGAGTCCAAAGCCCTAACTCTGAAAATTGGCCCAAACAACAGAGGAAAGGAGAAAAGACTGTTTTGTTCAGAAACACAACACACCTATCAGGGTTAACTCATCACTGTCAGTTGATCGTCCATCAAATGCATTTATCCACAAAGGGTGGAGCCAGCCCAGATAAAGGCGGCCTAACTTGAATTTTCTGTCTTGTGATAAGATCTCTACTCCAAATGTTTCTCCTTTTCCCCAACAGCCTGCTCTTTCTTTCACTTTTGCCAATGCCTCCTTTCTCTCCTTCCCTCCCTTCTGCCTAGCTGCCTTTCCTTGTTCAAGGTAGTCCTGGCTGCCAGACAGCTGTGACACACGCCTGAGGAGGGACCTGCTCCTGGGCTGTAACCCAGCTCCCAGAGTTGTTTTTGGTTCACGCATCTCATTGAATGTATTTAAATACATTATATGCAGCCACCTGGCTGAGTGGGTGGGGAGAGAAGCAAGCACTCCTCCCTGGATACCAGCAACATACACACATGCATACATGTGTGCACATACATATATACACATATATGTGTACGATGTCCTGAATCATTTTGACTTTGGGGAAGAGCCAGAAGTTGCACGATGCCAGATCCAGTGAACAAAATAGATGAGGAGGACACACCATAATGTTTTGATTTGACAGAAACTGCCGTATATCAGAAGTGATGTGTGACACCGAGCATTGTCATGATGGAGGATGATTTACGGCACACTTTAAAACACACCTTCTCTCAACCGTAGCTCACACCCGACTGACTGCACCCAACAAGTTAAAACATGTCACACACTGTTAATAAGGTTTGAAGTGCCGCTTCCTGTATTGAAGGTCCCTGCTTTCCATTGGATGGCACTCGGCAGCAGCATTCACTGTATTTTGTGATCACAACGGAAAGGCTCCTTATCACACATCACTTCTGGTAAATGGCAATTTCTGTCAAATAAAAACAGTACAGTGTGTCCTCATCCACCTTATTCACTGGATCTGGCACCGTGTGACTTCTGGCTCTTCCCCAAAGTAAAAATGATTCAGGACATTGAAGCAGCCACGACAGCACAACTAAAGACACTCGTGAAAAAGGACTTCTAAAACTGCTTCAGAAAGTGGCAAGAACGATGGGATAAGTGTGTTTGAAGCGAGGGGGAGTCTTTTGAGGGAGATTAATGGCAATGTGTTTTTTATTGTAATAATTTTTTTTATTTAAACAATTACCGTATTTTTTATCACACCTCGTATACATGCATACACACACATATACACATACACAAGCACATACATATACACGCCATATACACATATACACACACACACACACACACACACACACCCCAGTACACTGAATGGGCAACTGTGCAGCACTGAGGCAGCTATGCCAAGGAGGAGAGTGTGGAAATGCCAACATTATGAAAGCACACTGAGCCAGCAAAGCCAATGCCCTCTTGCAGTAAAGATGGGCTCCAAAGGAGAAAAGGATGGACATGGCAAATGAACAGTCCTCACGGGACCTCAGGCACACAGATCTGTAGGTGGCGGCCAGGCATCGAGTCGTCCTTCACACTGCCCTCTGAATCACCCCTTCTCCATTCCTCCTGCCAGCACCAGAGTCAGGCAGGATGGCCTCATGGAACGTGAGCTGCCACCGTTTGGGAGCGAGGCCAAGTCTACCAGTTAAGAGCAAGTGCTCTGGTGTCAACCTGCTCGGGTCAAAGCCTGCTCTGCCACTGCCTCACCGGGACCTCAGGCAAGTTATTGAACTTCTCTGTTTCCATCTCCTCCTCTGTAAAATGCGGTAAAGACAGCTCCCACACTGTGCGTGAGTACAATGCGATTCCCCACATGTGCTTAGCATAGGACCCACCCAGTGAAGGCCGGGTTCCGTTTCCCAGGCCCTGCCTTATCTCCACTAAGCCAGTGAACAGACACGACTCTGCCTGCACCCAAATTCTCTTACGAGTAAACTGAGCCCAGGTCAGTGAGCACCAACGTCCCTTCCGCTTTCACGATGCATTTACCCTCTGATCTTCCACCTGCTGCAACGTGCCCCCCTTCTCCCTTTTGGAGTGTCCGTCCTTCAGCCCGGCCTTTCTCCCACCAGTCTCATCCACCACTGTCAGAGCAACCTTCCTAAAACCCTGTGTCACCACAGCATTACTCTACACTGCACCCCCTTCCCTGACAGTCCAACCTGCCCACAAAGCCTCTGCGCCTCGCAGGCCAGTCCTCCCTCCATCTTGCTAACTCCACACTCATGCCTGTCTCTGAGCCTCGACCTACTCATGCTGCTGCGCTGACATCCACTGGGGGACTTGGAACACATGCCCCACGGATAAGGGGGGGCTACTGTACTTCACTGCTAAGTCCCTCACAACGAATCCATACCTTGGTGTCTTCTAAAGGAAAGACTGACTAGATGACAATTGGCAGAATGTCCCTCCCAAGCCACTTTGGACAGGTAACCCTCTCTAAATGGAGGTCTGGAAGGTAACGTAACATGCCCATAGTCACAGTGCAAACGGTGGTGCCGGCCCTCAAAGCCTGGTCTTTGCTGCTATGTACTAAATATATTCTCAATCACTAAAACGGCAGGTCTCCACACTAACAGTGACAGCAAGGACTCCTCCAATCCCATAGGGAAAAGGCTCCCGCGGCTTGTGGCCTGTCCCCGCCAGACTGGATTCCCACTGGGCGAGGCTGGGCCTCTGCCTCTGTCCTCAATGAAGTCGAAAAGCAAGAGAGTCCGGGTCCGGACAGGTGCACAGGAGTGATTCTGCGCCAGCAGAGAAGGCAGGCAGTCACGCAGCGTTCTTCTCCCTCTTAGGTCTCCATGGAGCCAAACACCACGTCCTCTCTGAGCATCCTGACTTCGCCACGGTCTCACTAATGACCCGAGGACGGTTCCTCCTCCTATAATTCCTTCTCCTCAAACAGACCATGGACAGTGTCGGTCTGTCCCAGATTGTCTGGTGAGGGTTCTGGAACTGTATGCAAGGTTTTGGCAGAGACACCCTGTTATATAACAGGGCTGTTATCGCCCATCAGTGCCCCCTGAAAGTTTCCTCAAAACCAAGCAGCTAAAAGGCAGACAGCCCGCCCGCTATTCTATGTTCTGTTCTCCTGGGTCTGCTCTAAGGTGAACCTCCCCACCCCAATTTCAAATCCACCTATTGTAGAAAGTGGAAAAATCACCCTTGTTTGGTGTTCCAGCCAAATCCTATCATAAAACCCCATGTGTGCCACCCTCTAGGCAGACTGAGAGACTCAGATTTGGGGTAAAATCAATGCTAATGCCTCAGGGCAAGCTACATGAAAGTATTTATTTGTGCTTTCAGCTCTGACATGTCCTTTTTTTTTTTTCATCTTTTTTTTTTTTCAAAGCACCTGGAAGGTAAGAAAATCATGAAATATTCATGCAGATATGGATTGTGGGCAGCAAAGATAAAGGTAGAATGGTTCTTACCAGATTGAGAAAAGAGGTATAGGTCCTAGCAGTGAAACAAGACCCAGAACCATCCATCTGCATAGCCAAGGTCACCCTAAATAACCTCATCAGTTCAGCTCTAAGTACTAAGACTGGTAAAAAGACACTTACCCTATCCCTTTTCCATCTCTCTTACAGCTAGCCTATTAATCAACACATAACATAAATGATAATAAAGCACGATGTTTGATATGGATGTGAAACAGAGATGCTAATATAGAAGCCAAGAAAGTAGGCTCCAGGTATGACCCAAGGCAAGTCATTTACAATCAATGCCTTAATTTATCCACTGCCAAAACTGTGCATGATGACCCAGCAATAACACTTTTGGGTATCTAGCCAAAGAAAATGAAAACACTAAATCAAAAAGATATATTCACCCCTATGTTCACTGCAGCATGATTTACAATGGCTAAGATATGGAAGCAACCAACGTGTCTGTCAATAGACGACTGGATAAACAAGAGGTAGTACATATATACGATGGAATATTACTCAGCCATCAAAAAAAGAATGAAATCTTGCCATTTGTGACATGGATGGACCCAGATAGAGGATATTATGCTAGGTGAAATATGTCAGAGAAGGACAAATACCATATGATTTCTCTTATATGTGGAATCTAAAAAACAAA
This sequence comes from Rhinolophus ferrumequinum, assembly GCF_004115265.2. Taxonomy (NCBI): domain Eukaryota; kingdom Metazoa; phylum Chordata; class Mammalia; order Chiroptera; family Rhinolophidae; genus Rhinolophus; species Rhinolophus ferrumequinum. The sequence continues at coordinate 17,198,283 of NW_022680355.1, read as the reverse complement.
ACAAAATAGAAACAGATTCATAGACACAGAAACAAAATGATGGTTGTCAGAGGGGAGCGGGGTAGGAAATTGGGTGAAAAAGGTGAAGGGCAATAATAAGTATAAATTTCTAGTTATAAAATCAATAAGTCATAGGGACGTAAAGTATAGCATAAGGAATATAATCAATAATATTGTAATCGCCTTGTACGGTGTCAGATGGGTACTAGATTTATCATGGTGATCACTTAGGTATGTAAATGTTGAATAACTATGCTACACACCGAAAATGAATATAATATTGCATATGAACTATATTTTAATTCAAAAGGAAAAAGTGAAATAAGATAAAATTATAAAATTGTTCATGAATAGTTGCTACCTAAATTCTATTGTGAAAACTCATCTTCCCTGCCGCTCCCGACCACCCATCTCCAATCTGGAAGCCAGAATCTACTCTGTTTCATCCCCATTCACCCAGCAGCTGTCTCCCAACCTCTCTCTGAAAACATCCAGTAATGGAAATTAACTCAACGCTTCCTGATGTGTTCCTGGATTTCTCCAGAATCCAGGTTTCATACAAGTTGGAAACAGCACATCGTGGATATGGAGTTTATCTTAAGCAAAGAGTTCCTTCCGGGTACTTCTCTTTGTTACCAAACACACCTATCCTGGCCTAAGGCCTTCGCGTCCTGGATAACCCGGAAGTCGTCTCCTCCTTTGTTCTGCTGGTACCAGGTGCTCACTTTAAGATCTTGGCCACAGGACAAATCAGCTCCTCCAGTCTGGCTCAGGTATAGCCCTGGAACTCAGGTCGAGGGTCCCGGTCATCGCAACAGTCTCCACTGCTTGGACTTCTAAGCATTCTCACGTTCTTCTCTTAGCCCTGTTTTCCCTTTCCTTCCACCCTTCCCCACCCGCTTAAATAACTATATGCCCACCTCATCCTTCATCTTGTGCTCCAGCCTAGGCACCTTCCAGTCTAATCACCTAATTCGCACTTTCTGGCCTCTTCCTACGCTTTAGTTCAGTCAATTTTCATAAACCAGGCTTTTGTGAAATTACAGCGTACTTTTCAACCCCAGTCATTTGGGGAACAGATGTGAAAATGTAAATAAACCTTCTTAGAGTTTGAATAACTGCATTTCATAATTTTAAACAATGTTTACTTCAGGTCTGGATATATGGGAGCTTTCCAAATCTTAAAGCTAATAGAATTTAAGTCCATAACAACCATAAAGAGAAACTCAACTTGTTTTTAAAGGTTATGAATGGACTGTTTGAATTGTACTTATAGCTAACGTGTGTTTCTGCAGCAGAGACTGCTAGCTGCTCTCCGTTGGCTCTCTCTCTCTCTCTCTGGGGCGGAAGCCCCTGCTTTCCAGCTGGACCCACACACCTCAGAATGAACATTCAATTTCCCACCCTCCCTTACAGTTAGGCATGCGCATCTAAGCCCGAGCCAGTTCTCACGTGCCCTTTGCCCCTTTTTCTCTGGGCTATGGGTGCTTCCATTTCACACCACGAAATCAAGGCCACACAGGCAGGGTATCAAGCGAGAAGAAGCCTGGGTCGCTGCCATCACAAAGAACTACACCAGCCTCGGACCACCTATCAGGACGTGTACAAGACAGAAACAGTCCCACCCTGTTTTACTCAGTGACCTGTAATTTTCTGTGACTTGCAGTCAATTTCATCCTAAATAATAGAGTCGTTAAAGCGTCTCCAGTTTTCAAACTGAACATGAACTTCATAAAGTCAATAACAATGCAGGTAATTTACTAGGACACTTATCCACATCCTTTGCAGAACAAAGGAACATATAAGAAAACACACACGTCTAAAAGAACATTTAAGAAAAAAGATGCGTTTCCTACAGCAAGTGAATATAATCCAGTTTAATATTTCGCATCATTAAATCCTTGACAGACAACAATAAACGTCTTGTATATTCTTGTTTTTTGTATTCTAATTGTGTAACATATTGGGGTATTTTCATCCTTTCAAAATTGCCTACATGTTTATTCTGCAACTTTGCGGAGGACACAAAACCTTCCATGAGAAATACACCCAAATGAACCCTTCCGGCAGTCTTCATTTCCTGGACTGCTAAACATTTTATATCCTTAACTGGAAAAAAACGTCTCCTATTTAAAAAATTAAGATAACTTTTAAAGCCTGGAAAAAAACTGGTCCATCAAAAGGGAAGTGCCTTGTATCATTGGAAAAGGCATATCATTGTTCAAACTAATTGGAAATATTCCTTGATGATACTTAGCTCATTCTAAGCAGTCCCTAAAATTGATGTCATTGCTATGCCCTGCGTTCTTATAAGGTCACGGGTATATATGGCAGTTAGAAGAAATAAACATTTGTCTGCACCTGGGACGTTCTTAGGCAATAAAAAAGTGGAAGGCGTTTTTCTTTTGCATAAATGGCATGAGCTTTAACTGGGGCAGCAAGTCACAAGAGTGAAAAAATGTGCTTGCTTTGGAATTAACCAGAATCTAAGTTTTCAGCCCACAAGTTCACAGTTTACAATTTTTTTTGTAATTGAAGGATTCCGACAGTTGTGCTTTTCATTCTAAAAGAGAAGATTTCCACCCAAAATAGAAATTCCACCTCTAACCCCCAGTACACTTCAGTACTTGCCCAAGCCACTCTTACCCCACTGATTTCTAGTTTACATTTAGAATCCCTTTTATTACTAGATCTCAAATTCAAAACAATGAGATAGTCAGCTCTTTAATCAACCACACCAATGAAGGTGACAAGTGACAAGAAAATCCAAAACCACAGTGAATACAAAAATATCAGGCTTTTGACACACTAGGTGGAATTGTGGAGGTGAGGGTGGACAGCAACAAGCAGCAGGTCTCCATTCCTGCATATGACTTTCTAATATTGTCTGTGTGTGTGTGTGTGTGTGTGTGTGTAAAACTGTTAAAAATTAGCAAGCATTTCCTAAGCACACACCAGCTGAGAAGTAAAAATGGCTCAGAAGTAAGCTGCATGCCAAAAATATACAAAGTGAAGCTAGGCTGGGATTCAACATTTTCCATAGATAATCCACCCTAGATAATCTGGTTCTATAACTGAATTTAAGCTGCTTCTTGTATTTACCTTCATCTGATGTAGTCCCATGAATAGCTAAGATTTTTCTTGTCGGTACTGGCATGACATGACACCTGCCAGTCCCGAGACACCCTGTCTTGCTATGCAATTCACAGCTTCCCCTTAGAGACCACTGGTAGGGCCAGCATTTCCCCCTCCACAAGCATTGTGCTAAAGAGATGTTTATGACGTGAACCCGAGCCTCAAGACCAGAGACAACTCTTCTAATATTTGTTCAGTTACGTTCACACAGGATTTCCCTTCACCATCCCCAAATTGCAATTCCCACATTTGAAAACATCATGCATGTCCAATTGTTCTTCTGAAGTTCAGGTGAGGGGAGAGCTTCCGCCAGAAAACAAGTGTGACCTCACTGTAGCAGTTAATCTTCAGTTCACTGATCCAACCCCACACAAAATGAATGGTAGGTTGGTGTCACAGGCATTGCTCTAGGCTAAAAGACACAATTAAGTTTTCCTCCACAAGAAATCGAATGTGCTTCTGAATTACTCTATTTATGGTGATGGTGGTGTGTTCAATCTGCTTCTGCATTCTTTCTTTGAGATAATTTCTCCACCACCAAAGAAACAAAGTCCACACCATTTACAAAAGTGTAATTCCAATGGAAAATTTATTTTCAACAACCATAGCACAACTGGTTTGGGTCTGAGCTGTCAGACACTTAAAAACAAAGATGTGAGATTCTTCCAGAACCCAGCCTCGTTGGCTCAAGCATGCAAATCATAACTGCCCTATAAATGTGTTTACTTCCCTCCACCTGACCTTCAAGCAAACTTTATTTGCTCAGGTAAGTGCTCAGCATACTTGCCAAGTGTCCCAGAAAAATCAAGACTTTTCTCCAACATTCCAAAGATGTGTCTTTTCACTTTTTATAGGAAATGTAACTAATGGATTCTCCATGAATCAGACAGTGTCGTGTTACGGAGAGCGCATTGGACCAGGTCGAGCTTGGCCTCTCAGAGACCTGACAATCAGAACATGCCTTCTGTTACAGCTTGAACTGGATCCCCTAAAATTCCTATGTTGATGTCCCAACCGCCAGTACTTCAGAACGTAAACTCATTTGAAGACAGGGTCTTTATAGAGATAATCAAGTTAAAGAGAGGTCGTTAAAGTGAGCCCTAATCCAACATGACTGGTGTTTGTATGAAAAAGAGACACACGTGGAGGCAAGACGATGTGAAGCTACCCAGGGAGAAGATGGCCATCTGAAGCCAAGGACAGTGGCCTCAGGAGAAACCCACCCTGCTGGCACCTTGATTTGGGACTTCCAGCCTCCAAAATGTTGACAAAACAAATCTCGGTTACTGAAGCTGATGTAGGTGATGTTGGATGTGCCGGCAGTTTCTGGGTGTGGGCCGGGATTGTGTCTCATGAAGCCGAAGAATGGAAACACAGACCAGGGAGAGGCAAAAAGTTTTAATAAGAGGATAGTTTATTAGAGGCAGGAGAAGAGGTTGCAGCTCCTGAGCGGGAGGGGGTCCCGAATGGGGGTGCCCCATGACTGAGGCAAAAGCTCTTACTTTTATACCTTCCCTTTGCCTGCTTGGGGAAGGGGAGCTATTTGGAGAAGGGAACTGTTTGAAGGGAACTGGCGCCTTCTAATGAAATTCGTCTACCAGGTTTGTTCTGCTTGCCCATCCTAAAGGAATTAACAAAGTAACCCACTCTGACCTATCAGATCTGCTCCATTTGTCAGGATAAAAGGAATTTTATGATTAACCTCAAGGCCTTGTTACATTATGTCCCAGAGCGAAGGAGTGATTTCAAAACCTGAAGTTTTAGGATATGACTGTCTTTGTTTATTCCACCAGGGACCTCCCTGTCTACCTAGGGACATGCTAACTCTCCTGTATCAAAGCCACCGAGTTTGTGGTCCTTCATCATGACAGTCCTTATAAACTGAAATACTTTCTGTTCCAAAATGACCTTATACTCTATACCCAAACTACAACTTACTAACGGGAACATCAAGCAAAGTGGGCCCCTGCGGTCAACAATGAGGTCACAAACTCTCGTTCCCTCTTTGTCGTCCCAGACTAGCTTTAACCCCACAGACTGGGATGCGGGGGGCGCCCCTCTCCTTGGCTGGGCTTGGACAGCAGATGGAATAAACCACCTACACTGAGGTGAACTCAGACAACAGTCACTTCCGTGTGGACGTCACGGAGAGCAGCGAGGCAGAGGAAGTTCAGGTGAGAGCAGTGCAGAGCTGTGAAAGGAGCCCTGGGTGGAGAGCGTAGGCCAGTTCAGCGAGCTCCTAGCCCTGGCTTTGCCACCAATGAGCTAGGCAGGCAGAAATGAGTGTTTTCACCAGTGACTTGAGCATAGAGGGGATCCAGAGAGCACTGGCTCAGGAGTCCCTTACCTGTGGTCCACAAATTTATTGCAGGCAGTCCGCAAACTCCTGAAATTGTCTGCAAAATTTCAGAGGTGTGTGCACACGTGCATTTTTCTTGTGAAAAGATACACAGCTTGAAGAAGATGTTTTAGAGCATGTAAAAAAGAGTAAGGGCTTACACTAGGAATTTTGGAAGGTTCCTTCCTGCCCTAACACGTTGTAAGCTGGGTACACTGTGGTGCTGCCACATCTTTGCTAGAGCCACAATGCACACCCCAAAGGCACCTGTGCCCCTCCAGACATCAGCTTGGGCTTCTCGACCCTCACAGAATCACTTTGCTGGCCCAACAGCCACTTGCTTCTAGGAAATAGCAAGATCTGTTCTCAGGACCTCCCGAGGGACAGACTAAAGATGGCACAAGGGTTGTTTACAGAATTGTGTCATGAAAGGATTTGCCTAGATGGGTCAGTAAACACGTCACAATGCCCTATCATTAACAAGAATGTATAAAGCAAGCATTCAAGGGTTTCATCCATTAATAAAACCACATTGAACCTGCTAAAGCTGGTCCTCCGTGAACAAAGCTGGTCCTCCGAGAAGCACAGAACTGGAGCTATGGAAGCTGCAGTGGAGAGACGGGTAGAAGTGGGGCTGTAAAACCACCTCAGGAGGATGAAGCATCTGGGGCCAACTGCAGAGACAGGAGCAGCCGGGACCTCATGTCTGTGCTGGGCCGCTGACACCTCCCAGGTAGACATGCAGGGAGCCCACAATGGGTGGGGGGCGGGGACAGGCAGCCAGCTCCCTGCATCAGGAGGGCCCCTCTCGCCCTATGGCCCTCGCATAACGGTGATGGTTGTACGTGACGGTGGCTGTGTGGGAGGTTTTGCTACCCCAGCTTCCTAGTGGGACCCACTGTGGTGGTGGTCTAGGCTCTGCTATAAATCTCCCACCTTGGAGAACAGCCCCAGACGGGGACACAGGTCCCCGGGCCTTGTAGGCACGGACTCCACAGTCAATGCTGTCCCTTAATGGTCCTTCTCAAAAAGGCTATATAAAAAAAAAAATTTTTTTTAAAAATTAAACCTCCAGTTAAAAATGTATTACACTGAAGATGATTGAGAATCATCTCTACCGGGCTCTTAGTGATTTTTAACAATTAACAATGAGTGAGCGTCCTCTCTGTGCCGGGCTCTGTGTGAAGTACCGTGTATTATCTCAGTGATTCCTGTCTCCGTGCTTCACAGCACGCCAGGCCGCGCAGCTGGTAAGCAGCAGAGCGGGGACTCAACTCAGGCCTGCCTCCCTCTGCAGCCAGAGCCCGGCTGCTACTCAGCCTGCGACAGTGGCCTCTGGGGACCTTTTATTCTGGTGCAATTTTCTGTTAGACGTAAGAATTTGCCTCTCCAGACTCAGAAAAAAATATACATCTCTTTATCATTCCATCAACGTAAAGAGTAAGTTTAATGATCTTTCTTCCTGACGCTGCATGAATTTTATAATAAAACACAAGTTCATACATAAAAGTGTTCCTGACAAAAGCCGTATCACCTGATTTAACCTCTGCCCTTAGTGTGGTGGCTACTCCGTTCACCTTGATGAGCTAAATGAACCGCTATCAGTCAGAGACCAGAACAGCGCAGGCCAGACAGTCCCAGCACATGCTACCAAAGCCTGAGACGCTGTCTTCCGACTTCCGATACACTGTCTTAATCTGTGCAGGCTACTGTAACAGAATACAGCAGACTGGGTGGCTTATCAACCACGGAAATTTATTTCTCACAGTTCTGGAGGCTGGAAGTCCAAGATCAAGGTAGCAGCACATTCTGTGCCTGGAGAGACCACTTCCTGGTTCACAGATGGCAGACTTCTCGCTGTGACCTCATACGGCAGAAGGGATGAGGGCCCTTTTATCAGGGCCCTAATCCCATTCCTCAGGGCTCCACCCTCATCACCTCCTAAAGACCCCAACTACTAATACTATCATCGCCTTGGGATGTGCATTTTGGGGGGACGCAAACGTTCAGTCGATAGTACACACACTCATACCCTCCAGTGACGCATAATTACAATCAAATGTGCGTGGCGTGGGATAATTCTGTGACAGGCACGGACGTGAGCCATGGAAATCCCACTGTGGCCAACTCAATAAGGCATCAAATCCCCAATGTATTCACAGCATTATTCGCCTTTTCCTTACGTAGACAATGAAGCAGGTGAGCCTGGCCTAACATCCTTATTCTAAGAAAGTGACAACTGAGGGGCACAGGGGCTGGCATTCTGATATGTGTCTTCAACACCCGTCCTGTTTCTTTCTGCTGTCTAAAAACCTCTTCCCCTCTCTATCACTTCCCTGTCTTCAGGTTAAGCTGGGGCAGGCCCCCAAATTCCCTGTCCACACCACAGGAACGTAACAGCCCCGGGTGGCAGAAGAAGCTAGCAAGTCTGAGTGTCCCAGAGCCCTGCAAGCAGCTGGCTTTGATGACAGTTCCGAGGGCAGCACTGCTGTTTCACAATACTTATCACACACTAATTAATTTCAGGACAATGTCTCTTGAGCCTTAGGCAGGGAGGGGACAACCCTCCAGTGGTTTCCCAGGCCCAATTAAGACTTAACAGCAGAGGCGAGGGCTGTGCTGTACGGGGAGTGCTTCTGTCACTCAGGGGCGTGAAAGATTGCACCCAGAAGAACCTGGACACGCTCCAGCGTGCTGCTGGCCTCGTCCTCTCCATGCCCTGGCCAGGTGTCACCAACACCTTTAGCACCGGACTCACAAGTGTGGCTGCCCGTTCACAGCTGTCCCACGCTATCCAGAGCAGGGAACATCGTGTCCGGCAACACGTCCCCCTGAAGGCTGGAATGCAGCTTCCAAGGTGTCTGAGCTCCTGGCAGCGCACGGCTGTCTGCAGAGCTGGCCTCCGCCTGTGAACAGCCGCCATGCCGGCGGTCAAGCTCAGGCGAGCGTATGTGTGAGCTCGAGATAATCGCTCGGAATGAGAGTGGTGGAGATTAAACCGAGGGGTGTAAAAAGCATGAGCAGTCATACACCCCAGTAACTACCAAGAAAGGGAAGCGTGGGAAAGCATTCCATCCGTTTATGTCATGCCGACGGTCTATACTAAACACATCTACTCTGGCGCTGCAGCATAGAAGAGTCATTGCTTACGTCATGGTCTGAGAAGTCAAGGTAACCCTTCATTTTGGGGCTTGGCATGAGACTCTCAAGATAAAGTCATGATCAGAGTATATTCACCAGGGCATACGGAAGAATCCCCAGGTGAATGTACCCACCATCAGAGAGGAAGAAAATCTGCACCTTTTAAGTAGTTAACATGGGAAACTACATCAGACTTTCAATTCTTGCATAAAACTAAGTTATTTCCAGGCCCTGGCACCTTAGAGTGAATGATGTCGTGAGAATTAGACAAGATGATGTCTGTGGAAGGAGGGGAGCACGGGAAAGAGATTTCCTGGGGCCCAGGAGAGGGTTTTCTCAGGCTTGTGCTGACCAACAGGTTGCCTGGTTGAGATTCTGAAATGTCCAGGTTGTTAAAACAAGACTGGAAGGGCCAAGAACCCACAAGCTATGCTTATTACTTAACAAGCCTATATGAATAGGTATTTTTACACTTTCCATTTCAGATAATATTGATGTTTGCTAAATACTGTCAAGGGTCTGTGTAGAACACAGCATCCTTCTGTCAGAACAGAGGAAAACTTCAGTCTCGTAGATTCTTCAGAATTCTTTGGAGCCTGACACCATCTTCTGAGGATAAGTCCCTTGTAGGACCCATCAGAAATGACTATAATTACCTGGTGCCTTCTTCTGGGATACACGTCATGACAACAGTGAGCTGAGGCTCGCTGCAGGCACTGAATGGTTAGAAAGGGACTCGAGGATTGACTCAGAGTTGATCGAATAAAATCAAACCCAAGTTCACAAAAAAAGGTACAAATTAATCAAAGCTCCTTCTGCCACAAGGCAACTCCCAGGTCCACGCCAGTTGTTAGAAAACGGTCTGTGAAATAAGTCCTCAAATTATCAGCCTCGTGAATTGCCCAATCAGGTCACTCGATGTTATGCCGTAGAGGCTGGTAGGAGAAGGGTAGTTTATTTGAGGTAATCCATGTGCTCCTGAAAGGGTTGGTGCAAATCAAAATTTTCCACATAAAAGAGGAAACTTGTTAATTAAAACAACCTTGTAAAGAATCCTATTTTCATGTGAAAAAAATAGCTCCTAATTTCTCCTTCTGCATAGGTTTAAATTTCTATGCCTTGAATTTTCTAAAAGCGGGGCCTCCATGGCTCTACTGTGACCCACTCCCGTTACATAAAGACGAAACAGTGAGAGACCCCACATTCTATTGCTCTGCTCACTCATGGCCTGCTTGTGAAACCCTGTAATAGAAAAGGGGGCCACAAAGCACGATTTAACTCGGCAGATGATTGTACCCTCGGTCAGGGTTCTCCAGAGAAGGAGAACCAATTAATAAAGAGAATTTCTGTAAGGAAATGGCACACATGATTGGAGGCTGACAAGTCCCAAGACCTGCAGGGAGAATCAGTAAGCTGAAGACCCAGGAGTAAGTTTTGGTCCAAAGGCCAGCAGGCTCCACACGCAGAAAGAGCTGATGTTGTGACTTGAATCCAAAGGCAGGAAAAAGCCAACGTCACAGTTCAAAGGCAGTCAGGCAGGAGGAATTCCCCCTTATTTGGGAGACAGTCAGCCTTTTGCTCTATGCAGGCCTTCAACTGATTGAATGAGGCCCATGCCACACTGGGGAGGGCAGTCTGCTGCACTCATTCTACGGATTTAAATGTTAATCTCATCCAAAAACATCCTCACAGAAGCACCCAGAATAATGTATGACAAAATGCCTGGGCACACCATAGCCCAGTCAAGTTGATACACAAAATTAACCATCACAATGGTGACGGCCTTTTTCTGCACAGGAGACCACAGGAGCAGGTGTCCAGGACCCCCATGAAGCTGAGGATCCCAGAGAGAACTTGGCCGGACGGCAGAGGTGGAGCCCAGCCATGGGACCCCGGGATGTGGAAACTGCCTAGCATCCAGCCCTCTGGGCAATCTGGTAGCCAGAGCCCCCGAAGGACACCAGAAGGACCTGCCCGGGCTTGAACTCTGTTCTATTGAGAACAGTGCCATTGCGAGAGGCAGTCACACCTTCCTATTGCGATCAGGTGTTAAGCGCCAGCCAATCTGCAGTGGGGGCGGGGATGACATTTTGAGTAATTTCCTTCTGGAAGTTCCAACCTTCCCTTTTCTGTGACTTTGTTTGGACTATGGCTCCCTGAGAAAGTACTAACAGTCTGTTCACAGATAAAGAAACTGAAGTATAGAGAGTTTGGGTAATGTGGCCTAGGCTCCCCAAGCTGGCCGCACTGCCTGTGTCCCCCCCGCCTTCCCTCCCAGGATTCCTGCAGTGCTCACAGCTGCACGTGCCTTGACTGCCTCCAGCTCACATGGCTTCATCTGACCAGGCCGCCCTGTCCTCCACCAGCAGAGGTGGCGGGCGGCAGCCAGGCTGCAGGTGGGGAAGGCCTCAGGCCTTCCCCTGGTGGGTTCACTGCCTGGTGGGTTCACTGCCTCAGGCCTTTCCTGACTTCATCCACTGACTTCACCACAGTTTGCTGCCTGTCTCTCCTTACTCCTTCATGACAGTCAGAAGCGGGAGCACAAGCGGCTGTAAAACCACCACAGTAGCCTCAAGAAGTCCTCAGTCTTCCAGCAGCCACCCCGGCCCAGGCGTCCTCAAGCCCCACCAGTCTTTCAGGCCCCGGGACAGCTAGAGGCAGCCACGATCCTCATCCCCAGCGTTCTGCCCTTCTGTTGCCTTCTTTCAGCTCACTCACTCACCACAATAATCTGCTTTAGCCATATTTGCTAAAAATACACTTCACTTCTCTGCTACACTTACTAATGCGTTCTATTTCAGATCTGTTTGTATTCTTACTTAGAAATGCCCATACGGGTAGCAGTGAAAGCATGCAGAATGCTATAGCATTTCCTTCAGGAAGGTTCCTCTCTGCTCTGTTGTGCTCAGCACAGAAATCTGAAAAGCAAATCTTTCCAAGCTGGATGGTAATTGGTGATAAAAAAGAAAAAGGCTGGGGCTGGAGGAGAAAGCAAGAAGCCAATCAGGAAACAGACTTAGTTGGGCACACCATGGAACTCCAAGCTTCCTTCTTCTCATACCTGCCCTCCACGGGCACACGCCCAGGCCCAGCCCCAGAGTCACTGCCTCACAGAAGCAGCTGCAGAATGGCCTCTCCACTGAAACCACACGATACATGTCAGAAACCTAGAGATCATCTGAGGAAAGCCACAACCCAGGCTTAACTCCACGAGCCATCCCCCAGAAGCTGTTTTCCACGTCTGAGGCCAGAAGTCATTATTTCCACTGCACAGGGTCCCCTCCTTTGAGCTCATTCTCCCCCAAGCTGACGTCCCTGCTGGCTTCCCACAGCCATCTTGGAAGAGCTCCCTGGCTTTCCTGGCACTTCCCAGAACTTTGGTTCTCTTCTACAATCATGTGCAGGACAATACCACTTCTCCTGCTCTGCCTTCCTGGAAAGCAAGAGGTAGAAGTAGTGTATGAACAATTTGCAAAGGCCTCCATTCATGCTTCCTTCTTCCTATTTTATCTCAGTATCACTAGATTGGCCTTTTTTTCTCCCTACACATATTGAACTTTCCTCTATCTGCAGGTGAAACATGAAGGGAAACAGTGATTGGGGCTGTTGGCTCAGAGTAGGTCTTCAAGGAGGGGAGAAAAGAAGGGTCCACAGTGCTGGAGCCAGAACAGGGAGGAAGGGGGGTCCAGGGGAAGCCAGAGCTCAGAACCGAGCTGGTGCAATATTTATGTCTTTCCCATTGCAAAGCTCATGGGTGACAGACACATGATGCCCACAGAGTGAACCATTCAGAATGCCAAATCCTCCCATCCTGCCTTTTTTAGATCTCAGAACCCTGGCTATTGCACCAGCCTGAACTTGGAGCCACTGTTCCCCGGCTGTGAAATAAGCTCATTAAAAATATTTTAAAATTTTAAAACAAAGCCATGAGGCTGAATGATCACCCCTCAACAAAGACAGACTGGAGTCTCCCAAAGTCTGGAATTCAGAGGCTGCACCAGCTCCACACATTCAGGAAGTGGCCGGGCAGAGGTTGGTTTAATGGCAGGAAGCAGGAAGTTAATCCAGCCAGACCTTATCTTAAACAAGCATGGGGCAAAAAGCAGCAGGAAACTAAGAGTATTTCTTTAACTGTATTATCTCTTTTGCACACTTAGCTCTAGCACTGAGATCTGGCCAGGAAAATGATTATTAGCAATGCTGATATAGGAGCTCCTAACATCTGAAAATGTCCTGACCCCAGTGTTCAAGTGGGTTTAGTCCCGAGGGTAAGGTGTCTGCGACTTGGGGAGCTGGACGATGTGTAGAGCCCAAGGCAAAGTAGACATACTTTATTTACAGGCTTCCTGGGATACAGCCAGGGGTTTCTCACTGCTGCACACAGCTGGACATTCTCAGGTTACAACCTGCAGCCAGCAGCAGCCCCATAACTTACAGCAGCCTGTTTCTCAGCAGCCCACAGCAGCCGCCCAGCCCAGCTGCCCCCCGTAACAGGGCCGGACCCTTTCATATCCTACAGAGACAAAGGCGGCACACAGCCAAAGGTGCTTACATAAGGATATTTACATTAATATGTCAGGATGGAAGGCGCCCGCGCATCATTCCATCTTATCGGACCGGCGAGCTGGTCAGGGTCAGCACCTGGCCGGGGGAGGGAAGCCTGACCAACTCTATTTTCCCTACACCCAGCAATAGCAGATCTTATTTATCTAGGCTTAATGCTGCCCTTAGTAACAGAAACCATTAACATAAACAGGGAACCCTCCTGAACCGTCATGCACCATCCCACTGGTGAGTTCAGATGACCAAAACGAGCCTTATTTCCTGGAAGCGTATCTTCAGGTGCTGTTACTGAATTCAATAAAATCTGCATAACAAAAGACAACACAGCCAAGGGCTGCTGCACAGATGAAATGTGTAATATACACATGCATATGCAAGAAAAACACTGACGAAGTTTCCCAGACCGCATCCCTTTCCCTTTTCTCTATTTCTTTGAATAGCTTGTCTTGAACACTGTAGCTGCCAAGACAGAAGAATTCATTGCTTGAGAAAAAAAAGTATTTTATTCTAACTTTCTTTCCTTGAACACAAGGTGAATAGTAACAGTGGCTGGTGAGAGTTCCTTAGGAGGAAAAAGGTTATTTCTCCACTGACTTACCAGGTAGTATATGGGGAATGCAGGTGAGCTGACCTTGAGGACCCAAGAGGCCCTACACTTCCACCTAGCTCTGAAGGTGACTTAAAAGAAATGATTTGCTCCCCTGCCAGCCCCTCTCCTCCTCCCACCTTGCCCTGTACGCAGCCTGGCTATGGCAGGAGTGGAAATGCACGGAGAGGGAGCAGAGCAGGCTACCCAGTTAACTTCCCTCTTGCCAGAGAGATGCTAAGACGATTAAAGAGGCAATCATTGCTTCTGGAGCTCTTGGCTGTAAGATGCTCTATAAATGCCAATCACCGCCCCCTCACAGGAAACCACATTGCATTGCAGCGGAGGTAAGCGAGGCAGCGGCTTGCAAGAAAGGCGTGATGTGTCGTGGAGGGAGCTTCTGCGCGCCGAACCACACCCGGCCTAACCAGGACTAGAGTGACCCACACAGCAGCCCGCTCCACGTGGAGACTGGAGCTGCCTGGACTGCTGGCATCTACTATGCCCACGGACTTCCCCGCAGTGTGCATGTATTCAGCACTGACTGTCTACCTGAGGGGCAGTAGAGAATAGTGGTTAAGTGCATGAGCTCTGGAGCCAGGCTGCTTGGTGGGAATCCTGGCTCTGCCCACTCACTAGCTGTCTGACCTTGGAAAGTCACCTCACCTCTGTGCGATTCCATTTGCTCACTTGTAACACAGTGGGGTGATCACAGAACTCACCTCACAAGGTCACTGTGAGGATTCAACAGGTTCATCTGTGTCTGGTGATGAAATCACTCTCTGATACAAAGATGAGTAGCAGACATTTTCTGATTCTATTAAGTTGGTGCAAAAGTAACTGCGGTTTTTGCAATTTTTTTTTCTTTAAATTAAAGTTTACTGGAGCAACAATTGTTAGTAAAGTTACATAGATTTCAACTGTACAATTCTGTAATACATTATCTATATCTCACATTGTGTGTTCACTACCCAGAGTCAGTTCTCTTTCCATCACCATATATTAGACCCCGTTTACCCTCTTCTAGAGCCCCCCTGCCTGCTTACCCTCTGGTAACCCCTAAAACCTTTTAAACTGCAATTACTTTTTTTTTGCACCAACTTAATAAGTTCTATGAAACTCACCCAGGAAATGCACGGCTCTATAGTGTGTTATTTATTACTGGAGTATTTTAAGTTAGGTTATTTTAACATTAAAATCAAGATGAAGGAGGAAGGATTTACCAACTAGACGTTGACTAAGCACTAACCCATGTGGGTAAACCAGAGAAATAGAAGATGAGGTCCCTGAATTTGGAGACCTAATAATGCAGTATTTAAGCTTTTTTATCTTTAGCCACATTTAAGGGGATTGGAGAGAGAGTATTTTTATCACAGATATTGTTTAGAATTGCTGGCACATAGTGATAATAAATTGATTTTTGTCAATGTTATGATTGTTTAGGCAACTGTATGGGCAATGGCCACTCTTAGTTCCTGCTGCCACCCCTTCCTTTGGCCTCACTGCACCCGACCATTCCAGGATCTCACCTGAAAGAGAAACAGCTGCTCACCTGAATTTTCTACTAGGAAGCCCTTAGTCCATCCCGGACAGTTAGCAGGCTTCCCTCCATTGTGGGCTCCCAAGGTGTATTTCCCATAAAGCAATGAGCATACCTGCTGTCAGCCAAGCCCAGGTGTGAACCCCTGACCCCGGCTTAGCTGAGTGGCTAACTGTGGTGGTTCCCAAAGTGCCGTCCCTACACCACCCGCAGCAATAGCAGCACCACCTGGGAACTTATTAGAAAGGCCACTTCTCCAGCTCCACTGCAGATCTACTGAATCAGAAACCCTGGGAGCCCGGTAGCCTGTGTTTTAACAAATCTTCCAGGGAATTCTGATGCCCGCTGAAGTTTGAAAACCACCAGATTCAAGGACATTTCTTAAATTTGTCTGTCACAGTTTCCTCATTCAGCAGAGGGGGTTCTTCTATCACTCACTTCCTAAAGCTATAACATAAGAATTAAATGAGACAATACACGTCAAGCATGTGATACAGTGCCTCAAACATGGTGGGCCCCTACGGTACCAGTGTCTGTGAAACAGAGTCACAGAACAGCAGTAACTCAGAAGCGGCAAGAGTAAGGTTAGAATCCATGACACGCCTGACTTTCACAGACGTGGTTTAAAGGACAGTCCAAGGAGAGAAGCTAAGGGGAACCAACTGATAATACTGTCGTGGGAACAGAGCCCCAGAGAGCAGTTTCCAGGCTCTCGGCCTCACGTGGAAAGGTGCTGGCTCGGGTAGTAGATGGCCGTCAGCTGTAACCATTGAGCTGTTGGCCACTAGTACAACTTCCGCGGCTGCGCTGGGGAGTCGAGTCGAGGAGAGTCGAGTCGGTCGGTTGGCAGAAAAGTGGACAGCAGGTCGCATGTTGTGTGAATCCAGCCACCAGTGAGACTGTAGTGGTGTGACTCCCCTACCTATGGCTCCGTGGGTGTTCCTTTTTGGCCTTGCCACATCCTGTGTCCTTATGTGGGGAGTGGGACCAGAGACCCTGCGTGACTAATAGTGCAGCTAGCAGGGTCCCCTGCCTGACAACTGTACTCTGCCCAAGGTCCTCCAGTGTCACTGGGTGACTAAGCCATGCTACCTGTGACCCGTGGAGATTCCCACAAACTCTGGCTCATCAAGCACCTTGGGGGTTGGGAATCCCAGCAAATAAAAGTATACCCCATTTTATTGTTAAAATAAGGATAACGAGTTTTGAGGAGATGCCTCCAGAGAGAGGACTAGAAGTGTCTGAGTTCAAATACTGGTATTTAAAATGTATAATGGAAGTCTCCTGAATTGTGGAAGGGTATTTTTAGCAAGGAACAGTGATAAGAAGCATCATGTTCAGACTGACAGAGTTGTCTGGAATTTTACAGCGAAGGAACAAGCACATTGGAAGAACCCCATCTTGGATTTTACACCATCATCACCTGAAGCAGTTCTGGTAAAGGCCATGAGGGCCTCCTAACAGCCAAATGCAGTGGACACCTGTCAATCACCTTGTCCCCTCGGGCATCTCATAGTCGACCACTCCCACCAGCCTCAACTTCCGTCCTTGGACTTTCAATACACACCTGACTGACCTCCCTGTGCAGTCTCCCCTGTGGGCGCCTCGTCCCTGGCCCACACAGCTGCCACACCTCATGCTGTCGCCTCCAGCCTGTCTAGTGAAACCCCATTCTTCCTGCTCTGCATTCTGCACGGTCCACATGAAGACAGTGGAATGGGACAAAGCCCCAGGTTATCTCTCAATCTGGGCCCTATCGCTTACTTTGTCACCTAAATCGGCCATGGGAGTAGACAAAGAAGAGCACAGTCTTCTCTCTAGTCTTCTCCTCTTTTTGTGTCTTTCTTTCTCTCTAGAAATCTCACCCGCCTGGGCACTGGAATGACTTCCTCAGCTACCTCCAGGCTCAGGTCAAACCTGAGGGCTAGGCCTTTACATCCAACCACCTACTTAACCTCCACCTGGATGACCCACGAGCATCTCCAGACCAAGTTCTCTGAAAGGGAATGCATTATCCTTCCCATACCATCTGTTCCTCTCACTGCATACTTCACTCCAATTCTATAGCACTGGGACTTGGAGAAGAAAAAATAAACAGCTGGGTTTGCTAGGAAGGACGACTGGCAAACCGACTGACAAAGGTTTATAGAGCCAGACAACGCAGGTACTAGTAAGAGTAAAGTACTAACTCACCCCAAATTCATGTTCAAAGTAAAGTACAGAAATTTAGGTGGAAATACTTATAACATTTAATATCAAATTGCTCTCCTAGTTTCATCTGTCACCTCTGAAACAAACCAAGACAATATTAACCTTCACTGCAGATTCCCAAAATAAAAAATCTTGACACAATAAGAGAAATTTCTGTAAAGAAATATAACCGTTTTCTTTGACTAAGAATCTAACTTCACACTAATTATACAGTATCTTTATTTCCTTTTTCAGTTCCATTATACGGTCACGTTGTAATTATCCCGACCCTGCAGCTCATCAGCAGGCCCATGGAGCCTCTTCTCCTGTTATGGAGAGGCCCAGAATAGAAGCGTGCTCTGTGATCTCTCAGCACCCTCCCATTTGCCAGTCATCTAGTTAATGGGACATCCAGTCGCCCAAGCCAGAAACCTGGGATTCACTCTAGACTCTTCTTTCTTCCTCATGTACCACCATGAAATGCAAACTCATGAGTTCCCATCATTTCTACTTCTTGGGCTGCGCTCAAATCAGCACTGCGCTCTCTCCCTGCTCCTCCCTCTCACCCCTCCCATCTCCCCTGGCACTTCCAGAACTCAGGGGGGCAGTCAACTCCTGCTTAGCATTTGTCAGTAAATGCTTCCACTATGCTTCCTAGTTCATAAAAGTGGGAAGGGGAACCCATTGTAACACACCACCTCTGAAACCCACCTCAGTATTGTATTAAGTATGATTCATTTGACATGGCAGGAAGGTGGAAGAGGAGGCAGCTTCCATGTCCGTGAACACAACCATATTATAGTTCCCAAACACAGATCTAGGAGGGGTTCAAACCTCACATTTGCAAGAGAACTGAAAGCAGGGACTTGAACAGATAACTGCTATATGTTCACAGCAGCATTATTCACAATAGGCAGAAGATGGAAGCAACCCAAGTGCCCAGGGATGGGTGAATAGATAAACAAAATGTAGTCTATACAGTTGAGTATTACTCAGCCTTGAAAATACATGAAATTCTGTCACATGCTATAACATGGATGAACCTTGAAGACATTAGAAGTGAAATAAACCAGACACAATAAGACAAACACTGTATGATTTTATTTATCTTAGGTACCGTTTTTCCCCGAAAATAAGACCTAGTCAGACAATCAGCTCTAATGCGTCATTTGGAGCAAAAATTAATATAAGACCAGGTCTTATAGACCGGGTATAATATAATATAATACTCGGTCTTATATAAATTCTTGCTCCAAATGACGCATTAGAGCTGATTGTCCGGCTAGGTCTTATTTTGGGGGAAATACGGTACCTACAGTAGTCAAATTCATAGACAGAAAGTTGAATGATGGTTGCCAAGGGCTGGGGAAGGGGCGGGGGAATGGGGAGTTAGTGTGTAATGAGGGACAAAGTTTCAATTTGGGAAGATAAAAAGAGTTCTGGAGATGGATAATTGTGATGGTTGAAAAAGAGTGTAAATGTACTTAATGCCACAGAAGTGTATACTTAAAAATTGCTAAAATGGTAAAGTTTATGTTGTGTATATTTGACTACAATTTTTAAAATGGTAAAAAAACAAACAACACTCATGGAAGAGGTGCCAGTTTGGGCCACTGTCACAGACTAGCCGTTTCGTCTCTCCACTGACTCCCCAAAGGAGCCTCCCATTGACTTGGAAGTGGAAGGAAGGTCCAAAGGGACTTAAGAACACTGTCTAATAAAAAACAATTCCTTTTAACATATAGCTAGTCCTTCCGCCTACTTGCAGTCTTCCCTCTGCCCCACACTGGCCTAGAAAACTCTTTAAGGGGTGTCACTTCACCACTGATGGCTTTCCTGACTCCCAGAGAGACTCATGCCCACTTTCTCCTGTGTTTCTGTTAGCCCTTGCCCACTGTTAGCTCGATCCCCACCTTGGACATACAGCTACTTACTGGCTCCCCAGGTAAGGAGCAGTGGACCCCTGGAAGGCAGGGACTATCCTGCTTCTCCCTGTACACACAGCCTCAAGCAGAAGGCCTGCCACATAGAAGATATCCAATATTAAAACTGAATGAATGAATGCAGTGAATGAATGAATGAATGCTGAACATAAAAAGCCTGAGACTGAGACGAGGAATGAAGGGGAGGAAAGAATGAGACAGGCTGGAATAAAGTTGCACCAGGTCTCCATATAGGAAGAAGGGGTGTGCTTGAGTGAGAGGAGGAGGAGCAAGGTTTATAATCACAAGAAGGAGAGGATTGAAGGCCACACCAGGCTGAGCAATCAGTGACATGCGGAGACGTCTTAGGCTCATGGGTCTTGCCAGGGCCTCCTGCCATCAAGGCACATGACAAATTTAGACATGAATAAACAGAGACAAATGATGGGGAACTGCTTGGATAGCATGTCATCTGTATCTCAGAATGCCCTCACACCTCAGTAAAGTGATTTATATGCCCAGAAGGGCTGTGCGCTGGACAGGGGAGAAAGATAAGGGCAGAGACATCTCAGATTAAATGGCAACACGCAGCCAAGCTCAGAAACACAGCTTTTTCAACATGTCTCTCATTATTGTGCTAGTAGTAAAGGAAGAAATCTGAGACCCACTCAGCAGGAAGACAGATGGGTGGAGAACCCAGGTGTGTATGGGGGTGCAGGGTGCTCGAGTCCTGCCTTCCTGCTTCTCAGACACCTATGAGCTGAAGGGCCCTCAGCCAGCACCGTGGCAGCCAGGATAGCACCTGACCTTTAACCCTCAGGTTTTGGTTGCTGAGCCCTAGTCAAAGACCTAGGACCTAGTTCACGTGGTCACCTGATAGGCCAAGCTAGCCCCACACCGGCCACTAAGAAATGGGTCCGCCCCATTGATTGAGATGCTGTTTCCAGTTATTAATAGAGGTCAACATCGAGAATATGTGATGGCGGCCCCAAAGTAAATACGAAAGAGAATCGATCATAAAGGAAGCCACCCTGTTTGTTCGGAGACAGGCTGACGCACACCAGGACTAACGCCCACTTTTCAAGAGGAGCAAGCCTGCTCCCCACAGCCTGCAGTGCGCATGTGCACAAGCGGACAGTCAGCGAGCAATGAATGCCACTCAGCCTCCACTTCTGATGGACCGGCAAACGAGAAAGTAGGACTAAAAGTAAACGTGTAGAAAAACACACGAGTGGAGGAAGGAGGACAATGAGAGGGCGCTAACGGACCCCCCCACACACATACTGTTTAGTAAACAGGTGGCAGCGCCTGCGCCATGAGGCACACTTTGTTAGGACTGGGTTTCTTGGGATTCAAAAGGCATGTACAGTATTTCGGGGAAAGATTTAGCAAAATGGGAAAATGCCGGGGATATGTCATTTAATGAGCAACGGAAGAAACAAGAAACAACATGAAAGTAAGTGTGTTAACTATATATGCACAGGAAAAGCCTGAAAAATACATAAAATATTTAACTGGTTATTTCTGAGTGACAGGATTAAAGCCGATGTTTACATTCTTCTTTAAGTCTTTATATATCATACACAGGGGGGTGGGAAGGAAGCACACTTTCCTTAACTTACAAAAGTAAGCCTGTATGTACTATATGGAAAGTTAAAAGTTTTCAAAAGCTTTAGAGAAAATCATTATGAAATGTGGAAAGCAAACGCAGCCCTCAAGGCTAGCTATGTTTATATGATACTGGACATTTTGAAACAATCTGAAAAACCTAATTATCTGGTTGTTTACTAACATGAGAACATTTGGAATTATTGAGATAAATCTTTGGATCAAAGAAAAATCCAAAGCAATCAAGCAGGAAATTCACCAACCTTTTTTATGGTATTTATTCATTTACTTAAATATCAGAATATGTCCAAAAGAAAATGTTCAATACTTCAGATCAACCTAGTAAACCAAAAATAGTGAGGACAGAGGAAAAAAAATCTGCCAGGAATAACCAGCTTCTTTGAGAACCAATTATACACAAAGCCTTAAAAGAATAATTTAAAACGTGAATTTTCAAATCCCTTGAAAGGGTCATTTCAATTAAATTGTTCTCCAAGTAAAATATAACATTATTTCCTCCAGAAGCTGCAAATTTAAAAACCAGATTCTTAAAAACTTAGTAAATAATATTAGATTACAAGCGCTTTTGCCAAATCATTTTATTATATTAGCTTTTCCTGGGAAAAAAGTTCTCAGCATTCCCACATAGTAAGCTCTTGTTGCGTATTTGTTTAAGGACTAGCAATTCCTGTGAAAGGTGTGTCTTTTCTTTACAAACCTATGCCAGAGGGTAGCAAACCAAATCAGGGATATTATACAAATACTGCTTTTTACTTGGCTTTGCCTAAGTGAAAGCACCCACAGCCAAGGCCTGGCTTGGAGAAAAGGGGTAACTGTGAGTTACTAATTACAGGCTGAAATCCAGACTTTCTAAGTCTACATATGAAAAGGGGTGGGTGGGAAAACCTCAATCTTCTCACCTAGAACCTAGATTTCCTTCAGGAGCAGTAAAATGCTGGGTGGGTCTTCTTGCTCTAAATAGAAACAAAACCACATTCCCACTTCAGAGGCTCCCCTTCGGCTGAGTGGGACAGTGACTTCATGGGTCCCAGGAATAGAACGAGCTCCCTGCCCACAGGACACCTTCCTCTCCTTACTCCTTTTCCTCTGTATCAGGGGAGCTGCAGGTCTTCGTGCCCTAGGAATCTCTCCCTCCAGAGAAGTTTATTTAATTTCCATGGGCTTTAATGACCTACCTTTCCCTGGGCTGCTGAGGGCAGAGGAGATTTGGGACTGGGAAGAGGCTGACAAATAATGAATAAAAACAGGCACCCCCAGCCCTCCAATACCTGATTATTTGCTTGCCTGAATCCAATTGAAGAAAACAACCACATGAAAGGAAATGATGACAAAGCTCAAACCTTCTGGAAATTCTGGTTCGGAAAGGGGAGGGTGTGGTCTGGGATTTGGGTGTAAACCAGACTTGGGCCCCTGCAAGCCTAAACCACCACCGCACACAGGTTCCCACCACGTGGGCTGTGGCTGGAGCGGGTGCCTCAGACTGCAAGGGCACCCACCAGGGGGCCCGCTTGCCTCTGGAAAATGCAAAACAATGCTCCCTCCTGGCCTTTTGGGCAGCCACACTGTCCTTGACTGTTCTCAGCCCCAGGCCACCCTGGGAAAACCTCCTCCCCCTACTGGAGACCTCCCCACCAATGACACTTGGTCAGCTTCAAAATCAGTCATCAAAACCTGTCTCCCTTTCAGCCAGAAAGTTCTAGAGATCTTAAACAAGCAAATGTGCTCCTGGCCAAGACCGTGCTCCTGGCCAAGGCCGTCCTCCTTCAACAAACGGGCTTCGTTTGGCAGCTACTCTTTGCCTAGACCAGATGTAGCTCTCAACTTGTGTAAACAGCCCTGTGCAGCCCAGGGCGACCCTCCTATAATTCAGAAGGGCCGAAGACACTATCCAGGCACAGATTCTTCTCAAGGAGCAGAGGTTTAAACAACTGACAGTTGTCCTTGGCACATTTATTGCTGATTGTATTTATCAAAGTATTTAATCCATTATCTATCTCATTTTCTCCTTGCAGTATCTCTTAATACTTTTATATGAAGAAACTGAAGCTAACGCTCTCAAATATTTGTCAATTCTTGGTGACTCAGAAGTTGATGATTCGAGATTGGGTTAGCCTTTTTCTGGCTTCCTATCTTTCAGAACATTTTACAGTGTTTTCACCAGTGGGTAGGCAGTAGTTGAAGAGAGAGAAAATGGATCTGGAGTCAGAGAGGTGACACTGCAGCCTCGCTCGATGACTCACGGGGTGACCTTGCATTAAGCCTCCTTGAACCTCAGTCTCTCCATCTGTAATATGGGGGTAATACTCACATCATGGCGCCAATGGGAAAACTAAATGTGACAACCTGGATAGAACATGTACTGGTTATTCAAAATGTTACCTCTTGTGTCAAAACTGCTGCAAGAGAAACATGAACTAATAATGAAAGTGAAATTTGGGGATTATCAGAGACTTTATCTTGAAGAACCCTTGAATTCATGGGTAATTGAGGATTGTCTATAATTAGTGACTGCTACAGAAGTTCCTAGGTGAGAAGGAGAATTTCTTCTTTATTTTTATTTGAGTTGGTGGAAAAAAAAAATGCTGCCTCATTATTCTTCAATTAGAAACCCACCATTAGAAGCTGTGCATGTCACTAAAATCCACAGAACTCTTCGTACTTTATGGGTGTGTTCTCATCAGATTTCCACATTTGGGCGGCACATGCAAATGCAGACTCTAGCAACAATTAATCCTTGCCCGATATCCAAAAGGGCTGGGGAATGAGTGTGCTGTTCAATCTAACCTCCTGCTTAAGAGAATTGCCTGATGAACCATATATGAGTGGCCAGATTTCAAAGAACATGAAAATGACAAAACATATTTGGGGTGTTGGCCACTATGGCTAAACTTCCCAAAAGAGTCAGTGTGCCAGGGTAGGTGACGCCCCAGGATGACAGTGGCACATCTCCCTGGAGAGTCAGTGTCCCTCAGGGTCATCCAGAGATGCCTGCGCCCCCGTGTTCAGTGCTGTCTGCACGTGGCAGGACTCGGGGGGAAGGCTGAAAGCACTACCAAAGATAAGGGAGACATCAGTTTATGAGACAGCCACCTGCCAAGGCCTGCGCTGGATGTTTGCACATCCATCACCCCAATTAATGTCTTACCTTGTCATTCAACAATCATGGGTGGAAGAGGGGGAACAGCCAGTGACTTTTATTATTGTTTTGAGATACATTTTTAACTAGGCCTTCAGAACACAGCTCAGCATTTGTATCACATCCTTCAAATCACCGCCCCAGGTGAGAAAAAGCACCAGGAACTTGGTTGTGGAAGCACAGAACTGGCAACGTCAGACGTGAGAAAATTCGTTGATATAGGCGGGTTATGAATTCTTGTTGTTTACTCAAAAAGGTCAACACTTGAATATAAACAAATGACAGAAATAAATAA
Source organism: Rhinolophus ferrumequinum (assembly GCF_004115265.2). NCBI lineage: Eukaryota > Metazoa > Chordata > Mammalia > Chiroptera > Rhinolophidae > Rhinolophus > Rhinolophus ferrumequinum. The sequence continues at coordinate 17,173,808 of NW_022680355.1, read as the reverse complement.
ATAAAATAAACAAATGACCAAATTTACTAATAAGTACTAATAAGCACCAACACATGATATGTGTGTGTGTGTACATACACACACACACACACACACACACAGATATATACATATATATTTATTTATTTTTATATCTTATATTTTGTATTTTATATATACATTATATACTGGGGATGCAAAAAATATTTAAAGAGATGTTATCTTAAAATGTGTATACATTTTTTTTGGCACCCTCTGTATATATATGTGTGTGTGTGTACATACACACACACACACACACACACACAGATATATACATATATATTTATTTATTTTTATATCTTATATTTTGTATTTTATATATACATTATATACTGGGGATGCAAAAAATATTTAAAGAGATGTTATCTTAAAATGTGTATACATTTTTTTTGGCACCCTCTGTATATATAAAATATACATTTTAACTCTTGGGGCTTATTTTCATTCCCTAACCAAATAGGAAACATGTTTGCTCCTGACACAAATTCCACCTGCTGTTTAGTCAACAGAATTTCACCAAGAGATGCCCCTTCTCTGGTATAATGCTTATTTCTTCTTCCCAGCCCCCTGAGAATGTTCCTTGTCTGTGCTGCTGTAAAGCACTGCCCTCTAAGCAATTCTTACCTAGATGAGGGGACCCCACTACCTTAACTGGTTAGAAACAAAAGCCCCCATCACATCCTGGGAAGGATGTAGAGAAAAGGAAATCCTCATATACTGTTGTTGGGATTGCAAATTGGTGCCGCCACTACAAAAAACAGTATGGAGATTCCTCAAAAAATTAAAAATAGAGGTACTATACGACCTAGTAATTCCACTTCTGGGTATTTATCCAAAGAAAACAAAAACACTAATTCGAAAAGATATCTGCTCCCCTATGTTCACTGCAGCCTTACAATAGCCAAGATATAGAAGCAACCTAGGTGCCCATTGATAGACAAATGGATAAAGAATATATAGTGTGTACACGTGTACACACACACACACACACACACACACACACACACAATGGAGTATTAATCAACCATAAAGAAGAATGAAGTCTTACCATCTGCAACAACATGGATGGACCTAGAGGGTATTATGCTAAGTGAAATAAGTCAGACAGAAAAAGACAAGTACCATATGATTTTGCTTGCACAGAGGGTGCCAAAAAATGTACACACATTTTAAGAAAGGAAAAAACTGTGTTAATATTATAACACAATGAATGACGCTGGCATTTATTTGATTAACGCCATCTTTTGCGTGAACGTCATACTACACATTGCTACCGTCATTCAATTCAACTTCGAAAAGTAATACATAGATAACAACCTATGTATTACTTTTCGAAGTTGAATTGAAATGTGTACAATTTTTTGCCCCCCCCATGAGGACTCTGAGACACCAAATGAATAAACAAAACAAAACAGAAACAGAGCCATAGATACAAAGAACAAGCAGATGGTTGCCAAAGGGGAGGGAAGTGAGGGATGTGTGAAAAGAAAAAATATGTAAAAAGTTATATAAAACTATATACTGAAAACTACAAAACATAGTTGACAAAAATTAAAGAGACAAAATAAATGGTGGGGGGAAGTGTGTTCATAGATGCAAGAACCCACAAAAAAAATTATGAAAAAGTTCAAACCCCTAAAATTGATCTACAAATTCAACATAACCTCAATCAGAAAAAAAAGAAAAGAAAATCTCCCTGCCTCAAATCAGCCCACTGAGCCCGTTTTGTCTGTCCTTTGACGCCTCTCATATTTAATGACACATACGACAGAAATTTTGTACAGTGAGCTCCAATGCAATGCACAAATATCAGCTTTTTCTATTTCTGTTGCCCTTCTTACTATGGTATTTTACACCCATTCTGTCGGACTGCCTTGAGACTCTCATAAATATGGTCAAATGCTTATCAGCAGTTTACAAAACTCTTACCAGGCCCGAAATACAAATTGTCTATTCAGTAAAATACGCCTATGAAAGAATCCATTTATTTTTCATGAAATTTTCCGAATTTGGGCTTTGATAAAACACTAAAACTACTGTGAACATACCCTCATCTTTTTTGTTGACTCACAAAGGCGCTAAGGATAGTGCTATGTGCAGCTGGAAGAAGTGCCCGTTGGGAATATTTGGGTGAAGTGGACACCGGAGAAGAGCACTTACTGTGTATTTAGAAAACAGAGAGTTGCTCCCAAGAAAAGCAATCTTTGCTTTAGGTGACGAGCAACAAAAGTGTTCCTGCAAAGATGTTGTGGTTGAAACAATCCAATCTCCACGCTTTGGAGCTAGTCTTCCCTTCGGGGCATGCATGGGCTGCAGTCACCGAGGAAGCGTGCCTAAAAGGAGCTGCGAAAGATTTCACAGGCTGTTGCACTGCTCTGGGGCGCACTTACTTTAAAAATGTCTCCCATTAAACTGATCCCCCAAACAGCAAGAGGTGTTAGAGGACCAGCCCACCTTCACTGCATTTCCCCATCATCCTTTCTTACATCTGTATTCCTGTTGCTGTTATTCATTGCCTGGTAAGTAAATTCAGACAGGAAATGCAGTTGAGCGAGCACTGGACATGTATCCTCACAGTTCCCAGATCCCTTGCCTCATCCTTACGCATCAAACACTTTTGCAAGGTTGCCTCACTGTGTCAATGATGGAGAACGGGACAGTTGCGCCATTCCAGACTATCTCTAGTGACTCCCCAGGCCAGGCCCAGGGATGTGGTCAAACATTCCTGTAAGGCCAGCGCAGGTGGCAGGGTGGACAAACTCGTGCGGTGACTGCCTCCCCTTTTCTTTGTCTACTGGGAAGCAAACATCATGTCCTCCTGAGTTCACCGGGATTCCAAGAGAACTTATCCAACAAAGTTCTGAAATAGCCACTCATCAAAAATGGCCCAACACTCATGCACAACAGAGAACAGGGAGATAACGATGGCGAACTCCCATCATCACCTTTTTGTGCATTTCCTAGGATGACGGGATTCTTAGAACTCCTGGGTATCTCCTTACTGTTCTGTAGAGAGGGGTTTATCATGATTAAGAAATAAGGATCTGTATTAACCCTTAAAACAAAGCTGGTTTCTGGTGGTTTCTTAACTAAAAAACAAACCTAGGATTGCTTTTAACTCTGCTGGCTCCACATAGACCTATATTTTAGACTTTGGTTGCCAGGCAAATTCCATTCTCCCAAGTCTGGGCACTAGTCTGGGTTGTTATTCCTTCTTATCTCAGCAAGACTTAAGTTGTTGTAGATTTGGAGATGCAAGAAACACTTTGTCCATCACATTTTTCTATGGCTTTAATCTTTGTTTCTCAAGTTTCACTAAGATTTCATTGAACCCAAAGAATCAGAGAAAAGTCTCTTTTAAAAAATCATTTCATCATCAAAACTTTAAAGTGACCATATTAATCTTTCATCTGATTCAGAGACTGTGAAAGAGAAAAGTGCCAGTAAAAGACCAGAATAAGAAAAACTGAATAAACACAGGAGAAATATGTTTCAAATGTCTACATCATCTACTGTGGAAATATCTCTACAGTATTTTCAGAAAACGACTATCATGAAGATATACGAAGTGTGAGGGAGGGGTGTGTGTGTGTGTGTGTGTGTGTGTGTGTGTTTGCACGTGTGTTTCAATTCTGTAGTTAGTATGTCAACTTAAAGGGTAATTTATATTTAACTACTCCTTGAATGGAAAAAATTGACTTATCATAATAATATCTTGTCCATTTAATAACCTATGATTATAGTCAGAAACCATATAGGTAATATAATTCCCAATATAACCCCACTGTTGTGAAAACAAATTATGATCGTCAAATCAACTTTTTTTTTTTTTTAAACAAAATTTTAGTCTTTTGCCAACACAGTAATAGACGGGAGTACAGTGATCTACAATAATGTGTTTTTCCTTATTTGAAACTTAACTGAAGTGACAATCATATTATCGTGAAATGAAATCCTGACTGGGGTAGCAAAAAATTAAAAGTGAGAATTGACTCCACTTTATAGTCCCATGTACACCAATATTACCCACAAATGTACCACAAATACATAGAAATGTAATCAGCAATTAACCTCCCCTTCTGACCTCAGCCTGGACTCTTCCCCCCTCCCTCCAGCACGAACCTTCTCTCCCTCGCTCATCACCTGTTTGTTGTCTATTTGCCCCTTCAAGAACGCCAGCTCCAGGAAAGCCTGGGCCTTCAGGCTCCCACCGAGAGCACCTTGGAGGGGCGGACTGACTCCATGAGCATTTGCTGACTGAATGAATGAATGAACAGCACTGACTTAGCTTCTGAGAAAAGAAATGGTGCGGGTGGCCTGACTCTTTCACAATGCACTCAACAAGATTCATTTTCCACCATCCACTCTTGGTCCAGTTCAGTGTCAAAGGGGGTGCCCACCCATATTCACTTTCATTGGTTCGTTGTTTTCTGCATGACTCAGAAAGTCAGCACTATATAAACAGACACATGCAGAGGAGTCATTCCCATAAGTACTCGCAATCGCTCCATGCCCCTCTACCCACTATAGATATGCATTTATATTAGTTTCCTGTTTATCCTTCCAGTGTTTCTTTATGCAAATATAAGCTAATTCACCTACATATTTCCACATCTCCATCTTTCTTATACAAAGAGTAGCATACTCTATACACTATTCTCCACCTTGCCTCTTTCATTTGGCAATGTCCCCGGACATTGGTCCTTCTTGGAACACAGGCCTTCATCATTGTCTGTTAACGACGTCTCAGCATTCCACTGTGCACGCCAGCTTCAACCACTCCCTTACTGATGGCGTGACACTTGCTGGTGTCTGATGTCCTCGTATTACACACAAAGCTTCAATGATAAACCTCGTACAAATGGCACTGCATTGCACACACAGGTATATGTATCGCAAAGGTCCCCCAGAACAGGACTGCTATCCTGTAACATTGGTTCACTCTGCTCGATTCCCCTCCTCTAGGGTTGTTAAAATTATTGTTCGGTGCTCTAAAGACATGGTGATATCTTACATGCATGTGTGTGGTACAAGTCACCAGAATTTTTTTCCACTCTTGGCAGGGGAGTGCTAACCTAATTCTTCACTTTCATAAAACACAGGCTCTTTTAAAATTTAAATCAACACAGCATCCTGCAATGGTGGTCGGAGTTCCGCTTCCCTAATCTACTTTCATCCATCAATGCTGTAGGCTAACAGACTTTCCCTCTAGTAATCTATTAGAGGAAAACAGGCCCTTGAAAAATGTCTTGACAACCTAGTTAATATGGGTGGAATTAAATTTTTATAAGAGTATTCAGGGATTTCTAAATTAGCAGCAAATATTTCTTTCATCACCATACCCAAAGTGATATGGAAAGAAATATATAAATGAATATTTTAAAACCTTGCTCATTCCAATTCAGGGGACCACCCCCCCACACACACAACTAGCTTACATTCTCAGACTTTTCAGTAATTCATTACTTTTTTCACAATATGAATCTGCAATTAGAAAACGTTGCCTATTTGCAGAATTAATGAACAGGTTCTTTTCCCACCCCTTTTGAAAAGGCATGAAAAAAGCAATATAGTTTCACATGAGAATCTCTTTTGGGAAAATTAACCCTCTGGCTTACAATGCTGATTATAGTCAATGAGCACACAAGCAATGATCTGCCTTTGGACCAGCATGGATTTGCTAAATATGTCCTAGTAGACTAAATGCATTCTTCATTTGATACAGTTTTTGTATAACACCTTCAATTTACTTTAAAACCATTTGGCATGGACAATATGATATTCTCCACATGCCAGTGAATGTAAACTTCAATTCTAGGAACAGTTATTTGCCCTGACCAATAACTGACACTCCATCCACCAAAGACATCCACAAGGATTGTTTTCAGCTGCTTTATTCATAATAGCCCCAAACTGGAAACCATAAAATGTCCACCCACCACACAATGGGTACCTAAATTTCACATAATAGAATACTACACAGCAGTGTGATAAAAAGAAACAATGTATACATGCAACAACATGAAGGAATCCCACAAAATGTAAGTATGATTCCATTTATATAGAATTCTAATCAGGCAAAACTAATCTATGGTAAATTAGTGAGGCCAGACTATGATTACCTTTGGTGGGGGGTGTTTTGACTGGGAAAGAGTAACAGGGAGCCTTCCAGGTCGCTGGAAATGGTTTACATCTTGATCTAAGTGGTCACTACATGGGTTAAAAAATGTAAGGACTTGTGAATTTTACTATAATACTTGTTAAGTTATATCTCAATGTCCTGAGCTGGTCAGCCAGCACCCTGACCAAGAAGTCCTTACTCCAGGAATAGAAACTAGAAGCACTTTTACTATCAATGTCTGAGTGATACTAGATTGTCTGCTAACTAGCAGAATGAATGTCAGAAATGGTTGTTCCTTGATGAAATGAGGGGTTGTTAATTAACGTGGTAAGTGTTAATAATGGGGTAAAATATTTCAGATACTCCCTGTCCTTAAACAGACAGGATCTGAGAACCCATCCAACAAGGCCCCTGGCCTGTACCTTAGTCTCGATCCTGTAAAGATCCAGCCAGGCGTTTGTAGGAATTCTGGCGGCCTGGTGCCTACCATAATGGTAATAGAATCCTGCTCTTGGAATACTGGCAATGTGCCTCAGGGGAAGTTTTCATCCCACGCAGTAGTCACAGCATGGAAGAGGCACAGAGCTGGGGCTTCAGGTAACAGAAGAGAACATATGGCCTGGATTCTGCCTGATTGCTAGTACACATTTGTTTAATAAGTGTCTGCCGCTGAATTGGGTCTGAATCTTGCCTTCATTATAAGCTGGTAATGAGGCTGTGGGAGAATAGCTAACCCTCACTCACCTACAATGTTTTGGTGGCTACCATTCCTGACCAAAAAAACTAAGAGTGTGTATCCCCCATCTGGCTTAATTCACTTCTCAACAGGTTTGCAGACTGTTACAGCATGGAAATATGCAGACGTACATATCACAAGATGACAAGTTCCCTTATGATGTCCTGTGAACAAGATGAAGAATGGAGCTAGAGGTGAGAACAGTTGGCTAGATAGCTGAACGACCCAAAGAAATAAGCTAACCAGTGGGGAGCTTTCCAATGGCACCCACAGCTCCTAGAGACTTGTATAGAGATAGAGAGGATATGATCATCACATTTGAAGACGACTCAAAATTAAACCAGATGAGAGACTCAGATTTCTAAAAGATCTTGACAGGCTGGTTTAGTGAACTGGAACTAACAAGATTAAATGTATAATTAGGTACACAAAAATTAACAACACAGGACAAAATAGGCAAGGCTAAATGATAAAATGTGTTATGATGGTTGCATTTAAAACTTTAGGCGTTTTAGGTAACAAGTTCAGGTTCAACGTAAGTCACCACACTGAACTGATGTGAGTCGTAGTCATCAAAAATGTAACGCATATATTTCCATACAAAGTTTACTTTAAATAGGTGTGATGCAAACAGATATGTGTACACCAATGCTCATGTCAACATTAGAGCCGAAAGTGGAAGCCCCCCAAATGTCCATGGACAGATGATGGACAAACACAATGTGGCCCATCCGTACAATGGAATATTGTTTAGTCTTAAAAAGGAAGGAAATTCTGACACGTGCTACAATATGAATGAACTTTGAAAACATTATGCTGAGTGAAATAAGCCAGTTACAAAAAGACAAATACTGGATGATCCCACTTAGATAAAGTACCTAGAGTTAGTAAAATTCATGGACAGAAAGTAGAATGGGGGGACTAGGGCCTGGTTCCTAGGGGGTGGTTAATGGGACAGATTTTCAGTTAAGGAAGATGAAAAAGTTCTGGAGGTGGATGATAGTACAATGTGAATATACTTAATGCCACTGAACTGTACACCTAAAAGTGGCTAATGTCATATTTTGCCACAATTTTAAATACAAAAAAATGTAATGCAATCTTCTGCTCTACTAATTTGAACAAAAGTCGTGTCCTGCTCTGTACTCCACTCTCAGAACACACCTGAAGACAAAGTACGGTTTTATACTTCGTAAGGTATCAGCAAACACTGCCTGCCCAATCCTCCTGCTCTGCCAGCCCCTGGGCTCCTCCTTCCCTCTCACCAACTTCTTCATGGGACCTGGATGGCTCATCCCCACTCCCTCGATGGAAAGACGCTTGGCCATGAGGGAAAAGACAAGGCTCCCAAAACAAGCGCTGCCTCAAGTCTCCAGCATCTTTGCTTTGGATCCCAGGACAGAGGGGCAGAAGGTCTGTCAGCCAGAGGAGCTGAGCTCCGGGACACTCAGGGTATGTGCCTCCCTTCAGAGAAGCCCAGAATTCCTCTAGGTAGTAAATCTTCCAAAAACCTTCAGAGAAGCCCAGAATTCCTCTAGGTAGTAAATCTTCCAAAAAGCCTTAGCTCTCCATCTCACATCCTCTCTGCCCCACTCACAACACACACACACACACACACACACACACACACACCCATCCTTGAGTCTCTGACCCCCAGTGCAAATAAGTGACTGATATAGTCATTCATTTAACAAATCTTCATATTCAGTTGGGGGAACTTTAGAGGATGAATTTTTTTTAAAAAAAATTTATTCAAGGAAAAAAAAATTTATTCAAGGAGTGCATATCATATGAATGACAATATTTATGGAATGATAAATTATCAGAATTGATCTCATTTCTCTCACCCCTCTACATGAATGAGTCTATGAAGTTAAGCCAGAAGGGAGGAGACCACAGGCAGCCATGACACTGGGGAATGCCAGGTCCCAAGAAGAAGGTAACTGTAAAGGGCGAAGAGTTACCTTATACCCTTAATGTCCCCTGCTCTGAGACTGCGCCTCCCTGTGTACCCTCTGTCGTCCTCCTCCCGCGGGCGGGAAGAGGGAGTTACCTCGCTGGCGGACCAGGAGGACCAGGAGCACTGCAAGCTCAGTCCCTTCTCTTGGGAACCTTCTGGAAGCCCGCCTACTGCTTCTCCCCCTTTGCTGCCCACCAGAAGAGGAGGCCTGTGGTGGGCCAACGCCACCTGACTCAGAGGTTCAGAACTAGGGGGCCCTTTGTTGCCACATACCACAGTCCTCCCATGTTTATCAGGAATAAAGTTAACATTTTGGTCTCCATCTGTCTGACCTCTCAGCCCTACTTCTCGGCTGGTTCAGAGCTCACTTGGGCTAGGGCCTCATTCTTCACACACATAACAAGGTGGCCGGGCAGGTTGCAAAGGTAAAAGAAGCTGTGAAAACACCTCACAGGGTCACCTGCTGGATGCAGAGAACAGGCCAATCAGTGGTGACCTCCAGGCTGGGAGCATCTGATATCCCCTAGGCAGTCACGGCAGGACTTTTTTTCCCTTTGTTCTGGAACAATGGGAGTTTTCTTAGACAGGTAACCTGAGAGATCCAGCATTTAGTCTCCCTGAATCAAAGACCAGAGTCTCAACTAACAAAAGAAAATCAAAAGGACTGTCAAAGTCCTCCTTTTTAATTCTAAATGGCATTGTGAACATTTACAGAGCATATAAACAAGCCCAAAACCTGTTGGGCCTGACGCTAATGTGCTGGCTCGTTCTCTCTGGCAAGTGCACAATTTATTTCACCAGTGCTGATCTCAGAGGTGGCCCAACCTATGAGTCAAGCCCGGTGCCAGGAACTGCAAACCTGTCTCGATTGATTTCATGAACCAAATTATTTCCAAATTTCCATCCCATCTTACTGTAGAACCACAGTTTATGAGTATGTCTATAATCTTTGAACCCTCCTTCTCCAAGAACAAGGATGAAGGAACAAAATCAGAGCAGCTCCTCCTAAAGTCAGTAAACATAAAACTCGCGTGCTTCCATGAGCCTTGGAGACCACGTATAGTCAGTCCTGCCTCCTCGTTTCTCACGACTGCAGTGACATAAGGTGGGTTCACAATATGATCTGACCACACCTGGAAAACCTGAATATGAACTGGATATTAGAGAACATTAAAAAGTATTATTAATTGTACTGTGATAATGTTATACAGAGGTAGTGTTATATATAGATAGGTACACTTCTTTCCTTCCTTCCTTGGAAGGATGAGGGGAGTGGATATCCATGTTAAGTATGATTAGGGCTGGAATGTCAAGATTTTTTTTCATAAGATATAACTGACATATAACATTGTGTAAGTTTAAGATATACAATGTGTTGATTTGATATATTTATGTATTACAATGTTATTACCACCACAGCATTTGCTAACACCTCCATCACGCCACATAATCATCTTTTTTTTACGATGAGAACATCTAAGATCTAGTCTCTTAGCAACTTTCAAGTATGTAATACCTTATTGTGAACCATCATCACCGTGCTGTACATTAGATCCCCAGGACTTATTCATCTTATCATTCAAAGTTTGTACCCTTTGACCAACATCTCCCCCGTCTACCCCACACACACACACGCACACACCCAGCCCTTGGGAACCACCATTTCACTCTGTTTCTATTAGGTGGGTGCAAAAGTAATTGAGGTTTAGAAGGTTAAAAATAATTGCAAAAACTGCAGTAACTTTTGCACCAACCGAATACCAGTTTGGGTTTTTAAGATTCCACATATACGTGAGATCATGCAGTATTTGTCTTTGTGACTTATGTCACCTAGCACAATGCCCTCAAGGCCCATCCATGTTGTCACAAATGGCAGGATTTCCTTCTTTCTTGTGGTTGAATAATATTCCATTGTGTATATGTATACACCACATCTTCTTTATCTATTCATCTGTTGATGGACACTTAGGTTGTTTCCATATCTTGGCTATTGTGGATAATGCTACGATAAGATACCTTTAATTTACTTTAAAATACTTCAGCATGAGTGAATGAATGAATGGCTGGCCTGACCACGGTGTACTCAGTGGGATAGTGGTGGAGCTGCTTAATAGCCAAGCATCATTCCTCCAATTGTTTATATGCTCAGCACCAGAGAAGCTACTCAAGGTGACTGCAGTCTTTCAGGGGGCATTTGGGCCCCACCCATGCCACTGCATGATCCAAATGCGTGTGACAAAGTGGGCTTTGAAAAAGAGAACACATTGCTAGATTGGCCTTCCTCTCTGATCCAAATGACCAAATAATGGCCAAAAATTCACCTAACATTGGCTCAGTCTTTCAGGGGGCATTTGGGCCCCACCCATGCCACTGCATGATCCAAATGCGTGTGACAAAGTGGGCTTTGAAAAAGAGAACACATTGCTAGATTGGCCTTCCTCTCTGATCCAAATGACCAAATAATGGCCAAAAATTCACCTAACATTGGCTTGTTAGGTGAACATGAGCGGACATTTGTTCTGAGTTTCTAAGGCCTCATTACATAATAACATGACCTAAGAGAATTAGTGTTTAATCACACAATAACAGCCGAGAAGCTTACCACATTCTAGTGTTTTACAAGAATGATCTTGGTTCATCACCAACACATCCAGTAAGATTACTGTCTCTAGCACACAGTGAAAGTAACCGGCAAGGCACCGAGAGTTTAAGCAAGTTGCCAAGACCACAGAGCCCTAAGGGACAGTAAGCATTTTGGATGACTCTGCCATTCAGTTCTCCTCTGGCCACACTCCATTTCTGCATAATCACACCCAGTGTTTTTCATTGGGAGAAATGGTCCAGGCATAATTCCTTCTCATTGCTCTCTTTTAAAATAGTTCAGAATAAAAACAAAAGGTAAAAAAGAAAAATAAAATCTGCCTCATAGGCCAAAACAAAATGTTTGCTGTCAGAAAAACCTTCCACTTGGTGTTTGTCATGGAAAACTCAAATCGTTCAAGTGCTGTTTAACTCTCTCCTGCAAACCAACCTGGGTGAGAAGTCCAGGCAGCTCTGCAAATTTTCCTCTGGATGGGCCTGAGGCTGCCCACTGAGCCTCTTGTCCTGCAGAACACACACACACACACACACACACACACACACACACACACACACACACACGGGAAATAACAGAGGATGTAGCCAAACTTCCAATAACTTCATCAGTACTAGCAAAGACTTTGAATGAATCCTTCGAATCAAATTACTTCTTTAAAGTTGTACCTTCAATGCAAAATGAGACAGAACACCAAAAAAATCAGATCCAAACAACCAGTCCTGGAAGAGGTGAGGTGTCTTGGGGAGAACTGGGGAAACCGACTGTGGAACGGTCTCCAGTCCTGAGTCAGAGTCCAGTTATTCCTAACAGGAGTAAGTTACAGGTGTCTCATGTAATCTTAGAAGAAGATACAGAATTCTCAAAGGAAGTCAAAGTCACACCAAGATACAGCCTATGTAGCAGTTGAGGGCACGGAGGGAAGGGGAGACTAAAAACTACATCAGCAACTAAAACAACCAGTTCTGTCTCCAAAGAATTCAGTGATCACTGGCATGCAGGTTGCTGCAAGGGACCTAGATTACAAGAGAGGGGTTTTATATCATGGCTACTATTCTACTTGAAAAATCTGAGATTCCTCAAGTACTAGCAGGCTGAGTGAAGAAGGTAAAAATTAGGGCAGAGAGGCCATATTTCCTATTTGCAATAGAAATGAACAGTGGTATCCCTACAGAACACGAGTCTCTCACACAGAATATCTTTTTTTTACTGGTTGGGAACTTCTCATTCCTCCTTAAAATTTCTTATTGTTAAAATCAGTATTTGACATTCACCAAACGCCCACATCTATGTCTCTATCATGACTGCATCACTCGTGCACCTCTGACCTGACTTTCAAAACACTGTTAACGTCGTCCCAGAAAACAACAATCAGGCACGAAGATAAGGAAGGCAACTAAAAGTTACACTAACAACAAAAATAAATTAGTGACATAATTTCCTGCAGTTGTCAAGAGATGGTTTATGACTTTTACATTAAAAAGAGTGGAAACTTTTTTTCATTTTTATTACTGCAGACAGTGAAAATGTGATCATTATAACGGCGAAAGGCAAGTCAGGAAGAGACCAGGGCACAGACTCCTGTCTGAAAATGTGTGTTACCATTCGTCACTCGACAATCATACTATGAACACCCAAAGGACAGTCTGTCTGCTCTGCAGCCCCGTTGTGCCTTCCCCTGTCTGGCCCGTAGCTATCTCACAGTCCGGACTGGCAATGCTAACGTGGAGGCCAGCCAAGTAACAAGAGGCTCATGTCCATCCTTCCTGCCAAAGAAGCCAAAACGAAAATGGCAGAACCAAAGCTAAGTCTAACTAAATTCTAGCTGTGCAGTATTTAAACAGGTTCCAAGGTGGTATTGTTTCAGAGCTCTCACATGAACTCAATTAGCATATTCTCCTCCCCAAAGCCTCAGTGAGCAGGGAACTGGAGGTTTCCGGGGCCATTCTCATGCCTGACTATATGAGCAGGACACGTGGTTCAAGCCTCCGCGAAGACAATTACAATATTATATTGTAACTACTAATGTATATGCTTGTCTGTCCCCTCTCCTGCCACTGCAGGGTCCTCAAAATGAGAGCGACATCATTTATCCATCTGCATATTTGACCAAAGTGTCTGATGCACCGCAGACATCCATCATCTCTGTTCGTAAATACTGAATAAATGTCATAGAGACAATCTCTGAGAACACTTTCTGCTCATAAATATCCTTCCTACTCAAGAAAAAAAATTTCACTATTAATGGTTCATTCCTTTGGATCTGTCTTCCAGAGTCCTTAACAAAATAGATCTCTCTGAGAGGGGTGTCACTGCTGTGAGCTAATATATAAAGGAAGTGAAAGAAAATGGCTCAAAAATCTAAGGGAAGGATTAGAAAGGAAAGAAACAGTGAGGGAGGAGAAATAGAAAGAGCAAAGGAAATGAGAAGATAAGATGGGAAAGAGGTAAAGAAATACACTGCCTTCCTCAGAATTTTGCCTGGACTCTGTCCTCACCACCTCCACTCCTGGAGGAATTTTGGACATCTCCAGGCATATTCCCTTTTCACATGCTTCTCCTTACAAATGAGGAAACAGGTTTTCACTTTTCCCAAAATGCTCACATTGGTTGAATCTTTTCCTTGTTAGGAAAGAAAACAAAAGAAAAAACATGCCACATAACAACTTTTCGCAATCTAAAACAGTTACATCATCAGACTTCAGACTTATGCAGACTCTGAGTAAAGATAAATGTTCAAGGTCTGGGATGAAACTGAAAACAGTGAATGTGAATGGAAGGGTTTGCAGATCTATATGAAATAAAACATTTGTAAAAATGAAGTTCTATTTTTGTATAATGTTGAAGAGAAATTAAAGTTTTAGGAGAAGCAAATTGCTCGTAAAAATTACTTTAGTAACTCTTTAAGAGTCTCTGGTTTAAATGTTATTGAGTTTTTGGTCCATTCTAATTCATTAAGAAGACCTGAAGAATTATTACAGCTGCATTTTTATGCCATCAAAAAGGTTCTCTTCCACAACTCTAAAAATACATTGCGAATTTACATTTTCTTCACCGTTTAGTCGTTTTATATGATTTCCAATCCATTCTATGTTCTGCAGATTGTACTGAAACTGACTGCTGCCAAGTGCTTCTCCGCTGATTTGGGGATTTTACTTCCCATCTGTGAGTAGAACACATCAAGAAAAGTTAAGTTGAGACAGAGAGGGGAGCAAGAGGGTTTGCCTTTCATCACAGCAAATTAAAAACACAAAACACATCCCAAAGGACTAAACCATAACAGGGATGGCAGGAGGAAATCAGAAGAACAACATGTCTACTGTTTCATAACTACTACATAGTTGAAAAGTGAATTTTATGAGGAGTTGGAGGAATGAACCCCAGGCCAGGGGAGCCCCATCGCCGGCTTCCATTAGAGTTAAAGAGAAGTTTCTGCTAGAAAGGAAGACAAGTCAGGCCACTAAATTCTTTCCCATTTTGTTGAGAAAAACAACTCCACCCCCCACACACACCCCCATTAGCTTGTCTGATACCAAAGACACAGCAGAAGAAACAAAATATATCCTCGCCCCCTCAGGAGTCCAGGACCCTCAGGTTCAAGTGCAAACTGCTCGGGAGTGCAGGTGTGCAGCCTTTTCATGCAAAAGATATTCACCCCGGCGATACTAATGGAAGGTGGGGGGTGAATAGTAAGAGCAAAAATCCACAGCTGTCATCATTACCAATGCTCTCAAATGCAGGCAAACAATAATATATACAACATTTCGGCCGTATCAATTTAATCTCCATAGCTCGCTAAATGGGGATAGAACAAGTCACAAAGGATGGACATTCACAGAATAATTTTGAAAACACGTGGCTCTCGTTGCCTGGCCTCCAGTCAGTAAATACCCCCGTAGACGAGAGCTTTCAATAAATATTAAACCACAACAAACAACCATGCTGGTCTCTGAGGCTCACGCAGTCTTTTTACCCACAGAAAGCACCTGTCATCATAACTGCAAAAATACGTTGTGGAAACGAAAAATAATTTTAGCCTGTGGTATACAGAACAATAGTCCTCAGAGAGACAGGCATTGGGACCGGGGATAATAGCTCACAGTAGACGCAGACAAGAGTGGCTGACGTCTGTCCTACCACGACATCGGTCTCCTACACATGAGGGCTGCATGGCACTGTTTTAATAAGTGGGAGGGAGAGATGGGGAAGAATCCTGCACCCGAAGGCTGAGGTCTCGGGAAAATTCCATGGAAAACCAAAAGCCAACAGAAGTATTATGTCTTTCTAAGAAATGAAAGTAATATAGTGCCATTCAAGGGTGTGAGTCACCTTCAGCGTCCAAAGGCAAATTTCCTTATTTGCTTTTTTAACTCAAGTCAAAACTATTAACTGTGTGGTAGGATGGGGACAGGCATGAAGAAAAGAGGTTGGCTTCCTCGATGCCATGCAGAATAAATCGATTTCATCTCTACCACAATGCCTCAAATTTCAAAAGCTATGGTGAGAATTTTCTATCTCGAGGTTAATATCCCCTAGCACAATGCCAAAAATGTAGACCCACTACCCCTGGGTAAGAGGTCAGCAGCAGCAAGCAAACATTATTACAACGTTTAACTCCCAGACCAAAGAAATAAATGGATAAGGCATCCCAACACACAGGAAGGTGACCACAGGAAAAAGACATACCCAGCGACCTCTAGTGATGGCGTAACCTGTGCTTAGAAACAGGGTTTTCTTGGAAGACAACATGCCATTTAAGAAAAGAACTGAATTAATGTCCTGGGAGCTATGCCTTTTCATCCTCCCAATTCAGACAGGACACCAGCCATATACAGAATTCCATCAGGGCAGAAAATGAACACGTTCATTTACCTACTGTGAAGGAAAGTGCCAGAGGTGGACAAAAGACGCCAAGAGCTGCTCAGAATGAGGATTCTTTTCCAAGGCAGACCTGTGATCAGTGGTCAAAGGTGAAGAGGATGAGGGTCAACGGTCAGCGTCAAGGGACAAGGACCTCAGCCCCGGAATCGCTCTCTGATAAGCCTGGCACAGAGTGCAGGACAGAGTTCGCACAGCAGGCCTGACTCCTATGCCTCCAAAGGCCTGCTGACAAGGATGATCCTTGGCTGGCATCTGAGAACTTGGATCCTGAGAGGGCACCCACCATCAAAGGAAAAAGAGTGGCATGGTGTTTATGCAATCAATGTGACTTCTGCCTAAATAGAACAAGTCAAGGTAAGGGAGAATTCACTCTGTGCCTGACTGCAGTGCTGGGAAATCGGCCTTCTCCTGTCCTCACAAACCGACCTACACCACTGACTCGCCTGGGTCTCCATCTCGTCAACTGTAGACTGTGGGGCTTCTCGGCCTCCATAACTGCATGAGCCAATTCCTTATAATAAATCCCTATCCATCCATCCATCCATCTGCCCTCCCACCCACCCACCCACCCACCCATCCATCCATCCATCTCCCATTGTTTCTGTTTCTTTGGAGAACCCTGATTACGCATATAGGTTTCCAAATATCACAAGGAATTTTTAAACTCTTCAATTGTTGATAGAGATTTGACCAGTTTGGTCCTTCAAATTTTTGGAATCACACCTGTTAGATGTGATTATCCCTAAAGCCACCAGTTAATTCTGGGCTAGAAATGAGGGCTCACAGCTTGTGGAAGAGCAGCCTGGAATATACAAGCCAGGACCTCCGCCTACTTTACAATTTTGACTGGATCCAGCCATGTTTCTGGCCCCTGATCATCACAACAGTGACCCTCCACTGGACACCCTTGATCTGGGCCCAGCGCCAGACCTTTCACACACATCATAGCAATACCCCGAATCCTGAAGGACTCTCCCATTTTGCAGATAAGATTCAGAAAGGTAGAACCATATGTCAGAAATCACAAGTCAAGGTGTGTGTCTAATTCCAGATCCCACACACTCTAGACCGTCACATGGCCAACTATAATTTGAGAAATATTCTAACAGACTTTATTTTTTTAAGTGTTTGGAAGAGAAATATTTTAGGACTGGTTATTCAAGGTAAGACAGCATTAGAAAAGCAAAAGCATTTTTCTCTGTGGGTATATACAAAAATACTCAGCATTACCCTAAGCCTTTGGAAATATTAAGGGCACTGTGAGAAGAATGGCCCCACCTCAGATCCCAAGGACTTAAGGAAAAGTCACTGAAATTCATGGTGCTGGCTGCCCTTAAGATGGACAACTATGTAAGTGTCTCCTTCTGCTCAAGTTGAGGGAAAAATCTGTATCATGCCTACAAAGGCTTCCACAATGAGAGAAAGATTTATGCTAAACCTTGCTTTCCATCTGGGAGTCTGGAATTTTGGTTCATGCCAGGAAGAGGGTGCCTACATGATCAGCCTCAATAGAAACCCTGGCCACTGAGGCTTTAAAGAGCTTCTCTGGTAGACATCATTTCGCAAGTGTTTTCACAAGTCATTGCTGGGGGAATTAAGCGTGTCCTGTGTGATTCCACCGGGAGAGGACTCTTGGAAGCTTGTGCCTGGTCTCTTGTAGACTTCGCCCTATGCACTTTTTCCTTTTGCTGATTTTGCTCTGCATCCTCTCACTGTAATACATCGTAGGCATGAGTACAACTATATGCTGAGTCCTGTGAATCCTCCTAGCAGATCATCAAAGCTGGAGGTGGTCTTGGGGATCCTTAACACAGGGCTTCATACCTACTTTGTGACTGCCCAACTAAGCTCTTATGCCACAGATACTCATGACCTTCACCTTGTAGACAAGGATGGCACTTTTCTCATCCCAGTAGACTAAGGCGGTGATGAGACTTCAAACTCAGAGGGACCACTCATACTTCAGAATAGGCATATGTAGAACCAGCCAAGCTTGGACAGGAAGCATGGGAGCCTGAAATCCTTGCAATTTTTGCTGGGATTCTCAATACAGCCATTCGTGAAGTAAGGCGTGACCAACAGATAGCATCCTGAAGACACATTGCTGAGAGGTGTCAGGAAGCAGAACTACAAACATGTAGATGTTCTGTTCATCGCTCTGTGTATTAGTCTGGGCTCTTCAGAGAAACAAAACCAATAGGTGCTATATAGGGACATATGTAAGGGAAGATGTATTATAGGATTTGGCTCAAAGGGTTATGGAGGCCAAGAAGTCCTACCATCTGCCATCTGCAAGCTGGGGAACCAGGGAAGCCGGGGGTGTGATTCAGTACGAGTGCAAAGGCCTGAGAACCTGGAGAGCCAATGGAGTAAGTGTCAGAATCCAAAGGCCTGAGAACCAGGAGTTTCAATGTCTGAGGGCAGGAGAAGATGAACGTCCCAGCTCCAGAAGAGAGGGAGAGTGTATTCGTCCTCCTCAGCCTTTTGCAGGCCTCAGTGACTGCAGGACACGACACCCACCCACATTGGTGAGGGCGATCTCCTTCACTCAGTCTACAGAGTCAAATCTCATCTCTTCCAGAAATACTCTCACAGACACACCCCAAAACAGTGTTTTACCAGTGATCTGGGCATCTCTTAGCCCAGTCAAATTGACACATAACATTAACCATCACAACACGTGACTGCAAAAATGCTCTGAATCCAAGGCCTTGTTTTTCCTTCTTTTTTTATGGTTTCATTCAGTGAATATTCACCAGCTCCCAGCTTCCTGAATAGCCAACGGGAGATGTTTGGGGGGAGATACCAACATATGGTCCCGGTCCTCCTAAAATCAAGTGAATCCTAAACAAGCAGTCCACACATTGGAACTATCAGATTCTGCTTTCCTTGGCCCCATTTCACCCTTCTTACGTTGACTAAATCACTGAGCAAAATTGGGGAAGAGGACCAAAAGAAAGCCCATACTATTTTGTTTGAAAAAGCAAATATAAAAGAAAATTGAACGCTTCACTCTGAGAAAGGAAAAAACTCCATGAACCAGGAGCAGGAAATGAGAGCTGAAGGAAAAATGTCAATCGCTGGTAATGAAATCTTGTGGTCTGCAGAAAGCCACTGAGTACTGATGAGAATGATCCGCGAATCTCCAGGAAATTGTGCGGCATAAAAGTAGCTGAGGTGAGGAAAGTCATTTAGCTGGAGACAGGGAGATCGCCGTGCCCCACTCGTCTCTAAAGGGAGACCAGCACAAAGAGGGTAATTTTGAGGCTGGTGCAGATGAAATCTGACTTAGCACCTGGCGCGTGGTCTGTCAGTTTTTCCCTGGCAATATGACGTAATCTGTGTCCCACCTGCCTCCAGTCCCAGAATGCATCTGGGTACAGTCTGTGGTTCTTTTCCGTTGCCTAGTGAGATCGTTCAGGAATTCAATCACTATGTAACATTTGCAGTTGCTTTAATTCTGTAGACCTTGTGCAAGACTCTTCCCAAGAATCTCTCCTTGCTGTGCAGGAGGTGCCATCACCAGTGCGTCTCCATCTTGAGAGCAGCTGGCTGAAATCCGGGCTTCAAGGGGTGCCAATCACGGCCCCAACCACAGCAGAGCACACGTGAGAAGGAAACCGTGGAGCTGGATGATGGGGAGTTGTCAGGGAGCAGGCAACCCTGACATCTCCAGCAGCAGAGGCAGTTCTGGTGCCCTCACCATTCATTCATTCATTCATTCATTCATTCATTCATTCATTCATTCATGCATTCATTTCCATTTTGGAGGGAAAGCAAAAGGCTTCAAACCTGGCCACAGCCCCACCTTAGTTGGACCTGCCAGAGACACATAAACACAGACAGCAGATGAATAAGCCCCAGAATCACCGACGGAACTGCCTGCAAACAAAGGAGAGCTGATGGAAGAGGACTACAGAGTTCCAGGCTCACTGGGCTGTCTCCCCACCGAGTTCCAGTCTATCTCTGGGGGCTAAACAGCTCTCACTTTCTCTCTCTCTCTCTCTCTCTCTCTCTCACTTCCCCCATCACCAAAGGTGAAGTATTGCTCTCGGTGCCCAGAAGAAATATTTCCCACTGCTCCCAAAAAGACTGCAGAATCCAGAACTCACTATTCCTCAGATTTACCCTAAATCCTCCCTCCTGGAGTCTAATGCCAGGCCCCAAGGTTCGCCACAGCCAGCTCTGCCCAAGGAGACACAGCCAAGCCTTCTCGATTGTCTTTTTCCAGAAATGACCTGATTCCTCAGGCCTGACGCATGGCTGAAAGGAAAGTCATGGTTAGGGGGTAGTATGACAGCAGAAAAAAAGTCAGGAGTTGCAAGAGGTTGCAGAGAAATCTTCAAATCCTCAATGGAAGTGAGGAGGTTATAAATCCTAAAATGTAATATAGAAAAGATGGGTAACAGCCATCACTTCTAGCTTCCCTAGTCAGTCCCTTCAAGGAAGCAGAAAAGAAAGGGAAAAGTCAGACGTGGTCACTCGGGCAAGATGAGAGGCCTATAGAGCATAGACATGTATGTCCCCATGTCCCTGCCCCTAGAGTCAGAGAGAACAAGTCATTCCAGCCTCCCCGGGAGTCAGGCTGGAGCTCTGAAGAGTCACGCTGGTCTTTCTCGACAATCAGTGAATCTTTTAAGCAAAGTATTCCTTGGGGAAGCAGGGGTCATTCATTACCTCTTGGTATGTGACTAGGTGTATGTGATTAACTGATTCCCTTGGGGTCCCGCACCCCACTCCATCTCTCAGTCCCCATTTCTATCTCCTCTCACCTCAGTGACTGAACGGTCAGAGTTCCAGGTTCTTCCAGTCACAACCACATGTCCTGGTGCCCTCTAGCCCCTGACCTGCCTCACCTTCAAGAAGGAATGAGCTAAGAGCTTCTCTGGGCTTCCACTTGTGCCCTCAGTGACCAGGGAAAAACAGCTCTGGGCTCCAAGCAACACCCATGGAGGTGAGATATGTGTTTGATTAACGTTCCCACAAAGCCGCCTATAACACTTTTTATTGTTTTAATTTGTTCTTCCTTTCTCTGCTACAATAACAAGGCAATAAGAACAAGGGGGAGGAAGCATAAATTCTGAAAAATTAGAAAATGGAGGCGAATATCTGATTTGTTATTCAAAACCGAATGAAAGTGGGCTGGTGGCTCAGGCGGTTGGAGCTTCGTGCTCCTAACTCCGAAGGCTGCCGGTTCGATTCCCACACGGGCCAGTGGGCTCTCAACCACAAGCTTGCTGGCTCAATTCCTCGAGTCCCGCAAAGGATGGTGGGCTGCGCCCCCTGCAACTAGAACGGCAACTGGACCTGGAGCTGAGCACGCCCTCCACAGCTAAGATTGAAAGGACAACAACTGGACTTGGAAAAAAGTCCTGGAAGTACTTTAAATAAAATCTTTTTAAAAAAATCCAATGAAAGCATTTAAAAGTATTAATCACATTTAGGCACAAAAGCTCCAAGACTGAAAACTTCGGAGAAAAGCAATGGAGCGATCCAACACTCAAGACACAGATTCCAGCTCTGCCCCTAAGGCAGCGTGTGTGGCCCTCACAGGCTGGGCTGCTCTCAGCCTCAGTTTCTTCCTTTGCAAAATCGTCAGCGTACTGCCTCATTCTCAGACGACAGCATGTGGCCCGAGTAGGACAAGTAGAAAGTCATACAGTTAATTCAAAAGACTTGGGGTAAAGGCAAATTTGATTTAGTGAAAGCTGTAGATATTCAGAAGCACATCGATCCCTTTCATTTTCATCAGAAGCAAGAACTCGGGGCAAACAAGGGCACTGCCAAGCTGTAGCACCGACATGAGCCCCTACAAACCAGGGTATGGGCTCCAAGACGCTCAGAGTGAGTCAATGGCTTCCCTCCAGTATGTGTTTATCACTTTGCTTTGCTGAGCAATCCCTCTTTTCATGGCAAGAACAAAGGTCAACATCAGCATAGTCCCATGCAAATGCTCACAGACTCCCACAGAGTGGGATCTGAGGTGATAAAGGTTCTCGGTGGTTATCCTGGCTGCTGGTTTCTGTCCACGAGAGAGCAGGGGTGTGTGTGTGTATCTCCACCATTGTGCGTAGCAATTAAGGTTAGGAAGTCAGAAGGCTGGACAAGACGAGAGGAGAAAGCAAGCACAACAGACTATGGGAGACAAAACTGAAGGAAGGGGTGACCGCGGCCACCTACATGACTCCACACCGGAGCGGGGAGGGTGAAGTGTTGTTCCACAAGCTGAGTTCCTTCGGCCCGTGTGCCCACCAGTAAATTAAATGAAATGAAGGCACGCGGCATGCGTGCACAGTCCAGGGACTTACAGGAAGTGAAACCTCGGGGAACGCAGCTGCAGGCACAGCTTCCTCTGTCTTTGTCTTTCAGATGCACCTGTGCAGTCTCTGTCACACGCTCCTCAGACCTGAACTTGAACTTGCTGCAGACTGCTTGCCAATCCCTGTGCTAAGTGCCAGGCGCATAAAGACAGACCTGTAGAGTCACAGGTGACATGGGAGAGACGATGGGTGGGGGAAGGGCCATTCTGACGTTCAGTGGCCAGGAAAGGCTGCTCTGAGGAGGTGACATTTCCACTGCTGAAGTATGAGCAGCTAGGCAAAGGGAGAGGGGCCGCCGGGGAGAAGGAGGAGTTAGGAAAGAGCGGTTTGAGGCCCTGCAGTGGGACAGGGCTTGGGTGCTGGAAGAACTCAACGGAAGCCAATGTGGCTGAGGGGTGGCGAGGGAGGCGGGACCGCGAGGATGAGACGGGCGTGGAAAAGTGGACAGAGGCCACACCACTTGTGGCCTCTCAGCCAAGGTAACGACGTTGGGGTGTATTCTGCACCTGGTGCAAGGCAATAGAAGAAGCTTTGGAACAGGACATGTCGTGATCTGATCGCTGTTTCCCAGGATTCCATGGGCTGTCCTGTGAGAGGTTAAATGAAGGGCAACATGAAAGGGAGAAACCACTGGAAAGCTACTGCACCCACCTCAGAAAGGGAGGCAGGGTGTCGGGCTATGGTGGTGGTAGCAGAGATAAAGAGAAATGCGCACATTTGAGAAATGAGATGAGACCGAGTTTTGAAAGTGGGATACGAAAAAGTGGTGAGAAAGAATTGCATGTATGAGCCTTTCACAAGCATTTACTTGCAGGACCTAAAAACTTTCCATCTAATTCACAAATTGACAGCTGGGCGAGAGGGCGAGAGGAGCCGGCAAGGTACACAGCATCCGGAAACAATCCGGCACTTTTTGTCAAGAAATAGTAAGTGCAGTAAAGCTAAAAAAGCATGTGTAGCCCTGTGACATTTCCGGGAGTAAAATGCACGAAATCAAATGAAAGAAAACAGAATTTCAGCCTCCGAGATGGGCAGGGGAAGGACAGGCCAGGGGCTGGTTACCCCTTGCTCTCCCAGGTCCATCCTCTAGCCTCCTGTGTCTATTCTCTGTCCCGGAGGCCAACACTTACTGACAACATCACCCAGGCTCCCTGGCCCTCTGGCTTCAGGTGGACAAGTGGGGAGGGGGGCTGGGGGTGCTGTCAGAAGACCAGAGGGCAAGAAGAGAGGGATTCCAGTGATTTCTTCCCTGTTCCCACCACACTTCAGTCCAGGGTTCCAGCAACGGCTGTGTCCCACAATAAAGCACCTGTTATCCAGGGACACTGGGGCTCCTCTCGCTGCCCCTTTGCCCAGGAATGGCACTAGTCTTTGGGAATAGGTATCACTGATCCCCTGCACCCTTCTGTCATGAGCCCCTCCATTAAAGTCTCTTCATTGGAACCATCTGGAGTGAGGCCCCACTTCTTGCTGGGACCACGCCTGAAAACCTAGAGATGCCTGCAATATCCAGTTGCCTCATTCAGCCCAGTAAGCAAAGAATGTGCCTTCCTGCTGTCAGGGGGCTGACTCCATATCCAGCCCAACCATTCGGGAGCTCAAGGAAGTCTCATTACTGGAATCACTGCAGAGCTCAAAATAATAGCTTCTCATAAGCGGTATGCTAAAGAGGAAATTGTAAAATAATGCAGGATCGGCTAAAGTTAGCTAAAGTTAAAGAGGTAAGGTGACATATACCTGGCATGACCTGTTCTCCAGTACAGTCACGGTGAGCCTGAATTATTTAACAGCAGGATGAGAATTTTCAGTCTCTCTTCCCAGTTCTTCTACTGACACATTCAAAAATGTCCGTGGTGCAGGATTTTAAAGTCTTCCTGTCATCATATATGAACTGGGATGACTGATTCAATTTCTTATTTGGGAGGAATGCTACTTTTATCTTGCCCATTTAGTCATTTGTTTAACTTAACAAATATTGCCCAATATTTGCTGATATTGGCCGGCACTGGGCAAACCTTAGAGAGCAGTGACCACAACACAGTCCTGTGCCCTCAAGGAGACGAGGACCGAGTTCTGAGGACTGAGACACAGCAACACGCACAATAAAATCCAAGGTGGTGCTCAGAGCTGGGTGCAGCTACTGGGAGCATGGGGGGCCGGGGGCATCTTGTCTTATGAGGACAAGACAGCCAGGACAGTTCCCCGCATGAAATGCAACCTAAGCAGAGGCCAAGGGGACATGCAGGACCAGCCTGAGAGAGGGGATGGTGGGTCAGACATGAGGCAGAGGGACCCACATGTGTAAAGGCTGGAAGTGGAAGAGACAGCACAGCCCCGCCCCAGGAAAAGGAGAATGTGACAGGGACGGTGGAGGGGAGGAGGCTGGGGTTTGAAAGGCTTATACGTGGGGAAACCCTACAGCTCATCATCCAAAGCAGGCCGTGTTCAGAGTGTCATCTTGCACTGGGGAAACAGACGTAAACGGGGACCGTCCCAGACATGTCAGATATATGGTCACTCCACTTACCCGGCACGTGAGCCAGTTAACACGTTAGGCGCCCGGGCAAGTCCCTGCCAGGGTTTGAGCCGAGGGGTAACACGCTCAGATCTGTGCTTTGGGACAATCACTCTGGGCTCTTCGTGGACAATAAAGCTGGAGAGGGGTCGAAACTGCAGAACATGAAAGCGGAAAAGTGGAGAAATTCAGGAAAGAATTTCTGTACAGGGGTGGAGTGTCAATCTTCACAGATAAATTCAAAAGACTGCAACTGAAATTTCAGATGTGGGTCAGGGATTAAAAATGGATGCTGGAGGAGAGAAGAAAGGTAACGGGAGGAGCTCAAATCTTAACTTACTGTCTGGCTGGGCAAGGAGCGGAAGATGTCGGCCCCTGGGAGATGGAGGACTCAGGTGTGGCTGGGATGGTAAGGGAGGATTCACTCACTGGGCTCGATTATTTAGAGAGGTCCAGGGCGCCGCTGGATAGAGAGACTCAGAAAGGGGGCCTAGGCTGGAAACGGGACTCGGGACTTACCAGCACACATGTGATAACAAAAGTGCCCCTGAATGGCTAGACATGAGCTTGAGGAGAAAAGTCTCCATGAAGGCTTGGGGTATAGAGGTTGCATGGAGTGGAGAAGTGAAGGGACAAAGAGGAAAACTGGGCAAGACATTTGGCCTTGGTCGGTGTCCTCAGATGGGGGCTGAAGGACACTAAACAAGACAGATCAAGACTTTGAGCAGGAAGGTACCGGATGCATCTAAATAGACCGCAAATGTCATAAACCGGGCGTGCGCAGTCACCTAAATTCAAATACACATCATTCAGGGGCTTTTCCTTGATTTCAGCTCCACAGAAACCAAACCCTAAAATAACCATGTTAGCCAGGATAAAACATTCACGGCTATCTGAACAAACCTGAAGGGAAATATTTCTTATTTCCAAATCTGAGCCATCCCAGCTGTCATTTCAAGCTGCTTCAATCTGACTGGAGAGAAGACTAAATTTCTGCCACTGCCACTTCCAGACACCAGAGGTGCTGTGTGTTTTTTGCCCAGAAATGCACCTGGGCATTTCTCTGCATCTCACATGTGACCAGAGGTAACATCATTTACTTCTCACAGGGTAGGAGGAAGGGGCCTCTCTTGATACTCTTATATTAGATGAGGTCTGTGGACATTACTAGAGGAAAACTCTCGAATGCCTAGAAGTACAGGGAAGAAGGATACATATCCCCCTTTCTTCCATATTCTGTACCTAAATTATCCTTGTTCTCTCGATAAAAGCACAGGCTCCTGGTACCTCAGCAACTCCCTCAAAGAAATAAATAACAGTGTACATATTTTTACAAAAATCATTATCCACATAATGATTGAGCGCTCCGACGGAAATATGTACCAGAATACTATTTTGTATTTCTATTTATCCCTAAGATCTTTTACTTGGCAGGGGGAGGGGGTGGGGGGGGAGCTCCCAGCCTCTCCTCCGTGTCAGCTGGCTGTTCCAGTGGCCTGCTGGAGCTTGAATACAGCAGTTATTCCCATGCAGGTAGTTGCGTCCCCTCGTAATACCTGCTATGCTGTGGTAATGCACATGGACACGGGACCCTCCGGGCAGAGCCAGTGAGGTATCTTTTTGATCATTGTGCAATTATCTCATTACCAACACACACTGAAAATCAAGAATAACCAGAGAAAGGAAAGACACCATTCTCTCCTGTTACACACAACTGAAGCGTCCTGACTGAACATTCATCACCAACAGATTTATTTACTCCCCAGTATCTGTTAGTGGGTGAACCAAGGTAAGAATTTTCATATGGTGTAACTACCAAATATCAATGAAAAATCACTCCTGAATGCCTGGCCTCAAGAGAATAAAAATAAAACCACAAGGCCATGGCTGGGAGCCATCAAAAAGAATCCAGGCAAAGTGGCCCAGCATGAACAATGAACAGTGAAATAAGCCACAAATCCAACTGAAACCGAAGGTGAGGGTTTGGTTGTGCTGATTATACCTGGGTTATATTGCTGGCCGGGAACGCTGGGTTTTAAGCACCCTGTAGTCCTGGGGAAAAGCACAGTGGACACTGCTCTGCCCACAGAGCTTGACCTTCAGAATCAGTCGTATAAGCCTGGTGCTTTATTAATAGGATTTTACTCCTCTTACTAAGCTCACAGAGCAAAGCCCAGGCTGATTCAAGCTTGAGAGAAAGCTCTCCCTACACTTGGATGTGAAAGTGGGAAAAAGACCAGGGCCAGACACCTGGAGCCTGTACCTGCCTGGTCTTGGACTTCCTCACCCAGAAAGGCAGGCAGTGGGCTGGGTTCAAGGCAGCAGATGCTATCATGAAGTCTGCAGGGCCCTGAGTGGGTAGTTCAAACCAGTAAGAGGAACCTGTTGAGGCATGAGGAAAAGCAATATGTTTGTGTTTTAGATGAAGGCAAGAGGCAGATTCAAAGAGCAGACACTGCAGTGGCATTTGAGAATCTGTCAGCACCTGCCATCCTGCTCCTTGGAGGGCCAGACTCCTCGGTTGTCCCAGATACCAACATGAGCCGAGGAAAGATGACAGCCCTCGGGGAATGGAAGGAAATACACCTGACAATTTATTTTACAGGAAGAAAGCGGAGTCACTCTCAGGAAGGTTAGTGACTTGGCATTGGCTGGAACAGTTCTGCTGTTATGCACTTAGTTTTCTCCTAAAATCTTCAGTCTCTCTAGATTACACAATGCCCTTTGCACGAAACAGGCTGTTAGAAATAACCACAAACTCCATGCAGTCTGGGATGTTGTACTTGTCTAGACAACTCAAGAAAGAAATATATTTGACTAAAATTTCCACCAAAACCCCAAACAAACAGAAGCTTAATTAAATAAGTAAGCCTCGGTTACCTCAAAATCATACTAATCCAGAAAATCCACTGCCAGTAAAGCTTTGTTGGAGTTATGAAAATAAACATTATCACTAATAAAATAATAAGAATTATGCAATCTTCATTCATTTGAAGTCATTAAGGTAAAATATTAAAAGGGCTTTCACCAAGTCTGTCACGAAGGAATGTGCCATATTTTTAAAAGTTGCGCAGGCGTGATTTTTCACTAAAGCTGGGTGGGGCAAGTATTATATCCAATTTTTTCATCGCTTAGTAAAAATTTTGTAAACTCGATTTAGTTGTTGAAGTTGCTATGAAAGTAGGATCCATCCAGAATCATGCTCGAGAGGAAGCAGCTCTGGTGGCAGTCGCTTTTTTACCAAAGAAAATCTTCCTTTTAAAAACCCAATACGTAAAATGACACCCTAAGAAGCTAAAAAGACAGTTCTTTCAATATTAGAATTTTCTGCAACCTAGAAATAATAGGAACTCTTTTTGCGTTCAGGTGTGTGTGTGTGTGTCTTTTGATCTAAGGCTGAATCATTCTGGCTCGTTCAGACCCCACTGAGGCCCAGTAGGGGGCCAGCTGGTTGAGCAGTCTTTATGCCATAGGAAAACCAGCGGTCTGATTCATTTTAACATATGCCCTGCAAGTTGTTAATAAAAGCTGTGGAAAAGGCAGGAAATAGGAGTTGGCTTTGGTCATCTAGTGGATTTTCCCATTTTCAGAGCAACTTGGAAAATGTGCCTGCCCCACGTTAGTGGGTGTCGGGATAGCCCCGTTCTATTCTTGGAGCCTCCAGCAAGTGGCCTCAGACTAGCAACCTCATTTCATTGGGCTTAGTTTTCTCAAGTTTGACTTTGACTTATTAAAAAAAAAAAAAAAAAAAAAGTGGGGGATAGCAGGGAGACGTGGATATTGATGAGATCATGCCTGCCAAGTTTTGAGGCAAATATATGGGAAAATCATTAATGCTTATGAAATCTCCTGTCCCTGGGGTTTTGAAAAGCAGGATGGATTTCCATTCATTTGAGATGGATGACCTCGCAGGGACCTTCTAAAGTTGAGGTCAAAAACAGACAGAGAAGTTCATTCACTCAGGAAAGGCAAGCAAAAAGGAAACCGACAGCTGTTCTAAAGTTTCCTAAGAGAAATTCCTTCACCACACCCCAGACTCAATGGCAGTCTTTCATCCATAGTAAACCTGGGGACACCTCAGCAGGGGTAGGTAGGCTGTTGTGCTCTACCTCCCACTCAGGTGGGGACCGGAAACTCCTGGAGAAATATAGTAACTGGGGCTTTCAAGCAACTGAACATGTAGTGTGTTCTTGTAATGCCTTGATTAGTTTTATTTAAAAAGATTTCATTTTGGACTTTTAAGTTAGCAAAAAGAAAAAACAACAATTAACGACAATCACTGGCAAGGACGTGATAAGATGGAGATGCTCAAATGTTACTAGTAGGAGTGTCAATTAGTAAAAACATTATTTCTGAGAGTCACTAGGGCACCAGGTAAACACATGTATTTCATTTAACTTAATTCTCCTTTACAGACTGTCACAAGATCCATTTTCCCATCCAAGCATTAACCAAGCTCGACCCTGCTTCAGCTTCGGACACCAGACGAGATCGGGCACATTCAGGGTGACATGGCCGTAGACACAAGACCCATTTTCAGTGCAGTATTATTCACAAGAGCGAACCCATGGAAACAACCTAAGTGTCCATCAACATATGAATGGATAAAAAAGATGTGGTACATATACATATACATACACACAATGGAATATTATTTAGCCATGAGAAAGAAGGAAATCCTGTCATTTGCAACAACATAGATGGACCTTGAGGGCATTACACCAGGTGAAATAAGTCAGACAGAAAAAGACAAATACAGCAAGGTATCACTTGTATGTGGAATCTAAAAAGAGGCAAACTCAGAGAGTAGAACAGTAGTTGCCAGGGACTGCAGGGCAGGGGAATTGGGAGAGGTTGGTTTAAAAAAAGGGTACAAACTTTCAGCTCTGAGAAGTTCTGAGGGTCTAATGTAATACAGGGTGACTATAGTTGACAACATTGTATTGTATAATTGGAATTTGCAAAGAGAGTAGAACTTAAAAAATAGTCTCACAAAAAAAAGAAAGAAAGAAAGAAAAGAAAAGGTAAATAAGTGAGGTGATGGATGTGTTAATTAACTGGATGGGAGGGATCCTTCCACAATGTATGGCTACATCAAATCACCACAACGTACACTTTATCTTACAACATTATTTGTCAATTATACCTCAATAAAGATGAAAAAATTTCAAAACCAGGAGGATAAATAATGAAACTAATCAGGGTGGTGAGGAGATTTATGCACAAGTATGTTCCTTGCATATGTTATTCAAAAGAGTTAAAAAAATGAAAATAAGCCAAATGTTGAACAAGGGAGTGAATAAATAAATTAAGGTGCATCTACTCAATGAGATATTCAGACGCTATTAAAAAACATATTTGCAAACAACTATATAATTCATGGTAAATTACTCTAAATATAATGTTGGAAGGAAAAACTCAGGTATAAAGTTACATACTAAGTATGACCCCAATTTAGATAAATGAAATTTCGCCAATGAGAAGAAAGCTCACCTAAATAACTCAGTTGGTAAAGCATTAGACTGGAGAACAGAAATAATTATGAGTCAGTAATGAAGTAAGTCCGTCTCTAGTGATACAGCGGGTCCTTCTGCATCTCTGATCTGTCAACAGCTGGCCAATCTTTCATACTCCCTGTGGCATTCCAGTATTATAATCATTGGTTTCTTCTGATGACACATGGTCTTTGTCTGACCGACTAGATTGGCAACTCTCTTCGGGCAAAGACTGGTCTAAACATTTACTTTGGTTACCAAGCAATTTATTCTACTCCACCAACCTGGGGAGGCTTATTCATTCTCCCTCAAAATACTACGTGTCAGGGAGCATAGAGGACCCAGTTGACAGGAAGAGGTTTTCTTTGAAAGAAAATACACCCAGGGTCCATTTGATTCCAACATTAGAGTGGGGCCACCACACCCAAGATCTCCGAGCTCCACCCCCACCTCAGGCACATACCAGGACTGGCCAGCTGTGGGCCTGCCCAGGCCTCATTTCTGAAGGAACCAAGAGGATTGCAGTTCACAGCGGCTTAACCCGGGTTCCCAGGCCAACATACCAGCCCACCTCCGGCAGCCCACAGCCCAGGCAAAAGCCTCCACCCCTGTGCTCCCTCACCCCAGCCTGGGCCCCAGGGCCACCTTCTGCAGTACCACTCAACAATTCCCCTGGCCAAACGCCACTTTAAACAACTTGTCGCCACCTCCTGCTCTGCAAGGGTCTTGCTTCTGTTTTCTTTCTCCAGAACCTGTTTTCTCTGGCACAGGGGCACCCCACAATTCCTGGCTGTCTTCAAAGACATGACACTGAAATTGTTCAAACATCCCCCACAGTCCATAAAGTGATAACGCTATCTTCTGTGTGTATCTCTCTCTCTCTCTCTCTCTCTCTCCCCCTCCATCCCCGATACACACACCCAGAATGAAAGAAAACTCAGGTCATGGCACATCACCCTGTGTTTGGGCAATAATAACTGCTACTATTTTTCAAAAACTTACTATATACCAAACACTATGCTGAATTCTTTCCATGGACTGTCCTATGACAGTGAGTACTGTTACCATCCCCATTTCACAGACTAAGAAACAGAGGCTTCAAGAGCTTAAGAAACTGGCCCAAAGTCGCAGGACTGAACTGGGACTCAGACCCAAGCAGCCTGACCCCAGAGCTCCAACATTGTTACATCAACCGAAAAGTGCATGGGCCTCAGCAGCGGCCTCAGCAGCCTACGGTGGCATCTCCGGCACTGGGAGGTTTTTAGGGAGTCCCCCAACCAGCCCCTCGGACATCCCCACAATGAGGCTCCTTTCTGGCAGAGCATCTAGGAATGCTGGGAGTGGACTGAACTAATAAGGAAAGGAGCGGGAAGAAACAGGACTGCAATGGCAGCAGGATCCACCAGCAAACAGAATTTCACTGCCCCTGGACAAACCATGGCAGAGTGTGGCAAATGGTTTCTGGTTCTCTCCGTTGCCAAGGACGAGGCAGAACCTCCCCTCTGCTAGCCAGAGAAATCCCTGCCTTACGGGAAGACCACGCTGTAAAGGAAGACTTTTCACCTCCAGGACCTCCCCCAACACGAGATCTGTGGGATGACTAAGCACCTCTGGGTTAGGATTATCAGGCTCCCCAGAGCAGTTCAGAAATAAGGCTTCTAGCTAGAGGGCTGTCACAGAAGTAGAGACAGGACTCTGGGAGTCTTGAGTCATTCTACCACCTCCCTTCCTCTCTGTGCTACACTCTTTTTCCTTTTCTGAATTTTATGTGCAACTAGCAATCAAGACAGGAAAAACAAGAGTCTTACACACAGCGACAAAATGCTGATGTGTCTATTCTATTAATAACACAAAATCTCAGCAAATGCAAATGGCATTACATGCATAATTCCATAAAGTTAAATCCAAACTAAATATTTCCATTTTAAATAACATTTATGGAGACCTCTCCATTAAAATATTTAACACTGATTTTTTTTTTTCCAAAGGGACTATCCTATGTTTCCTAAGGAAGAAAACTGTAGACAACAACAACAACAAAAAGATAATATTTTAGAAATGAATTGTAAATATTGTCTTTTATTCTGTTATACTGCACAAGTCTTAGCTACAATCATATATTTACAAGCACTTTTGCCCCACAATCAAATGCCTATTTTTTTTAAAGAAGACAAAATAACCCTGATTTCAATCTATTTCAAACAAAGAAGTGATTTCTTAGCACTGAGTTTAGAATAATGAAGCAAAATGTGTAAAAGACTCTGAAAAATATTCATGGACATACAACACTTGAAAGAAATAATTCTTTAAAAATATATATACTGACAGAATAAATACATGGCACCAACATACACTCTAGAATACAAAAAGAAATGGCTAGGAACTTAGTAAGTAACTGTATTTTTGAAAAAATAAAATCACACATATTTCAAGTGATATAAATAAATTAGAAAAGCTTGGGAAAGTTCATAAAAGAAAGGTGGTCCTAACTGTAAAAATGGGACACATGAAAATGGTGGAGGAAATCTATAAAGGTGGGAAGGTTATACGACCAGACAGGGAAACAAGGCAGATTTACAAAGGAAAATCAAAAAGGGTTAACTAGATTTCTTTTTTTAGCAGAAATTCAAAATGAATGTTAAATGGAACCTTTTGAGCACAGAAGAGAAACAGACTCTCCATAATTTACCTCCTGAATTTGAACAGAATTTGGCCATCAGGCAAGATCTGAAAAACCTCAACTAAGACTACATCTACACAGCACAGCCAAATGGAGAATTAAGGTCATCAATCACCCAACAGTATGAGGCAAAAAGCTGGGACACTGACTAAGAAAGAGGATTTTTCAAGGAAACTATCCAAATTCAAATTAATGGGGAATAGTTGTGAAATTTTCTTCAACACTTTGCCTAAAATATTGCAAAACAATGGTGAAAGCTTATCAGAACACTTCCAGAAAAAGGCCTACAAGTAGGCATTAGTGTTAGATGTATTTGAATAGCCAGGGTTGAGAAAATTGTAAAAAGTTCGAAAAATGTAAGATGTCTGTATAAAACTTAATATCCCACCTAATATGAGATAATGAGGCACAACAGATGGCCCGTCAGATCAAAAACTCTAGCCAGGATCCTCGTGGCTGACCACTCTCCCCAGATGGAAAAGATGATTTCAAAGATAAAACATGTCATAACCAACGTATACTCCTTGACACAGACCACTGTCTTCTTTGTACAGTGAGTTTCCTGCAAGAGACGGGGGTTTTGCAAAACAAAAAAAGTTTACCTCAATTATCAAAAAATGAAACCGCCAAAACTTAGCCAAACAAATAAACACATGCCTCTCATTTCACCACCCCATTCCCCCTATTACCTATATAAAAAAAGAAAATTTTAAAATTAAGGAACTACACTACACATTTATTAGATGATATTCATCAGACTTTTGAGTTTCAGAGAACTGTAAGATTCTCCCAGAAATCAAGAACTAGATTAGAGTTGCCAACTTTTAATTTTTCAAGCAAGATCAGTACATGCAAACTATGATACTATTACCATCATTTCATGAACAAAAAAGGGCATTTTCATCAGAAAATAGGAAAGACAAAAGAAAAAGAGGATAATCCTTTCTATTTCATACATTTGGATTTCTAAAAACCCTAGTACATTATTTTCCTCATTTTCTTATATGCCAGTAAAAACTTTCTCATGAACCAGCGACAAGAAAAAGAGGTCCAAAGCACCATGCTTCTCACAGTGTGGGTCTCAGACGAGCAGCAATCACCTGGGAACTTGTCAGAAACGAAGATTCTCAGGCTCCAAGCAACTCTAGGGCTAAACCCTAGAATTTATGTTTTAACAAGCCCTCCAGGTGATTCTGGTGCAGGCAAAAGTTTGAAGGCCACTCGAATAAAGCATATGGATTTCAGAACCAGGAAAGAAGTCCAGAGAGCCTGATTAAACTCTAGCAGGCTCAGGTTCCTCATCTGCAAACTTTGTGAAAAATAACATTTTTTTCAAACAAACAATGGCAAAATTTTAGTCTGAAATGTATGGCTTCAAAATGAGACAGAGTATTTGAAATCAGAACTATCCTATATTTAGGGATTCAAGATTCATAAACACCGGCCAGTGACCAGCTACTTCATCTTCAAGCACATAGTTCCATGTCCTTCTGCACTGGGACTCACCGCCATCACCATCACCACCACCACCATCACCATTTCACCACCATCACTGTCATCATCACTACCATCCCCACCGCCACCACCATCATCATCACCACCATCACCACCACCATCACCATCACAATTACATCACATACAACACTTATACTACATGATACGTTAAAGACAAACTTATGATTTCATTTGTACTTTGATCAACCCAGCGACCCTGTGAAGTAGATGCAGTAACAGATACTATCATCCCATTTGGCAGGTGCAGAGGTTGAGGCTTGGTGAAGGCAAGTTAGCTACCTTGAGCACGTAATATATGCTGTCAACAGGAGGTTTTTGTTTTTAGAGTAGTGATCCTGCATTCTGTCCCTTGGAATCCAGAACAAGGTTCCTTCCCCTGGTGCACTCCCCACATTTACAAGCTCCTAAGCAGGTTGACAGTCTGTTGTGATGATATAGAGCACACAGAATGCTGTAGGGTTCTCAGCACTTCCCCAGGAGGCCTCCTGAGCAGCCTCAGGTTAGCCCCGCACAGGTGGGCGAGGCGTTCCACTCAGAGCCTCTGGCCAGGTGACCTGCTAGCTGATCCCTGAGGGCCTGCCCTTAGGATCCCTGGGGACCATCGTGCACTTCCTCAGATTTCCCTGGGTTCCTCTATACCTCAGCAAGGCCGGCCTTCACCTCAGCCAAAGCAGATGGGCCCTTTCTCCCCAAACCCTGGATAAGCCTCCCCACCTGCCAAGAGAGGCGGGCGTTATTCCAGGTCCCTCAGAGGAAGGACAGGGGCCTGCCTTCTAAGAAGCTGCCCTCAGGAACTATGGCTGAGCACCACCTCCACCGACTCCCAGAGCAGGCAAGGCCTGTGGTGAGTCAAGTAGAAAAGGACAGTAGGAAGATGTTCGTGAACTCTTTCCAGGGACAGAAAGAACCCCAGAGGGCCAAACACAGATGAGCAAGTGATTCATCTAAGGGAAAGACCAAAAAGAAAAAAAAAAAAAAGTGGCTGGAAAATTCAGTGCCGAACACCCCCACTTTACCACCACCCCCACCACCCCCCACCCTGTTTCTGTTACACTCAATCCAGGCAACCAATTGCTACAACTCACAATCGGTTTCATTTTTAATAGACACCCGTTCCACATTTCTTTCTTCAGTGGCTATGAAGAGGCGCAGTGAACATGCTGGAGCCACAAATGCCACAAAGTCACTCCACAGGTAGAGTCCCAGGAAATACCAGGAGGTGAGGGTCATGATGAAAGAAAAGTCCCTTTTGCTGTAAACGGGTGGGATGGGGTCACATCTGGATTTGTAGAGCCCTAGCCTTCAGTCTCCCACTCTGCTTCTCTCTCCAGATGTCACCTGAGGTACCAGCCCACTCGGGGACACTCAGTCCTCAAACAAGACTGATCAAAAGACATCAGCAGATCTTCTAGACTTTGTTTTGGAATCATAATTTTGGTTCCTGGCTTTATAATTATCATAAAAATGGGCATAAGAAGCCAGGTAGAATATCACTATAAATTAAAATGCGTTTACCATATATTTCTACTAAAACGCTGTGTATAAGCACAGGGAGAATGAAGGGTGAGTGTGGCTGCATCTCCTGAAAGCGTTGGCAGGTTGCTTCTGCAGCCATGTCACCTCGCCTCTCACGGTGAGGCATCTGTGATGGCCTTGGCTGCACGAACCTGCACAGCAACCAGGTGGCTACTTTTACAAGATGGCACAGGATGGGAACTTCAGCACAAATTCACATCGTGGAAGCCTAAAATTTGAAGGTAAAGTTGAAATTCTCAGGTTCTTGGCATTCTCCCCACATGCACCCACCCTCCCCCCCCCCAAAAAAAAAAGAACTGCCAAGGCTTAGATATACTCAAGGGATTAAGAAAAACAGGACCCGGAGAACTAGCCCAGGTCATGTCGTCCCACAGATGGTTACGCAGCACCCAGACTGGCCCACATAAAAAGCTCATGAGTCAGTGCTGAGTGTGGGGGCGCCAAGGGGGCCCAGGAGGGGGGCTCAAATCTTAGTACATGAATCAGCACGCTGGCTATCTGAGCACATGTTTCAATGTGAGACGGCGTGTATAAGGAAGGAGAGGACACAGGTTCACCATGAGCCAGAAATGTCACAGACACTCGCCACTACAGCCAATCATTATGTTCTAAAGCCGTTGGCAAGTAGGACAAACCCAAGAAAAGCAAAAGGACCGAGTTGATCTGCAGAAATGGGTTGAAAATAATCAATAAAAGAAAGCCGAGGAAAGACCATCTTTGCAGATAAACCCGAGATTCAATAAAGGCTAGACCCCAGGCTGTCTCTAAAGTCTAGAATTGCACTGCCTCTCACCGCCTCTTAAACGTGTGTCATTCCAGCTAGCGAGAACAAATTTCTGTTGTCAAACACATTACATATTTGCCCTACTGCCTTATCATACTTGATGTGTCTTCTTTAATTTGTGGAACCAACAACAAAAAGATTTATCGTTTCACTTTCCCTGGGGAGCAACCCTCCAGAGAAACACTTATTTTTTATCTATGCATCTTAAGCCCTGCAAGACACATTTATTACAAGGACGTTTTCAGCAGACTATAACAATAAATCAGGGCAATATTAAGCTTCAAAAAAACTGGCTTTTCCTTTAAACACCTTTGGAGAATGGGGGTAGGGTGAGCTGCCCAAGTCCTTGCAATTTCACCCCTGCCCCCATGTTATCTTCTCCAGACATGTTTACCAATTGGATGACCTCACGTATGAGAGACACAGAAATATACACACTCAAGAAAATGCACAGTTACAACACTCCCACCAGGAAATGGCATTTCTGGCTTCTCACTACCATCATCTTGTTTCAAATTGTTGATAAATTCAATTGATGAGGATAAATTTATTAGTAATATGGCAGGCAACGTAATCCAACGAGAATTATGGGGATGCCCTAAGAAAATAAAAAGCATATATCAAGATTTCAAGTGATGTAGATAAATAAAATGTGGTCTATCCATACAATGGAATATTATTCAGCCATGAAAAGGAAGAAAATGTGGACACATGCTGCAACATGGATGAACTTGAAGACATTATGCTAATCAAGTCACGAAAGGACACATGTTGTGTGATTCCACTTTTAAGAAGTACACAGAACAGGCAACTTCATAGAGACAGAAGGTTACCAGGGGCAATGGAAGTTATTGCTTAATGGCTACAGAGTTTCTGTGTGGGATCATGAGAAAGTTTTGAAAATAGATAGTGGTGATAGTTATACAACAGTGCAAATGTACTTAATGCCACTGCATTGTGTACTTAAAAATGGTTAAAATGGCAAATCTATGATGTATATTATTTTTTACAATTTAAAAAGAAGAAATAATATACCAAAAACCACTGAATGGTTCACTTTAAATGTGAGTTGCGTGGTCTCTGAATTTATACATCAGTAAAGCTGTTACTTAAAAAAAAAAAAAAAGATTTCAAGTAGCACAAGAAAGCTTCTGTACAATAGCATCCCTCTTCTTTCCCCTTACTCTCTATCACAGCACTCATCATAAGGTGTAGCTATTTTATTCAGTTGTGCACACAGTCAGTCTACATTCCACTTCCACTCCAACACATGAGCATAGGGACCAAATACACCAACACAGGGACCATGGGGGTCTTGTGCATTTGACACTCCCGCTCCTACCTTGATGCCTACTCAGGGACGGTGCTGAGGACCTCTGACAGAATGAGTCAATGAAGTAAATAAGTAATGGAAAAGGCAAGAAAGGGACAAAAATCATAAACAAGAAAAAGGACCTATACTACTTAGAAAGGATGAGTACAGGAAAAGACCAGTGAAGGGGCAAACCTGTGGACCATGTTGTGTGTGCTATTTAGGTGGAGAAAGCACAGCTGCGTACATTTCCGAGCTCCTGCATCACCAAAGCTTTCCCACATCCCCACATGGACGGGAACCCAGTCTGCATTGGATGGGAACCATTCTCAGGAAAAAGATCTAAGAAGGCACTTATCTTCGGTTCAAACACCTTCACGAACAGAGGCAATCGACTGTCCATGGGCATACCTGGAAGAGTGTGTGGGGTGTTTCAAATGGGGCATGAGAAAACTAGAGTCAGCAAACCGTGTCCCTGAGGAAAGAATTCTGCTTTTATTTCCCCCGGAAGACTTGTTTGGGGAAAGGCGTAGAAACCGTTAACTGCTGTAAACTGCTCAAGCAAATCAATCACCTGTTAGGACGATGTCTGTCAACTTTTATCACTGCGGGACTTAGTGGACCAAATCCCTCCCAGACTGGATGTCCATTCAGCCAGCCAGTCCTTCCTCAATCCTCTAACACATTTCTCCCTGCCCTCAGGCCGTTCATAGCCTGGGAGGCTGGGGGTTGGGGGGGTAGGGGTGGGAAGAGCCTGGAACCACCACAGACACTATGATAATAGAATGAGCTTGTACAGTGATAGAGTGGGGGGAGGGGTCTCCAGGAACCTTCCAGAAGAAGGGGTTACTTCAAACTAATGAGGAGGAGTCAACCATCATGGGGAAGAAGGGAAATGGAGAGCAGAGAGCCAGTCAGAAAAGATCCAGACAGGAGAAAGCAAAGCAGACAGGCTTGGGGGCTGGAGGGCGGGCTGGGATGGTTCCATAAACAGCTTAGTGGGATTGAAATTTGAAGCTGGAGGGAGGGAGTGGTGAGCAAAACAAATGTGCACAAGAAGCAAGTAGGGCCTTTTGTGGTTTGCTGAAGTTCTCTCCCACAAACTGCTAAAGGATTCTAATCTGGGCGTGACATGACCCCACCTACATTTCAGAGCTGTCACTTGGTGGCCTGTCCTTCCATGGTAGGCAGTACCATCCTCATTTTACTCATCAGGCTCTGACAAGTCAAGAATCCAAGGCTGGATTCTGCCCTGGGCTGCCGATGGCAGGACCCATCCTAAGCACGAGGACCAAGAGAGATTAGTAGATGGTGGTGCCTGAATACAAATGCTACAGATTTATTTTAGAATTCCAGGACATCTGAAAAGGTTAATAGGTAGCATGGAAAGAGACAAAAGAAAAGGCAAAATGGGAAATGCTAGAGAGAGGGGCTGGCTAAAGAAGCAGCAAGCAGGGCAGTGAGGCCCCAGCAGAAGGATTCTTCCTTGGAAAGAAAGGAGGGATGCGGAGGTTAGGAGAAGTGAAGTTGTAACAAGTCACTCTGGCTGGCCTCCATCTCCTCTGTAAAGAGGCAGAGAAAAATCGAACAAGAACTGTGGAAAGGGCTTGAAGAGCCCAGGAGAAAATTTCATAGACAATCACAGATAACGACTTATCGAGTAGCAGAAGAGGCCCAGGTGGAGTGAGAAAGCTGGACTGTGCAGAGAACCCAACGGCTTCATTTTTTTTTTCTTCAGAACTCTTGTGTCAGATATTACCTGCTATTTTCTACTTATTTTAATATTTCTTTTTTCCAGTTAACTTTCTAATGTCTGGACTTTATTTTGGTGTTTGGGGAGAAGTAGTGGTCCCTAACAAGGATGGCACTGCTCCCCATCCTTGGGGGGCTATGTGGAAGCAAGCGGGGCTTTGTGGTTGGTCCCCAGTCGGGTGGCCAGTACTGCTTAGTGGATGACATCAGGGACACGAGCTTCCAGAGATGCCCGGACAGTGTCAGCAAGGAGAACCACCTGGGCCACGGTGCCAATAGATTCCCATCGAAAAACGTGTTATTTTTTTCCAACTAGTTAACCCACAATCCCAGTGTCACTGTCTTTATTTGCACATTCGGTTATACTTTCAACAAATCAGCGCTTAGCGTCTCCTCTGTGCCAGGTACTCTTGTCAGCACTGGTACAAACAGGTCAGACACTCTCACCTGCCTTTCCCCCAAAGATCTTCAAACGTTCAAAGAGAAATTCAATTTAAATGCTTTGAAATTCATGAACAACTTTAAAGGCCTGGCCAAGTATTGCTAAGCAGGAGTCTTGTTGGTCTTGGTAAGAACTGCTTGTAATAAACACTTACCTACATGTGCAAATATTAACGCTAAGTGGTTAAACAACATGGCCACCTTCCCGTTGATCCCATATGTTTGCTTAGCAAACTCAACTCCTTTTCCATTGATAATGGCTCAAGCTCCAGCCTACCCCTCTGGGTTATCACTTGGCATTCCAAATGTATGGGGGTCTCAACGAGTGAGGTTTCACTGGGGTTTTGGTATGCGGTACTTCTAGAATAAGACAATTACAGGTGTCAATTTCTATTTGACAGACTGTGACTAATTTTTTAAGATAGCTGCCCAGGACTATGGGCAGGTGAGTCAATACACAGACATTCAAAGCAAACAATAAAGGTGTGCTGCCAGTTCACTGCCTGCCTTCTCACCGAACATAAAAATGGTGTGCATTACGACTCTATCATCATGTTTTCTACAAAGAACATCAGTGACTGGCCCCACAGTTTTCTGGGCACCAGTGTCTGCACTGGATACAATGTATTACCCTACAAAGTCCCTCTGTTTCTGACCATGGGCAAGTGACTGAAACTCTTGAGGTCTGCGAAATGGGCTGGCTACACTGGAGACAGCTGTGGAGGTCCCCAACGAGAGTAATGGGACCACTAGGACTGTTTTCAGTATTGCAAAAGACCCAACAGAAACCACACATTTACCCACAATATGGTGGCACAGGCTAAAATATATTTGCTTTGGACCAGAATTATGTCAACTCAAGGTGCAGTGGCCATGGTGACAGCACGGGGAGCAGAAGCCCTTGCCGGCAGCTAGGGCTGTCTCTTATTAATAAAAACATAAAGGAAATGAATTAGGGCTTCAAAAATAGTTTCCTTGTGGTTAAAAGTTGATCTTTAAGATCGCTTCTTCTCTACAATTCTATGATTCTAACTTTCACAGGAAGTTATTCATACCAAGAGTAACCCGTTCTTAGTGTAGCCCTACTACGTAATTAACTACTGTTAATAGCTTTCTCTCTTAGCTTCCCTACACTTGTTTCTGTCTTTCCAACTAATTAAGAGTGTATTTATTTATGAGGGGTACCATATTTCCAAAAAAGAATTAGAATTAGATGCATCTGTGTACTCTGTGAAGCTATTAAGGAAAAGTCTGGATTTGCTCAATTAGCAATTTCTTGCTCTTCAAAAAGCTCAAAGAGCTAGATGCTCGGTTTTTTTCTCTTTGATCCTTTTCTTTCAAAAGCAACAGAAAAGGTTGCAATTGGCCCCATTGCTGTCACTTGAGTGGCATTCCTGAAGCTTCCTGGCCTGTGTCCCCAACAGTGAAAATCGGGACCACCAGGTCAGCCCCACAGTGAGGTCTGTGATACAGGAGCAGTTGAGATGATGCAGGGGGAAAACGTTAAAACTTCCACGCGTTATTTAATGTAGTTGAGTATAATTTAGGTGATGGATAATAGGCTGTGATTGTCAAATATGCGAAATTTTTAGAAATCGAGTATTTTTAAATGCACTAATAGGAAAGAATTCTAAAGTGCCTCCTTTCCTACGTAAAAACATATCTCTCTCTCTCAGAAAACCAATCCTGAACCACAGCTTTATGTTTGGTTATGAGTTTAGAGTCATTATCTGAAATCTATTCATGTAATTATGTCGAGATACAATTTTTTTGGCGTGCTTACTATGCCAGGAACTGCGCTAAGAAACACCATCAATTATCTTGTTTAAGCCTCGCAAATAAAGTAGGTTCTATTATCACCATTATGGAAGAAAGATGTTTAGGCACAGAGCTAGGACTTGCCCAAGGGATGGATCCACCAGCCAAGGGATGAACTAGGTCCACCTTAAACCAGAACCGGCATCCTGAGCCACCAAGCAGTTCCACAGGGCAGCTGTGAACACAGGATGGCCAGCAGCTGACGGCTTGTCCTCAGTCACTTTGGAAAAACAGCCCACAGCCTTTCATTGCATCTGCTTTTGTGTGCCCATAGGGGTCTTCAAACCACATGATTAGAGATTTTTCTTTCCTCCCAGATACTTTCACACATTTTGCTCCATATTCTTTTTCTGCCAACCAACAGACCAACATAAATTACTCAAGTAGACAATGCAGGCACAAACAAGACCAAAAACACCAAAACCTTGCTTCCAGGATATGATCCTGCAGCTGTATTTACGCCATAATGATGAATCTGTTCATCTGGGTACCGGACAGCTCCATTCTGCAGTCGCATGGGTCCATGCAATCCTGCGCATACAGAACTCACACCTGCTCCTGTATCCAGTACAGTGACTTGTCTTTTACCCAATTGCCCAAGCATGGAAACTTAGTCCTTCTCCCTTTGATATCCCCAAATCCAAAATGATACCAAAGAACTGGACTTGACTACCTCAGCACACCTTCTGTCCATTCAACCTCTCCGTGGCCCCTGCCAGTCGGTCACTCATCTCTGCTCCCATCCCCCTTCCGTGAATCCAAGATCAATGTAATCAGTTTCCCTAACACCTGTCTTGAACGCCCCAACTATAGTTCCAACGTGGTCTTTCAAAGGCACAAAAATGCTAATCATGTCTCCCCTTCAATTCTCCCACTTTCAGGATAAATTCCTAACTACTAAGTGTGGCATAAAAAGTCCCTGAAACCATGGCCCCTCACTCCCTTTCCAGCTTCCTCTCTCATCACTCCCCTATTCTTGCCTGAGCCCCAAAACAGACTCCTGCTCTTCCATCCTTTGGGTCTTAGGACCAGAGCGGGGCCATCGGCCTGAAAGCCCTCTCTTCCTTGCTTATTTGGTAAACTCCGACCTATCCCGCAAGCCTCAGGCCTAGCACCACCTCTTCTGTGAAGACTTCCCTGATGCTTAGGCAAACTCTGAAATGTCCTGAGCAAATCCTTCTGAGACTCGGCTCAGGAATGTCCCCTCCAGCCTCTCCACACTGTGACAGGAGTCCTTCTCCCCCACAGAAAGTGGGCTCCTTCCCCCCGGGCCAGGGGCTGGCATCTCTGTACGTCCACCACCCAGCACATGTCCCGACACAAAGTAGGGGCTCAGTGACATGTACGGATTAAATAAATACGAATAACGACAACATACAGGGAAAGGAAAGAAAACCATTGGCTTTATAATTTATTGAGGGAGAACCAGACTTGGAATCTGATTTGAACTTATAAAACATTCTATAAAGAGAGTGTTGAGTAGAGGCAAGGTATTCTTAGAGCAGAGAGTTATCCAGAAGGAGGCGAGGAAGCAGCCAGCAGCACGTCCTTCCGGAATGCCTACGTCATCTCTGGGCGAAGGCTGGGAGCCTGTGTCCACTGAAACGTGCAGCCCTCACTCAAGTAAGGATTCCAGAAGCATCAAGTCACATCTTAAAGTACACGCTGTGCCTCAGAGTATAAATTTCTCAAAGCCATAACAATTATATTTTATGTGCTATTTAGTAGAGATTTGTGGTTGTGGGACTAGCAGCTATGAAAAACAAAACACAGTTGACCCTTGAACAATACGGGGGTTAGGGGCCCTGACCCCCCCCCCATGCATTTGAAAATCCACTTATAACTTTTGACTCCCCAAAAACTTACATAACTACTGTTGACCGGAAGCCTCACCAATAACATAAACAGTCGGTTAACTCCTATTTCATATGTTATATGTATTACATACTATATTCTCACAATAAAGTCAGCTAGAGAAAAGAAAATGTTATTAAAAAAATCATAAAGCAGAGAAAATACATTTATAGTATTTATTGAAAAAATCCATAAATATGTGGACCCGCCTAGTTCAAACCTGTGTCAAGGGTGAAGTGTCATATAAGCCAGGTGAGATCACAGAATAAATAAAGGTTATGAATGTAAATTAGGAGGTTGGCACAGTTTCCTAAATCCAGGCTTTTTTTCTGAGGTCTTTTATCTTCCGGTGACTGAAGCTTTAGTCAAATAATAAACGAGCAACTCAGATGCTATTCTGCTTACTCAGTCCTCTGCGTGACTCTCAGAATTAAGGTACTCAGCGAGAAGTAAGTTCACAGTGAAGTTT
Organism: Rhinolophus ferrumequinum; assembly: GCF_004115265.2. Classification (NCBI taxonomy): domain Eukaryota; kingdom Metazoa; phylum Chordata; class Mammalia; order Chiroptera; family Rhinolophidae; genus Rhinolophus; species Rhinolophus ferrumequinum. The sequence continues at coordinate 17,129,002 of NW_022680355.1, read as the reverse complement.
AAATAGCAAAGGCATGTCCCACCATTACTCCTTTGGATGGACTCTAACGCTCACTAATGAATGGCACACCTGTTAGGGAACCCCTTTAAGTGACTATCTTATAAAAATAAAACGCTTGTTACTCCCTTCATATTCTGAGTGAAAACCCTGCCTACCAGACATTACCCTGAAATTTCTTCTTAAATTTCCAAAGTCACAACATCCACAGGCAACTTCCATAGAGCCGGTTCTCATTGTTCACAGCAGTTGCATCCCATAATGTCACCGTAAACACTGCAGGAGCAGATCCTGAGCCACTGCTCCCAGAGGAAATAAGGGTCAGGTGCCTGCGAACCTCTTGTCACAGCGGTTCATCACCTGATCGATTCCGTGTTTCCCCGAAAACAAGACCTCGCCAGATCATCAGCTCTAATGTGTCTTTTGGAGCAAACATTAATATAAGACCTGGTCTTATTTTACTATAAGTAAAATTTTAGTAAATTTACTTTCTTATAGTAAAAATAAGACCCAGTCTTACATAATATAAGTCCGGGTCTTATGTTAATTTTTGCTCCAAAAGATGCATTAGAGCTGATGGTCCGGCTAGGTCTTATTTTCCAGAAAACAGGGTACATCACCTGGCTTTCCGTGTGTTTCTGTTTAAAGACACCTTATTATGTTGCTGATTCATTAACAGTGAACTGCGTACCACACTCGGGGCCGCTTTAAACAGTGAAATCACCAAAAAAAAGGGGGGGAGGGTTCAAAAACACTGTATGAAATAGAGCATGCAAAGGACACTTGTTCACAGTGCGGGAGCTAAACGAGGAGAAGGGAACACTGCCTTGTTCAACCTGAACTGGGAATTTGCTCGTGGGAAGACTCAGATTTTTCGCTCATGTCCACAAAAGCGTGGACAGTATTGCTTAGGGGTGACAAGTACCTTTCCGTGAGCAGGTGAATTTGCAAATACAGAATCTGTGGATAAGGAGGACTGACTGCAGTTTGTTATATTTGTAAAGTTACTGAGACTGGGTCAGGTGCTGTGGGAGGACCCCACAGAACTAAGCCTCAGTGTGGTTTCTGACTGAGGGAGCTACAGCCCAGTGCCGACCCTCAACTTTTGTCCTCCTGAATGTACTTGGGGACACACACATACTGCCCTCTTGCTAGTACAAACTAGTACGCCTCAAAGAGAAAGGGGCGCGGCTGGACAGCGCCCCACCCAGCCCCAGGCAGTCCCAATGCACCACCCAGGGGGCGTGCTTTCTCCCTCAAGAACTGCCTGCTGAAGAGGAAGAAACAAGTGGTAGCAGCTAACTAAGGATGCAGGTAGAATAAACAACTGGGCGTGTAACTCAGAAAGACTTCACAGAAAATGCAGGACCACTACGACATAACTTCTATACCCACCTATGTTAGCTAGTTAGTTAGTTAGTTAGTTAGTTAGTTATATACGGTTTCTCTGTGCTGCCATCTATTGAAACACAAAAACAGAAATGGGCTAATTAAAGTTGGACCTTTTTATCCCTGCGATGAGTAATACTCATCCATGGATACAGAAAACAATTGCAAAACAAAGAGCACCATGTGTTTCATTAGAGATGTCTTTCCAAGTAAAGTTTACATTCTCCTTTTAGTATATTTATCAAACATTGTAATTATATATATGTCATATATATGTGTCATATATATATTGATCAAATGTTTAATGGTAATCAATCATAATGACTAAATACAGGAACTTTTTAATATTTAGACCCTTAAAGCCACAGGACATTTAATTTAAATGTATAGACATATTTTTTTGCAAGAATATAATATCTTAGGATAACATTCTGTGGGAATAAAATATGAATTCAGAGAAAAAAGAGAATGAGGTAGAAATTCCAGTGATTAAGGAAGAGTTTATTCAAGTACTTTTTAAATGGTGGGTATCAGGTCTCTGTGGTGTTTAGGTTCCACTGGTTATAGCTAAAAGAATGATGTAACAGTTTTATTTAAAGATGTCAATATTTATAATAAACTGGAAATCACATCCTTTGCAACTCAAATTATGACAAAAAGTTTTAGCTATCCACTCAAAGTGTGTGGGGGGTAGACGGCTTTACCAAATTATTTTAGCGATTGGTGAGCAAAGGGCAGAGTGTAGGCCCCACAAAGGGAGGCCCACTCTTCAGTTCCAGCACAGTTCAGGTCTTCATATTTTGCAAGAGAAGCTGCAAATCTGGATTTTCTATGTATAATTTACCTTTCTTTGATATGCTGGTTCAGAAATTTTTTACACAGCATTCAGGCCACAAGCAAAACACATCTACGAGCCAACATTTTTTCTGCCTTGACTCTGAGCAACACTGTTCCCTACACTGAAATGAGAACCCTCACAGAACACCTCCTGGTGTGCCAGGCAATATCCTGGGCCCTGGGGACAGAGGTGGCGGAAACACAACAGCTGCCCTCAGGGAGGACAGCTTTGGAGGCCCCCAACCAGCAGACAACCTTTTCCAAGACCATCTGTTAAATTCAGTGCTACAGTTACATTCTGGGTGTAGTGGCCATAGGACCTTGGGTGGGTCAGGAATAGAGGGTTTACTTGTGAAATCTTGGGACTGAAGAGAAGGCAGGACTAGAAGCATCCTGAATAACTAACACAAGCTGTGACTCATTGCTGGTGACTCGGTGTGGCTCCCCAGGGAAGGCACCTTGGGACATGGGCCAGCAAGGCAGTCCAGAAGCAAAGGACACCCACAGGGAGACACAGCCCAGCCCCGCTCCTCATCTTCGGTTCTTGTGTTAAAAACAGGCTCATGATGAAAATAAACCATTGAGACAAAATCCAAAAATAATCTTAACTGGGTATAAAAGCTCCTCTAAAAATTCTTCTTTTAATCACTTCCGGAAGGCAGCTGAAAGGTACGTACAGCAAAACTCAGCTTGGAAGCAATCATCTTAATCTGTTTCTTTGAAAGATTAATTAAAATTGAGATTACCGATGGCGGCAGATAAGGGGGCCAGCCGAGGGAGCAGCGGTTAAGATGAGACAGAAATTGTTTTAAGATCACAAAAACACAGCTGCGGGCCAAAACGCAGAGATGGCGCATACAATCTGCTTCCTCCTAGGCCCACAATTCCATTCCTCAGGATGACACTTGAGTTAAATGCCTGAACCTCAGGGACAGCTTGTGGCCGGCAGTGGACAGTGCAGCAGGGATCCTGTGTGGCCTAGAATCATTGAGCCCAGCCAGGAACAGCTGCAGAAGGAAAAGGCCAGGTTTCGCCCAGAGGAGCCAGTAAAGGCAGCAAAGAACGTAACTGTTGCTCTGAACTCCAGCGCGATTTTCAGAGCCTGTTTGAGACAATTTCAAGGATCTGCTCAGCTCAGGCCTAGGGCAGAAGTAGAGATTACGAAGAAACCAGAAAAAGAGAGAAAACACTGTCCGCGTAGCCCCTACTCCACAGAGGACCTCTAAAAAAGGGGGTTTTCTCTGCTGGTTTTTCACCGACAGCGAAAAGGAGATTAAGGAGACCCTCATGGAAATTCTTGTTGGGGGAACCCAGAATTTAAACACATTGTCACTGGACATAATCCCTGATATTGAAAAATCCTTGACAGCACTCACCAGAAAAATAACAATTTTGGCAACAGTTCCCAAAGTTCTTAATTCTGCAAGAGAAATGGAGGAAGACGATGACATAGAGTGAAGAAAGGGTAGCAGCAGTGAGAGGAGGAGAGGGTCCCCCTGCCAGGCTGCACAGCCCCTGTGGCTCTGGTACTGGCCTCCAGCACCCCCTCCCCAACACAGCACACTGTGGAATCCAGTTTAACGAACCCTGCATGTGGGCTACCAAATACTCAAAACCCAATGGTTCTTCAGTAAGTTTTCCCCCAACAAATTAGAACATTGCTCACTGGAGAGATGTCAGGAGCCCCCAATTCTAGTCCAGTGCCGACGGCCCCTAAAGCCACCTGCTGTCCCCACCTACACACTGAGGAGCCTGGACCAAGTCTGTTTAGCAGACAATCTCTATGGCCCTTCTCACTCCAATATCCTCTCATTCTCCCATTTTGGCAATTTCAATCCAATTTCATGTAAAACCCCCACAATGAATCTCATTTTGGATGTTTCCACTGCGTGCATTATGTATTTGACAGACACTACAGCATTTTATTTTTGGAAGAGAAGAGAGTTGGAATTCAAGGACATGCCCTAAAAGTTGAATCTCAAATGTATGCTTAACACCAAAGTGCGGGTTGGGCTTAATGGTTAAGCATATAGATTGTAGAGCCAGTCTTCACTTTCTCACCTGTAAAGTGGGAATAATAATAACAAAAGCCTACTTTACAGGATCGTCACAAAGAGTAATAGGGTGAGTACTTGTAAAGCACGTAGAACAAAATCTGACACAAAGCACTGTGTGTTTAGGGATGTAACGGTTTCATTTACCACCAAAAGCAAGCTACAAATTACACCCCAGTCAGATTGGAGGGGCACCATGTTGTGATGGGACACTCACCCGAGGCAGCCCCGAAACCCAGCTCTGCTCCTCCCTTCTCCAGGGTGAACCAGCCCTAGGCCCCAACGAGGTCTCACTTACAGCAGCTCTCACAACTGTCCCCTCTCCTGTGCTCCCCGACCACGCTAGTCCAGGTCCCCCTCACTGGGACCACTGTGCCATCCTTCCAACTCTGTCTGCAGGTCCTCCCAGCTCCAATGCCCCCTACCCCTGACGTTGAGATTGGTTTCTAATATTCTACTATTATATTCTGATAGCTTTATCACCTGGATATTCTAATAGCTTGTATCACCTGCTAAAATTAGAAACATGTTAACCTAGAACCAAAACTCATCATGATCTAACACCTTCCTACCTTCCTAACCCTACTTCTTCCTACTGGTTCTTCCTGTGTTCTTCACACCCAGCTAAGTGACCCCCCTCCCACCCTTTATGGCAACCGTCCCGTCTCCCATGGTGGTGCTTCCAGTCCAGCATCTTCTTCCTGCCTGTTGTTCCCACCTCCATAGGGGGACACCCCACCCCATGCTTCAAAGTTTGGCTCAAGTTCTAACACATCCACCACGTCTCCCACAGGTGGAATTCATGTCTCTATTTCTAAACTCACGTAGCATTTCTCTCTGCTTAGGGAAGGCAGTGAAATAGATGTCTTGTCAGAGCCTACTTTAAATCCCAACTTTGCCACTCACTAGCTGAGGGTCCTGGAGTGGGAAAATGAAAATCTCTGAACCTGTCCCACTGAGGTTATAAGAATAAGTGGCGACGATATATGGAAAATGCCTGGTTTAGTTTCTCTTTGCCTTTCCTCTCTTGTGGAATGTATCGCTTCTCAAATTTGAACATGGTGATTTAAGCTTATAAAAGTTTTCTTCCTACCAAACCTTCCTACTCAGGTTTTTGAGTGCAGCACTTTTTCTCTAAGGAGCTAGCACAAGGCCTTACATTTCGTAAGAGCTAAAAGAAAATTTATTAAATGTATGACTAGGTGGATGGACTATTTTATACTCAGCCTTTATATTGTTTTTAATCATTCCGCATGTTAACCTATATTGTTGTTAATGAAAGTAGCTACCCCACAAATTTAGTACAGCTATCCAGATGGTTCTGAGGGAAAAACTCTATTTTGAGTCTTGAATGATATGGTTCTATCCATTCAAATTTATTTATTTTCTGCCGGTTCCTTTATGTTTCCCTCTATCAGAAACGCCTGTGATCGACACCGTGACGTACTACAGAAAGTCAGGTTCCTGTTCCCAAATTTGCCCACTGACGTTTTAACGGGCCCATAAATTTAACCAACTGGGTGTTTTGTTTTTCTTTAAAAAACACTTGAAAATCATCATCCTGAAAAGGAATACTTTATTCATGCCAGTTTAAGTAATGACAGGAAAATATTCGGTACTCAAAATGGAATGAAAAAGAAAAAAAAACGGTCAGCATGAATTTCCACAGGCATCTGGAAAACGGGCAAAAAAGAATTATGAATGTGCAGAGCATCCGGTGCTCCCAGCTGGGGTGACACCGCCTTGTAGAAACCTTGAATAGAAGAGAAGCTTCTAAGATTGACTGCTTGCTGTTTTCTTTATGCGCCACACCAACCCTAAGATGCTGTAGGAATTCCCAGAGACAATCCTCAGGGAAGCTCATTTACATACTAGCGATTCCCATCTCCTGAGGGGGAAGCACACCAACAACGGGTCCCCAGGGCCCCAACTACTTTAAATTACAGGAGTTGATTCTATAATGAGAATACCAGACAGAAGTCTGACGTAAAACAAAGTAAAATCTTGCCTTTATTCCCCTTACAGTCAAAAGACTGAGATGTCACCTCTCAAAGCCACCTCGCACCACAGGGTGGTGGGTGCCACAGCTAGTACTAAAATGATCCACAGAAAAGTGGCTTTCCCTCGGGGGTTCTGGGAGACCTACTCCAAGTGGGTGTACTGTTTTGCCCCCTCCCTCAGCCTAAAACCACACAGAAGGCATCAAAAAAATCAGAAGACCACAGGTGGCAATCCAAAACCATGGATTTGGTGACCACTTTGCTCTCAGCCAGCCTCTTTCCCAAGAAGGAAAAAGCTTCAGAAAGATGAGAGTTGACAAGGACACCAGGGTCAAGACAGACAGTTTCCTTCTAAATAAAACTTTCAAACTTACAACCATTAACACTCACTGGAAATGACTGGACAAGAGCCAGCCAGGAAAGGGCACGTTACTAAAACTGGACCTCCAGCCTCCAAGAGGCTCAGGAGAATTATTCATGCTGTGAGGAGAGGAGGAAGGTCCAGTTATTGTGTCAATGTCCTGGGAGATACAATAATTGGGTCACATTCCCACTTAGGCCTGGATAAAGCCACTCGGCTGCTCCAGGCCAGCATCTGGGTGGTCAGCATCATTCCCTGAGCCTGAGGAAGGCACCTCTGGCCACACCCCCCAAGGGAGCAAGCAGTGTCAGGACACATTCAGAGTCCCTGATATCCTAGAGTGTGCCCCAAAAGCACTGGGCAGAACATAGCACTAGTTCTAAGCACACACACAGGGCTTACACAGCATGAAAGACACATGCATCTCACACACACACACACACACACACACACTCCAGCTCATGCAACAGCCGACGAACCCCCACCCAAACCCCTCAGCTGCATGACTCCCACACAAACCACACAAACCACCACCCGTTGTGTGACACAGTCCTTCACACAGAAGCTAATGTGGCAAATAATCAGCCCCTTCTTGAACCAGATGATTTTGCCACTTCTTCAAGGTCCTGCAGAATAAAACCCCGTAGACTAGAAGCACCTCGCGTGAAGTGTAGTTGTGTCTCCAAGCTGCTCTCTGGGATGTAAATTATGCAGACCTAATGAAAATGTTCCTCACAACTGAAATTGCAAGTTTTGCCTTGATCCAAGGCTCATAAAGCATTTTCCTCCAACAACAGAGCTTCTAAACCGAGCGCTAACATGACTCGGGAGCATGGTAACACACTCTCGTTCACGCCGTAGCTTGACTCCTCAGGGTGTGAGGTCGTTCTTTTCATAGCAGACAAACCTCCACGCTGGTAGAGGTTTTCTAAAAAATTGTTGGGACCTCTAGCCCTAGGCAATCACAGAGCTGCTTAGAGCCCTCAGACACTTCACAACTGTGCATTTTCCACAATCTATTAATTTAAGAGGCACGTTAGATAAGATGCATCTAAAATCTCTGCAATTAGCAGATCAGTAACTCTTCCTGTGCCTCTGAGCAGCACACAACAGAGACACAAATATGGAGACTGCCCGAAACATTTCCTGGAAAAAGAAGGCACACCAGCCGATCCCGGGGCTTGCTTTTAACCAGCTTCACTTGACACCATTTATTTGCAGAGGATCTAGAAGCTAGACACTAGGAGGAAAGCTGAAAGTGAGAAAACTCTTAATGTTCTAGGCTGACTCAGGTAAAATTCTATAGTGACAAGGGCTTCAAGGTCTCCTCCTCCCCAAAGCAGAGGGTAAGAAAACAACCCAATGCCCCAAAACAGTCTCCCAGGGTGAAGGAGCAACTGAGCCAGACATCACTGGGGAATGAACATCTCCTGGGAATGCCTGCTTCAGGAATTGCCGTGAGCTACACGTGAGATGCCAAGTGGCTGGTGCCTACATACAGGAGGGAGACTGAGGTTTCCTCTCACCCATGAGAGGCTCCATTCTTCTCTCACTCGTAAAAGTGGTGTAGGAAATTTCTGTGAGTGCTGGAATCATGTCTCATGAAACCAAAAAATGGAAGCATGGACCAAGCAGAGGCGTGGAATTGTGAAAGAGGATAGTTTATTAAAAGCAAAGGGTTACAGCTCCCAAGCGGGAGGGGGTCCCATCTGGGGTGCCCCGTGACTGACACAAAAGCTCTTATTTTTATACCTTCCCTTGCCTACTTGGAGAAGGGGGCTGGCACCTTCTAATGGAATTTGTCTATCAGGTTTGTTCTGTTTGCCCACCCTAAAGGGATTAACGAAATAATCCATTCCCATCTATCAGATCTGTTCTGTTTGTCTGGACAAAAGGGATTTATGAGATAATTTATTAACTTCAAGGCACTGTTACATTTTTGTCCTGGAGTGAATGAACCTGGAGTTTCAGGATATGGCTGCTTTTTTGTTTATTCTACCAGGGACCTTTCTGTCTACCTAACAACAGGTTAACTAACCTGTCTCAAAAGCAACGTGCTACTAAAGGGGAGAGGCAGGTTTGTAGCAAACTGGTTTTATGGCCCAATTTTTAAAAATGAAGAAAATATCTCAGAACTTACATTCCAATAGATAAAGCTAGCATTTATTATGACACGGTAAGATTCATACATATAACGTTTAGTTATAACGTCTATATATATTATATTTACTTCAAGCTCTCAATAAAAGTTAGCTGTTATATATTATGTACATAGTGTATGTTTGTGTGTGTCATTATTCTGAGAACAGTAATCATTGGAAAATTAAATACGTGAGGGTAAAGTTATCCTTAGTTCCTTATTATTTCTATAAAGTATTAAACCAGTCTATTATTATACATAAGTTGTACATAAAATTTCTTTTCCTGATAACTTATTCATGATTAGCCTAGAAAGTCTAGGAAATACAGCAAGGCAGGGAGGAGAAAATTAAAGTTATCTGTCATTCTCAGCACCCAGAGATGACTATTGATTCCCGTACTTCCGGCCCTCTCCCTATTCCTATAATTACAAGTGTTCTTCCCAAAATTGGGATCCTGTTATTTGATACCTTGTTTTTCACGTTAAACAGTATATGGTTTACCCATGCCCTTAAATAATATTCCTCATCATGAGTTAAAGTCTGCAAAATGTCACATTCTATTGACGTGCCACAGTTTATTTTATCAAATTTGTATTATTAAATGAGTTGTTTCCAACTGTCAATTACTATAGGAAGTACTAGAGCATAGACAGATAAACAGATTTCCTTTCTGTAAAAGCATTACTGAGATGTAAATCACAAATCACCCATTTAAATTGTGCAATTCAATGGTTTTCGTATATTCACAGAACTGTGCAATTATCAGCACCATCAATTTTAGAACATTTTTATCATACCCCCTAAAATACCTCGTACCCTTTAGCAATCATTCTCCATTTCACCTCCTGCCCGCACACCCCTAGTTCTGAGCAACCACTAACCTGCTTTCTGCATCTATGGATTTGTCTATTCTGGACATTGCACATAAATGGGATCATACAATATGTAGTTTTGTGTACCTGGCTTCTTTCATTTAGACTACTGTTTTCAAGATTCAACCTTATTGTAGCATATATCAGTACTTCATTCCTTTTACGAGCATTTTATGGATATATGACATTTTGTTCATCCATTCATCAGTTGATGAATGTTTAGGTTCATTTTGTAGGTGTGAAGTACTATCTCATTGTGATTTTGATTTGCGTTTCTCTGATGGCTGGTGATACTCAGCATCTTTGTACATGCTTACAGGTGTGTGTCTTCTTTGGAGAAATGTCTATTCAGGTCCCTTACCCACTTTTAACTGGGTTATCTTTTTAATTATCGAGTTGTAAACATTTTTAAACATATTTTAGACATAAGTCCCTTATCAAATTTGCAAACAAAAATCCTCCCATCCTGTGGGTTGTCTTTTCACTGTCTCGATGATATCCTCAGAAGCACAAAAGGTGTTAGATATGCAACTGATTTTTGTACATTGATGTTGCATCCTACAGGGTTGATAAATCCATATACAGAGGGTGCCCAAAAAATGTATACACATTTTAAGAAAGGAAAACTACTAAAACTGTAATACTAATATATACCGATAACAAAAGATGAATACAAGTCACATTTGACTCTGCAATTACAAGAGGTGCTCAAAGTGGTTCCCATCAGCGTCCAGACACTTCTGAGTACGGCGAACTACTGCTTGAGCAACGTTGACCAAAGTAAAGTGTCCACTTGTATACATTTTTTTGGCACCCCCAGTATTAGTGCTGCTAGAGTTTTTAATGGCTTCCTTAGGATTTTCTCTCTACTAAATCATGTCACCTGCAAATAGAGACAGTTTTACTTTTTCCTTTACTATCTGAATTCCTTTTATTTGTTTTTCTTGCCTAGCCGTCCTCACTAGAACCTCCAGTACTATGCTGAACAGAAGTGGCAAGAGCAGACGTCCCTGTCTTGTTTCTGATCTGAGGGGAAAGTATTCATTCTTTCACCAGTAAGTATGATGTTAGCTCTGGGAACAGAATTCTTAAATGTATTTGTGGTGGGGAGATAAAAAGGTTATGTCAGTATTATATCCATTCATAAGAGATCCTGAATGTGTCCATCTCCCATGTGCAACTCCCGTAATAATTATGTCTCTAACCGAATTTCAGCATTCTTTGTATTTGTAATAGGTAGGAAAGAAATAGTGACACATTAAAAAAAAAAATCTGATCTAATTCTGAAGTTCAAGAAGACTTGAAATGAATAGATTTAATGAAATCAAATGCCTGTGTCTGGTGAAATAAACACCTGCTCAAACAAAGCCCAAACAGGTGGCATTAAGCTAAAGTCAATTTGACATTTCCCTGAATTCACTGAATCCAGCCACTCAATTCACTGCTAAAAGGAAGACTTTATCCTGAGCATGTTCTGAAATTCTGTGTCGATTTTCCTGCTTGACTGTTCGCTGAGCTCTCACTCCACTAATGCTCACCAGAATTAGCTGTAAAGGTTCTATGATACCTGAAAAAAAAAGAAAGAAAGAAAAACATTTGGCGGGATCTAGTCTAATTGTATTTAAATCTGTAAATCCTGGAACAAAGAGGGACTTGACAGTTACTTAATCTGATTATTTAGTCACACCAGATATTTCACATCAAAACCTACACCCTGAAACCTGGATTAGTGGTTTGACCCCTAAACAAATCATATTAGAGTAACATCTTGGTTAGGTGAGATACATCTACCGTGGAAACCATCTGGACTTTATAAGGCCTGGCTTCGAATCCCAGACCTTTCCGCTCCTAGCTGTGCATCCTTGGGCAAGTTACTTATCTTCTCTGTGCCTATTGCTTTAAAACAAACAAACAAACAAACAAACCTTGCTGGGATGTTGTGAAGATCACATGACATATTATTCATAAAGTGCCCAGAGCACAGTAGGTGCTCATAATACTAGTAGTAGGATTTAACTAAACTGTTCAGAAAATGGAGTAGTCTGGTCTATTATAATTCTGGTTTTCAAACTTTTGTGGCTGAAAATCCTTCTAAATAATCTTAGTTATTTTTTGGGTCTCTGTCTTCTGGTGGACAGTTACATCTTCCATTTCTTTTCTAAGTATTTCATGTGCAAGATCCTATGCAAATTACCAAAACGTGAGTGTGGCTCATCCACAATATTCTGCTGGAAGTGAACATGATACCATAAGGATTTTACATATTGTGGAGGTGGAAGGTGCAGGAGATTGGGCTCATGATACGAGTGACTTGGCACACATTCTAAAACATGGTTTTCATTAATAAATTCCAAATGTGAGCTTGTGCAATTGCTGTTTGCCTGTTTCCCTTGAAAGGGCAGCAGAGGGGTGGGGGGGAAACCAATGAACTGAAAATTTGAGTCTTACCTTACATTCCCATGTCTCCTGAGAGGCCATGTGTACACTGAAATTAATTAGCAATGGCACTGCCAAACTCCTCATTTCTCCCATTTTAGCATTCTCCTGACACAGGCTAATTGGCACATCTGAAATTGTCTGAATAACAAACTAATGAAGACTGACCATCACGGCCCGGGTGCCTCTGGCTGTTTCTGTGCAGCACACCACTGTGCGGAAAACTCTGGCTATGCTGCTCATCCACTCTCAGACGTTTGCTCTGTCTACTTAGGAAGGCTTGAGAATGAGACTCAAGATGGTATATTTTCCTCACTGTGAAAACTGTACAGAGGGGCTCCTGTCTCAAAAGTGGTTGGCACCACGTTGGCAAGCCCGCGAAAAAACAAGGGAGCGGGTTCTGCCCACATCGCAGCAGTTACTAAGACAACTAAGCTAGGATCCTCAACTTCTACTCATTCCACAGTCACGGCCTGGACACCTCCCATGGTTCAAGGGCTGGAGTCAGCTGAACCAGACTTTCCAGAAGACATCACAAACCTTAACTGAGCCAGCATCAAATGCCTATTATATGCACATAGCACACATACAGTTCATACCTAGCAATGTCAGCCATAGAAAGCTATTCATCAACAACTAAAAATCATCAAACCACAACAGAAAAAAAAAATCCCACAATAATATAGCAGGTAGGGGCTCCTCCTACACATGGTCTCCTGAAAGGAAAGCAGTCCCCTCACGCAGGAGAGACTGGCCCCTGGCACTGTGGGGCTAAAGCCACCTAAGGCCACCCGGTAATACAGCACAGAAAACAATGCCCACCCCAGAGCCAGCACTGTGCATTCAGGTCACGTAGTTTGTGACAGGTGACAGTATGAGCAGACACCGACTGAGCACTTACTCAGAGGCAGATGCTGTGCTAAGTAAGAACTTTACACACGTTAGTTCATTTAATCCTCACAACAGCCTGAGACGGGGGTCCCGACTACTACACTCCTCGGCAGCCCTAAGATTTTGATAAAGGACCAGGAAAAGAACAGGAAGAAGGAAGTCATTTTTACTCATTTTCAAAGGAGAACCTCTGCGTATTTCTATCCCCTAAAGAAATTTAGCATCTTCCGCGTCAGTGCAATCAGGAGAGAGCTCTGCACCCCACCGCTCTGGGAGTTTGCACTGAACCTGCCCCTTTGGGCGGTGTGGCCCTGGGGCACCCCAAACCTCTGTTTTCTCAACCTGATCAAAGAACAAGAAATTCACAAGGCCCCTCTCCAGAGTCAACATTCTGCAGCTTGGAAATCCGAATGTCCCACATCTGCTCAAGGCCACGTGAGGCCCGTGTGACACAAGCCCGTGCCCGACCTGGTCACCAGACGAACTCAATAGATGACACATCTCCCAATAAAACGCTGCGTTTTTCTAGTAGTTCTTCCTCCCTCCCCTTTACACTTTTCTCTTGGAAGGAATCCGATTTTCAGCACTTTTGCCCAAACCACGCTGTACACACACCAGGAAGGGAGTCGCTTGAATTCTGCCTGTAATTTTCTATAAGGTGACTCGCCCGCTGTTAGTGCCCAATCTACGTTCAAAACTGAGCTCCTTGTACAGCTGCTCAGAAGGCACAGCGGATCTTTTCACTCCCGCCTCATTTCTATTTCTCTAAGTCGACAGGAAAGAAGAAGGCTTTCCACTCAGTCAAAATGGAAGAAATTCATAAAACGCATTACCTACTTCACACAGGTATATATACTTTTGTTTTCATGTGAACCTGAAACCATTCATTTTAACCCAAAGACATGGATAAATGACCAGACCACCTAGCTCTTATATCATTACTGAATATGTGAGCCTTAAATTTGCGGGTAAGTACTCTTTAAGAATGTGTTGATTTGGGGGCACATGATAAAAATCAATCCGTTTGATAAGGGCAACTATCACATGCAAACAGAAGTGCCACTATGTTATCTGCTTCACAAAAGGAAGGAGTTTTTTTGGCCCCCTTTCTGTTGTCAAACTGCAGTTACTACATAAAATAGGCTACAAGTGTGACTGAGACCTTGCAACATTCCAAACCTTTATCTCATATTTGAAATCATGTGTCTGCTTAATTGGAAGCTGAGACAGTGTCACAATAGGAGCTCTGCTGGAGTCGGGCCTGAGGGAGAAAGGGCTTCAGGGGATGCGACATCAGAGCTGCCTCGTCTTCTGGCTGTTCCCATCCCACCCCCACGTATCATTATCCCTCCTTCTGCTCACTTATCCCCTCCTCCCAGCATCCCCTGCGACCAGAACCCTAAGACACAGCAGGTACATGATCCAGGAACTGTGACATCAGAGGAGAAAGCGCATGAGCAAATCCCTCCTTTTCTCCAGCTCTGCCCGACATGTAGCCAATACCATGAAAGGGTCCTTTCTGTTTGCTCCTTGAGATGTGAGGCTGTGACTTTCATTTCTGTATCCATAGGGCCTATGACGTAGCACCACTGCGTGTGTGTGCGTGTGTGTGTGTGGGTGTGTGAGACTGCATTCTTCCCTCTTTCCACTCTGACACACCAAATATTATTTCTGGCTACCCTTTAACTTGTCAGTTACCAGGACACTTGGCAATTCCTGCCCCTTTCATATCCAAGGATAATATCTCTAAATGAACTCTTTTTTTTTTTAAGTTCTCTTAAAGGAGTTATATTGACCAATTCACTTTATGACACATTTTTGAAAGATACCTACCTGGGTGTTAGAGGTATCACATTTGGCCATGAATCAGAGTGGCAAAAATTGGCTCAAGTGTGATTTCAGCTAACATTTATTGAGTGCTTAATATACACACCAGGCATTATGCAAAAACAATAACTTACACGACTCATAGAAATCTATACCATGTCTACCATCATTACCCCCATTTTATGAATCATACATCGAGGCCCAGCATCACACAGACATGTGACTGGTGAAGACACTGGGACTCACGCCTGGGGAGTGCTACACCCCCCTCCACAGACCACGCCCTACGTATAAGATCCATTGATCCATTGTAATGCCGAGAAAGTCTGCAGGCCACCGCATTCTAGGAACATCTCAAATTTTTGCAAAATAGTGCCTCAGAGGCGTTTTTTATATACCAAAAAAATGTATGCCCATACCTGGGTAGTGTTTGCCACCCAGGATATCACAATATAACACGATTTTTTTCTAAGTATGCCATAAACTTTAGTACTCAACAACCTTTTTTAACCACTAACTCTAAGAAAAGTTGAATCAATCAGTAACATGCCTTTGATATCAGGCTGAAAGGAGTAGAAAGTTTCATACTTAAAACTTTAAGGGATCAACCAACTATATAACTTATAGAACCCAGGAAAATAAAAAATCGGGGTGGGGGATTCTCGGTCAAAAAATATTAAGAATCTTGAGACAGGGAGAAGTGTATTAAATGAAGCAAGGGGACCTTTGAGCAGGGGTCTTTGTGCAAGTTCAAAGGCACGCCCAGGAAGCTGGCTCCAGCAGGAATGAGTCCAGGACCCCCAAGGGCACTCTGGACTCCGGAGGCAGGCCAGGCTGTGAAATGGCCCGTGAACTCAGCTGCACGTGTCGGAGGCTTTCTCCAGAATTAACCACATGCCAAATTGGAATCTCAAACTGGAATGTTAAACAGCTTGGCTCCTGATACCTCTGGATGTGAACTCAATACACGATACAGTTTCAACTGCTTCTTATGCTAAGAAGCTGCCTGTGACAGCAGGGAAAGGTCATCTTGCATAGATATCATTCACAAAAGAGATTTCAAAACATACCCTAAAGAGAAACAATGAGTAATTATGCTGGTATAGCTTTCTTAATAGAGTGTGTGTTCAAAATTTTTAATATTCCTATTGGCTATCTCCTGGTGCTTTCCAATGAATGAAAATATAAAGAAAGCACATGAGATACATAATATATGACGAGCCCTTTATTGCACAACTAATAATGATTGTTTTTTAATTATCAAACCCCGAGAAAAAGTAAATCTGATCTAACAAACTTTTCGCTTAGCGTTATACTCTCAAGATCCATCCCTGTGATCTAACAAACTTTTGAAAAACACAATTGTAACGAGAAAATTATTTGAGTGTGAGCAGAACAACAGGAATTAAAAAAACACTTCAGTGAGAAGAGAAGGCTGAGATAAGAGTCAGAGACTATCTGTCCCCTAGTCGCTCAACTGCCACTAGGCAAATAACCACCTTGACACCAGCTCGTACAGAGGAACAGGGACAGAAACCACTCTCCTGTACACATTTTGGCCATGTGAGGAAATAAACCAGCCTTTGTCTGAATTTATAGATATCCGCCTGAATTTTCCATGACCTTTTGCTAATGGATACCTAAGCTATAAATGATGTGTATTTTTATTAAGTTCCAGAGAACAGACATTGTGTTTGCCAGGTCCCTGGGGTGAGCACTCTGGTTTTTTTGTTGCTTTTTGTTGGCTTTTACTAATAGTTTGATTCGAAATCTCAGGGTTCTCCAGATGTGTTTTTTAAAAAAAAAATGATTTTCTTCATTTTGCCAAGAGAGAAAAAGCAACTCAATAACGAGATGTATCCTTGACCCATAAAGTAATTGTTAGACACATTCCTCTCTCAGCACAGAGGTGCGCCAGGTTATAGGCTCCACGCTCCAGTCCTCCCCCGCAGACTGAGTGTAACACAACTTTCCAGCTCCAGGCTCAAGCGCAAGACCTCGGAGGCACCTAAGGAGAAGACTGGCAGGGGTGAAGTTCTAGAGCCTCAATAACAACGGCCATAACACATGTCTCTCTGCCTGCGTCCCCAGGCCAGAGTGCAGCTGCCCGGTCACATCCTGGAGAAGCCTGCTGCCCGTCAGACCGCACTGTTGTGAGCTGGGTACAGCCTTCCAGAAGCTTCTTCAGACAGATCTAGGTTCAAACCACTGTCCGGTGACTTAAGTGCCCTGGGGCCAGTCAGTTCTCCACAACTGTCAGATGGTACTTAATTCACCGGGTTGTTGATAGATTAAATGACCTTCCAAGTGGTCGAGCGTCTAGTGCAGAGCAGAAGTTCAAATATTGGTAGCCATTATTATTCCTTTTCAAACCACCTCCCACCCTCCCACTGAAGTCAGCCCTGGCAGCCTCCTCGGAAATTCCAGGACTTTCAGAAAGTAAGTGCTGGCAAAGGGGAAACTATATAGTTTTTCCCTCATAAGTTCTGGCCCAGGTGCCGACAGCAAGGAAAACTTTTACCTGAGAGTCGCATCAGAAATACTACTGGACGTGCCCAGGAATTTATCCTCCCATCTTCAGTATATTGTGCAGATATCACATCTTCTGAAGAAAATTAATGCAGCCCAGGGACCATCTTTGGGTTTTAGACATTCTGACATGCAGAAAAAAATCATAAAATCATGGAAGGACTGATTTTCAAGGAAAAGATGAAAAAAGCCGACTACACACTGCTTCCAATAAGTAATCTCAAGCCATGTTGGAGGGGCAAAATCTCAAGGAGGGAAACAAGAGAAAAATTTTAGTATTCACAGGATACCACAGGCCAACGGTGGCTACCCAACTAAAAGAGGGTGTAAGAATCCAATGTTGTTTACATTTGGCGTTGGGCCATCCTGCAGAGGGAGACTCTTTTGTGGAGCCTGACACCTGCTTTGCTTTCTGAGCACAGTCCCAATGGTGGCCAAAAGAAAGAGC
This sequence comes from Rhinolophus ferrumequinum, assembly GCF_004115265.2. Lineage (NCBI taxonomy): Eukaryota > Metazoa > Chordata > Mammalia > Chiroptera > Rhinolophidae > Rhinolophus > Rhinolophus ferrumequinum. Next base: position 17,111,220 of record NW_022680355.1, on the reverse strand, counting down.
CTGCCAACAAGCTGAGGGAGAAAGTATGGCAAAGCCCCACAGATTACGAATTCACCCCAGCTTATCCATGGAATGAGCAATCCACACATGGAAAAGCAGTAACAATTTACACCAACAAAATCCAGACCAAGAAAATATGGGCAGGACATTCTGAAGAGCTTATCAGAAAAGCTAGCTTCCTAAGGACCATGGAGACAACTTCATTAGTCAGGATTTTTAAAACTGAACCAGACAAACTCTCCACCTGTTACTTGGCATGGGAGGTATTCTGCAAGAATGCCCTCCGACTCTCAAGGAGCTTTCAGTTGCATCAGACAAACTGTCACGAAGGAAAAAACTTGGGACAACTGACTCGGTATGTGATTCCGAGACTGGAAGAACAGAGGCAGAGGAACCCTGAGTGGGCTGTGTATGTCTGGGAGACGTGGTGGAGGAGACCAGACTTAAATGGAGTCCTGGAGAATGGCTGGGTAGGCACCAGAAGCAGGAGATAACAGGTGAGCAGGGCACAGGGACTGGAATGAGTCTTAGTACATCTGCAGGATGTGGGGGACCCCATCTCTCATTTGCCACGAAGCCCCAGCTGGTAGAGCATCAGCCACATATAGTCTAACAACCAGTCTTAAATGAATATGTGACCACCACTGGGTCAGTAGACAAGCTACCCTAGGGAAAAAAAAAAACTCAATTACCAGCTCTTATGATTCATCTCCATCTATTATTTCTGTTAAAAATTATTCCCTTCTCTGAGAACCCCTAGAACACTTTGCACTATGTCTATATCACCATGTGTGTATATGGGTACACATCCAATTTTCTCTAAATGTTTAGGGGACAAAACTTAACAACCTGGGCAGGGAAGACCCTTTAAGGTGATGGTTAAGGACATTGGCTTTGGCCACAGACAGGTACCCTAGGGTCAAATCCAAGTCCTGTGTGACCTTGGCCAAGTTACTTAACTTCTCTGGGCCTCAGTTTCCTTATCTCTAAAATAGTGATAACACTGTATCTATTTTATCAGGCTGCTGTGTGGATTTAATACGAAAATGCATGTAAAATACTGTACTTGGCACAGTGTCTAGTACCTGGTAAGTGCTCAATAAATATTTGCTGTTGTTATTATTAAAAGTATATATTCCTTGGTCTTACAGAAGCCAGCATTCTCTGTGGCACACAGGAGGAGCTCATTAAATACTGAGGAATGCCCTATCTGTTTCATTGCTGACTTCTAGGACTTTCTTAGGCAACAGCCCAGCTCACAGTCCCTGGACCGATTCTGGTGAGGGGCCCCTCTTCTCAGCTTCCATATCATGTACCCTGATGGCTGCACTATCACACTGAATTCTAATTACACATTTATTTGCCTCTCTGCCCAGAAAGTTCCCTAGGGACAGGAACCACTTTAAAAAAAAAAACAACCAAAAAAAAAACAACGTTTCCTTAGTGCCTGGCGCAGAGGAGATTCTCAATCTATAAAATCCATTCAATTTTTTATAAAAAAGGAAACAAAACGTGGATTCAGTTTCACAATTCTCAGAAGTCTCATCTGAAGCCTGCCTGAGGGGAATAAATGAAGGCACACCTCCAGACGGCTTTGACCAGACAAACCCACTCAAGATTTCTAGCACCTGGGACTAGTTCAAGTTCCTCATTCCCATGGGGCATTCCAGGCTTGTCAAGAGGGGCCCAGTTTAATCATGTTCAATGAACCCAGGAACTTTCCGCAGGGGTGGGGTCTGTCTAGACAACAGCTCCCCAGCCATGCTGGGAGCCTACACAGCAGCCCCAAAACTCCAACTTCCTGGAGAGTTTCTGAAGGACACCCAGCTCATAACCTTCAGAGTTAAACAAGCTTTCGGGAGGTCCCTGCATCTTCATGGCCCGTTTCCACAACCCCAGGATGAGGTTACACCTAGGAGATAGACATTCAAGAATTTCTGCAAGAGAGGAAGCCACCAGGAATAGCCTGCGACAGGGGAAGCAAGCAGTGGCCACTAGTTACTGATCCGGAAGATTCGAGGCTGCCACGTCCATGCCCTCAGTAGGACCCAGCCTGGGAGCCGAGCCAGCCAAGGGCAACTGTGGGACCTCGGGCAGGCCACTTGTGGGGACAGAGTCCCAGAGAGCAGTTTCAGGGCTCTCGGCCTCATGTGGAAAGGTGCTGACTTGGGTAGTAGATGGCCATCAGCTGCAGCTAATTGACCGTCAGCTGTAACCAATTAGCCAATTAGCCACTGATATTACTGCTGCGGCTGCACCGGTTGGTCAGTTGGTTAGTTGGCAGGCAGAGAAGCGGACAGCAGGTTGTAGGTTGTGTGGATCCTGCCTCCAGTGAGACTATAGTGGTATGACTCCCCTATCTATGGCTCCGTGGGTGTTCCTGTTTGACCTAGCCACATCCTGCATTCTTATGTGGGGAGCGGGACCAGAGACCCCGCAGGTCGCCTCGCACAACAAATGGCGCAGCAAGCAGGGTCTCCCGCATGACAGTACTTAATCTCAAAGCATCTCGGTTTAATGGCCCACAAGATGAGGGAGCTGGCCATCCAATCTCCTCGTGAGGTAGAAAGACTTCACCTCCTAATCCCAAGAATGAGTTAGTTGATTGTGAACACTGTGTTCTGAAGAGAGATTAGCTTGAAGGTTTCGGGTGAGCAGTCTGGCAGAAGATAGGACTGTGCCTATAAGTGTTTAGCCTGTTCCAGCTGCCATAACAGAGTACTATAGACTGGGTGGCTTTTAAACAACAGACATTTCTCATACCGTGTTTCCCCGACAATAAGACCTAGCCAAACCATCAGCTCTAATGCGTCTTTTGGAGCAAAAATTAACATAAGACCTGGTCTTATTTTACTATAATATAAGACTGGGTCTATAATATAATATAATAACATAACATAATACAATACCGGGTCTTATATTAATTTTTGCTCCAAAAGAGGCATTAGAGTTGATTGTCCGGCTAGGTCTTATTTTCGGGGAAACAACGGTAGTTCTAGAGGCTGGGAAGTCCAAAGTCAAGGTGCTGGCAGATTTAGTGTCTGGTGAGGACCCCCTTCCTGCTTTGTAGAGGGCCATCTTCTTACTGTGTCTCACAGGGGGGAAGAGGCAAGGGAGCTCTGTGGGGTCCCTTTTATAAGGGCTTCATCCTCATGAGGGCTCCACCCTCAGGACCTCATCACCTCCCAGACACCCCACCTCCAATTACCATCACCTTGGGGGTTAAGGCTTCAACATATGAATTTTGGGGACACACAGACATTCAGTCCATAGGAAACAGTATTTACGTTATGCCATGAAGTGACTGAGAAGCTAAGTTCCTGTGTCCTGCCCCAATCAGGAGAATCAGCCCCATCGGGATATCAATATTTTTCACCTCCTTCTTCCCACATGTATAATTAGCCCACTGGAAATCAGCTGAGCAGCGTCTCCTGTTGGCACCAGGTTCTGTCCCACTGCTGAGGGTGCATGTTGAGAGGTGGCAATGACAGGAGAGATGGTGAGCGTGACAATCATCCCAGCAATGCCATCGTCACTACCACCAAGCTAAGGTGAAATACTGACACCCTGGAGAAAGTCAGATACTCACAGCACTCCACAGAGGCCACCAGGCCTACATCTACAACCCACACACAGTGGTTCAATGAGATCAGGTGGTAAAGTACTAAAATACTTTCACACCAATTAGTTCATAACTGCAGCCCTACCCTACTCCCACAGGTCCCCTCAGGTGACCTCTGGGACCTCTCCTGAGATTTCCCCATCCCCCTAGAGGGGCTGTTACCCAACAGCCAGACAGCCAGCTAAGCAATTCTTAAATTGTCTTCCTTATACAATTCCATATTTTTCAAATCCTCCAGTAAGATGACACATTGCTTTTATAAAAGGGTTTCTTCGGGTACCAATCACTTAAACACCGAGAAGGAAAACAACACACCTGCATAGAGCCAGAAAAATATACTATGAAATGTTGGGGTTTGTGTTGATGCTTCTACGGGAACCCTGCCCCAAGGATGAGAGCCAGGTTTCAAAGAGTGCATGATACTAACATTTATGAGAAAGGAATGCTTTTAAAGCTATAATCTTCATGACACAATAATACCTTCAATTTGTATAAGACCTTACTACACATACTTATCTCATTTAAGACTTAAAACAGGTCTGTAATGTAAGCAGGTATAATTATGCCCATTGAACAAACAAGGTAATCAAGAGGTAAAGAAGATAAGACCAAGATTCCACAGTTTCTAAATGACAGAGCTGGGACTAAACTCAGCTCTCCTGACTCTGCTTCCTCCACAGGTGTGGACGTGTCACCTTATACCCACTCAAAGCCTCACTCAAGAATTTTGCAGTAGGTTGTTAAACCATAGGTGGCTTGAAATTGTTGCAGGCAGGAGGATTTATAGAGCTGGTCTCCTTACCGCACCATAACACATTCACAGATGGGTTTTTGGGGTTTCTTTAATCCAACAGTATTCTCTATTTGCAGTGACTCCAGTAACCAGCATGTAGCAGGATGGCATGGCAGGAGGAGCACCAAATTAGGAGCCCGAAGACTCTTCCATCTCCACCTGCCATTTAGCAATCTTTCACCTGAGTCATTTAACCTCCCTGAACCTCCATTTTCTTATCTGTAAAATAAGGACAATGATTGTTGCCCACTCACAGAGCTGTTCTAAGACTCAGAAGGAATCATGCACGTAGATAAAAACATTTCACAAGCTGCAAAACACCACACAGTTGTGGAAAACAGTATGGTGGCACCGCATAAAATCAGCCTAGAATTACCTATGATCCAGAAATTCCACTTCTGGGTATAACCCAAAAGAACTGGAAGCAGAGACTCGATGAGATATGTGTACACCCATGTGCATGGCAGCAGTATTCACAAGAGCCAAAAGGTGGAAGCGAACCAGTATCCACGGACAGATGATGGATAAACACCATGTGGTCCATCCACACAATGGAAGGGAATGCTGACACCTGCTACTTTGTGGATAAACCTTGAGGACACTATGCGAGGTCGAATAAGCCAGACACAAAAAGGCAAATACTGTAGGAGTCTACATATGTGAGGTTTCTAGAGAAGTCAAATTCATAGAGACAGAAAGTGGACTGGTGGGTGCCCGTGGCTGGGGGTGGAGAGAATGGGGAGTTAGTGTTTAACGGGTATGGAGTTTCAGTCGGAAGATGGAAAGTTCTGGAGACGGATGGAGGTGAGGCTTACACAACCATGTACTTAATAACCACTGAGCTGTACACTTAAAAATGGAAAAATGGTTACAATGGTAAGTTTTATGTTATGTATTTTTCTACCACAATTTAAACACACACACACAGACACACACACAAATGAGGTCTTATTATTATATCCCAGCTGTCAAAGGAGCCAAAAAAGCACCACTAAAAGCCAACATTGTTTTTTAATCATTACTAGAACCACAAACTCCAGTTTCACTGACCAAGCAGTATCATTCTTGTACGTTATTGCCAGAAACAGGCTGTCCCCAACGTTGACACAAGGTCTGCTGCAAGTTCATTTCAAGCATGTTGTTGTTGATGGTGGTGGTGGTGGTGGTGGTGTTAGAGGCATATTTTCTTAGAGAAGTGAAAGTTTTCATGGTAGCCAAGACCCTACTCAGGCCTTGACATCTGGCTACGGCTGAATGCCAGTGTTAACATCCCTGGCCTGGTGCTGGGAGCACGGCCTGTGCCGGGGAGGAGACAGAGGAGGGAGCGATCGCAGAGACAGGCCGGTAGGACCGTTTTGTGATGCCTGAGGTCCTCTCCCCAGCCTGCCTCACTCGGCCCTCAGCTTCCAGTTTGCAACCCATTTGAGCCTCCTTGGTTCCTCGAAGTCCCAAGGCCGGAATTACCTATGTTCCCTCGTGTCTATCATTTGAATGCTAATTCTTTTCAGCTACATGCTGGAGACAATGTACTTTTCTTTAAAATCCCTTACATCGTAAATAACTATTCCTTCTACGTATTCCAAGTTATTTATATCTTCCAATGTTGTAAGGCATATTTCAAGCAGTCATTTTTATCAAGGTTAAAGAAGTATCGGCCCATAATAGGAAGACACCTGGGGTAAGGGGACACTGGCCCTGCCTAGGGTATCTGCCACCTCCATCACTCCACCAGACCTCCCCCTCCGCTCAGCTTCTCTTCCCTCCACCCACAAATTTTCTAAAGCTGCAAAGCTTTTGTTTTGTTTTGTTTTCACAACACTGTGGGTCTTGGTGGGAGAGGACAGAGCTGTGTAGGAGGCAGGAAGGAGTGTCACCTGAAAATCGGGGACTGTCTGAGATTTGATTGAATAGGATACTTTTAGGGTTCCACTTACAGCACCAAATCCAGCTGCTGGAAAAGCAATTTCAGGGACGTATGTTGTGGTCACGAAAGACAGAGAGGTCCTCTCAACAAGTAGTGTAACGTCGACGATTTTCATTTCGGGAGCCTCTTCCCCAGCTCGCCCCATCATAGAGGTCCCAAAAAATTGTGACCCCTGACCTTGTTTGGCCTCTAGAAGGCCTAAAATGAACAGACAGGTCAAGATGAGGGAAAGCTCCCAACGTGGACAGCAGTTCCCCGAACGTCACATCTTCATCCTGGGACCTGGGAAATTCAACTTTTGAGATCTTTTCTGACACTCCATCCACCATCCCCTACAAAGATGTTGACAAATAAACAGTTACATGTGTTCATATGGTATATGCATATCCATGTGGCCATTTTTGTTTTTGTATTTATTTATTTTTTATTATATTAGTTTCAGGCGACACACTGCCATTTTTAAATCCTCTAATATTAAAATACATTCAGTACATCTAGATTGTAAATTACAAAACTCCACGATGTAAAGATATTGTTTAAAAAAAAAAAGTTGCCTAAGTCCTCAAATCAAAACACTGTTTTCAATAAGAAACAAAGCAGAAACTCTGGAGCAATCGTCAGGGAATTGCTTGTGTGAGAAAAAGCATGCTGAAGCAGAAGAAAGGCCACAGCTGTACCAAGACCTATGTGCCATTTGAGAAGACAGAAAGTGCAGTTAGAAAAGAGTGTTGCACAGACTGATGTAGGTAGGGACAGGTTAAAACAGACAGACACACACACACACACACACACACACACACACACACACACACACACCAGCTCAGGGTGCAGAAGACAAAGTTGATGCATAACTGAAAGAAAGAATGAGCCTGGGATATATAGCAAACGAGGTTACTCCACCACACGAGCTGGCCTGGAGGATGTCTCAGGCTGAGTCCCTTGGTTACTGCTGGCATTGTATGAACTGAACAGCCTCCTGCAGGGAGCAAATGTTGAATGGCTCAATGGACCGTCCAAATCTGTGCAAATGGCCTCTGAGAAGCAGTGTTGCAGCACCGCAGGGACTAATGAGCGAGAACTAGCATTTACGGAGGACGTATCCATGGGCCATGCACTGTACTTCCACGCGCCCTCATTTCATTTTCACTGCAACCCTTAGGTTAGCTACCAGTCTTAGCCTGTCTTACAGATGAGGACGTGACACTGAGAATGGCCAAATAATTTGCCCCAAACCATACAGCTAGGAAGCAGGGGACCCAGGATTTGCACCCACATCCTCTTGGCCTCGGAGGCTCCATTCTCAGCTGCTCACCACTATGCTACAGGGAATACCCAGCAATTGTCCCTCCCTGGCCGACTGATGATTTGGGATGGTTTTTCACCTCAGGTTTTGGAGAGGTTAAATATGCATCATTCTGCATACTTGCAACAAGAGCTTCCAAAATCAATTTTCCAACAGATACTGACGTGTTCTTCCCCACAGTACTGGGCCTGACTACCCGTCGGTAGTCAGCCTCAACCACAGCGGCTGAAGGCAACGAGAGCTGATGACAGTCACTGTTTGCTCAATCCCAATTATGTCCCAGGCACCTCATACACGTCACTGCATCCTTACAAGAAGCCCGTAAGACAGCAACTTCCACCTCCACTTTAACTCAGAAAGATTAAGAAACCTGTATGAATGGCCATGCCGGAACTATCTTTCTGGGATTTCTTTTTTTTTTTTTTTTTTTAAGATTTTATTGGGGAAGGGAAACAGTGTGTACTTCCAGGATTTTTTCCAAGTCAAATTGTTGTGCTTTCCATCATAGTTGTGGAGGGTGCAGCTCATCTCCAGGTCCAGTTGCCGTTGTTAGTTGCAGAGGGCGCAGCCCACCATCCCTTGCGGGAGTCGAACCGGAAACCTTGTGGCTGAGAGGACGCGCTCCAACCAACTGGGCCATCTGGGAGCTCAGCGGCAGCTCAGCTCAAGGTGCCGTGTTCAATCTTAGTTGCAGGGGGAGGAGCCCAGCATCCCCTGTGGGAGTCGAGGAGTCGACCCATCAGCCTTGTAGTTGAGAGCCCACTGGCCCAGGTGGGAATCGAGCCGGCAGGCTTTGACGTTAGGAGCACGGAGCTCTCACCGCCTGAGCCACGGGCCGGCCCACTTTCTGTGATTTCTATTCATTGCCTCCCCAACCTAGCCTCAGTCAATACGCTGTCTTAAAGCCTTCTCCTCAAGATTTGGTTTATTCAACACAGAATAAACCTCTGTTTCTGAGTCCTGCTGAAATACTCAGAAAAACAGCATAAGACACACAGCTGATCACTGGAGATGGGAACAAACTTGGTCTGCCACAGAATGAACTTGGCCTGTGGCGTCCATTTGAAGGTTACTCTGGGTCTTGTTGGAGCCTGAATAACCCATACACTGCATAATAAACATTTTTTTTTAAGTCCAATGGGATCTAATAGAACATTAGCCCAAGGACAAAGTGACTGATCTCCTGCACCATAGAAAGCCAAGGGGGCATAACCAACATGAACTGAGGAAGAAGATCATGGTGGCAGCACTCCCAGAGTCCACATGTCCTCCTGTTTTCACCACATATAGTATGCACTAGATTGACCATCTTGAGTCAGAAAAGAAACATGGGTCAGCTAACTAGGGCAGCAGGCTTCATGCTGGCCACCCATCCAGCAATTCCTTCTTCAGTTAAAGAAATGTGTCCCCGGGGAGCTGTTTGCTCCCTGATGACCCCTGTGAAATCTGGTAAGGATTGAAGGCTTGGGGTCCTGGGGTGTGCCACTGTGGGTGCAATTTGACCAATGATGTGACAATCCCCTGCTGGACCAAAACCTAAGCTCTCCCAGAGAAGAGAGGAGGAGAGAGATTGGAGGGGATTTAAGGAGATTTATCTGGGGAAAGGAAAGATTATAGGAATTTATGGAGACCCAGCCAAAGAAAAACTCAACAAGTTAACCCCTAAAATCTTGCCCTGAGAGAACACACAGGTCCACCTGCCAAGCCTGATTACTGTCCATTCAGTTACCAAGTTTGAACCAGAAATTTCTATGTTAGACAGACACAGTCCTCATTAGACCTTCTGGGGACAAGCTCTAGCCAAAGATGGAATTTCCCAAATCCCATCCTACTAATGTATAACTAGATTTTGTTAGCTTTCAGTCAATGAGAACGTTTGGCTTTTCCTCTCCAATACAAAACATGCTGTCAAAGAAAGGAGCAGCAAACGTTCTCGTGTTTATTATTTTTCACAAAATTTTGGGGCTGTAAGTTCCCCAAGCAAGTGGGAGAATTATAGGTCTAGGCCCACCCACAAAGTGACCTAGATGGGTAATTCTAAAGGCAAAACCCAGCATTTTCATGGAAAGTGAAGCAGTTTCTCCAGCTGCTGAAATGTCCAGCCTATCACAACTTTCCCTCCGTGACAGAAGAGGAAATATTTCAAAAGCCCTTTCCAGATACAAGCTCTTGGAAGGAAGGAAATACACCTTAGAATACGGGAGTCCCTCACGAGGGGAGCCCAGAAGCTCAAAGGGTGTGAGCTTATCCTCTAAGCTGTTCCAAAAAGCTTCCCAGGGACAGGTGCTCAGAAAATCCTTGGAAAAACTGACCCAAACCACCAGTGGCACTGTTCTTGCAACCCCGAACCCTTGGAGAATCTCACAGTCCACAACCAATCCACCAGAAATTCCCATCGGCTCTCATTCCAAATACAGTGGTACTTCGGCTTTCGAACATCTCCGATGACGAGCATTTCAGTTTACGAACGTCTTAATTTTACGGATCTATGGTATCATTAGATAATAAAATTCATGCTAAATTTGCAGTTTTAGGGGTTGATTTTAAAGATCTAAAACGGATTAATCCATTTTGCATTACTTTCTATGGGGAAACCACACCTTGGTTTTTTAACGTTTCAGAACTCGAACAGCTTCTGGAACGGATTACGTTCGAAAACCGAGGTACCAATGTAGATCCAAAATCCAACTGGATCTAACTCACCAGCTCGACCCCATCATCATCTCTCCCTGCTTCTGCCCTTGAGCCCACCAGTCCCTCACCACAGCAAGCAAAGCCATGATGGAAACCCTCAGGCCCTCAGCCCCTGCTGTCCCCTCGGACTAAAACATTCTGCCTTCAGCTAACCCCATGGCTCCACCAGATCTTTATTCAAATCATCAGCTTCTCAGTGAGGCCATCCTTGGCTAGCCTGCCTCAAGCTACAATCACCCCCCACTCCAAAAAACCCCATTTCCCTGCTTTATTTTTCTCCCTATCACATACACAATATAACACACTCCACATTTTACTTATTCATTTTTTTTTCCGGGCATCTCAGCAGAATGTAAGCTTCAGGAGAGCAGGCATTTTTATCTGTTTGCTCACAAGCTATCCCTCACCACCCACCGAGTGCCTAGAATATAACAGGTATGCAATAGATATTTCTAAATGTATCAGAGGCTGAACTGATATCGCTTCAAATAAAGAAGACTGAGAAATGCAAGCTTCTAACAAGTATTACAGCTGGGGTACTCCTGGGTAGAAACCTGAGGACTTCCCACCCCTATTTCCCTCTCGGTGATATGCTTTCAAATGCTTCTCCCAGACTCTAAAATTCTGAGTAATCCCAAGGTAAATACTACTAAATCAGCCAGTCAAATACACAAACCAACTCAAGTAGCTTTGCAGTGCCCTTCTCCCCCCTTCATAAACACCCCCAAGAAAAGAACAGCTGAACCTGTTTTCCACCTGGGCCTTCAGATACATCAATCTTCTGTATCCTCACCTGGTGTACAGAATGAACAATGTCACCATAAGGAGCATAAGCGTGATACCAGTGGGAAAAGACAGTGTTTGCCCCACAGAAACTTGTATTTCTCTCCTTCCTAAAGCAGCACCCAGCAGACCCTCATTTAACGAAAAAGAGGGCGGACTGTGCTGTTGACATTAAGCTGACATCCTGTCCTGAGCTGTTTTCCTTTGCCACGAGCTGGGCATAAAACTGTCCCTCCAGACAGCAGTCAGCTGCACCTGTCCACACAGGGAAAGGCGAGCCATAAAATCTCACCGTTGTCAGGGCACTTGAAAATGATCTCGTCTTCCCGGCGCCTGTGATTTTAGAGATGAGGAAGCTGGACCAATGACCAATCAAGCCACAGGCCACAGACCCGATTCGTGGCCAAACCAGACCTGGGAGCCAGGCTCGTATCCTCCAGCCCCTTACAGACAGCAATTACTTCCACATACAATGTTCAGTCTGTAAGAAAAGCGTGTGTTCATACCCCGCAGAGAGGAAGGTCTGTTTTCTAGGACATGCCGGTTCTTATACTCCAGGGGAAATGAGGGCTACTGGGAGAATCCGTCTGCGTCGTGTAGTAAGTATGAAGGCCTTCACTGTTCAGATGCCTTTCATGGCATGGAAATTACAGAAGTGACTTCCATGAGTCGGGGGTACTCCTGGACACCACGCCAAAGCTTTCTGCCCATCCACATATGTCTCCAAATGGCATATTTTCATTTTCATGTTTCAGAAGTCATTGAAAGATACCTACCGTAGAGACAGCCTAAGAAGCCTCGGCAAATACATGGACAAAAATGTTTACTGCTCCTAATTTGCTGTTACACAATATTTATCTGCTCTCACAGTGTGCCAAGGATCTGAAAACATGTCACTGATTAATAAACAGCAATTAAGTCTTACTACCTTACTGGAAAGTAAGGTTAGGCTCCAGGTTTCCCTGTCAAAGGAGCCCCACTGCAGGCCCCAGAGGGAGAGGCTGGTCCTGAGGGCTGACTTGGATGTGTCAGCCAACCCAGACCCAAACCACAGAGTCTTCCTTTCCCTAGCTGCCCTTTGCTTCCTCAGCCTCCTTCCCACCCTCTGAGGCCAGCCTTCACTCTCCTGGCCCCACCCTCCAGCAAGGTCCCTTTGATCACACAGACTAAACGGCCAGACCCTTTAGCCTCAACACTAAGTGTTCTGCTCTGCACGGAAAGGCACCTGGGTCAGGCAGCCAAGTATCAAATGACAAAGTTTGGTCGGGGGTTCATCAGGGCATTCCGATGCTTTTTTTTTTTTTTTTTTTTTTTTTTAACATTTTAGCACTGCAAGCTGATGGTCTGGCTCGGTTTTCAATGTCTTAGGATGTTAAAGACAGATGGTGAAGGTGTGACAAACAAAGTGTTCGCATCTGCAGAGCACCTTGGAAATGAATCCCAATTGTAATCGTGGATGCCTTTGACTTACACCAGTTTTCATTACAAACAAGAACCCACACTCAACATCCACACTGGTAAGGCCGGAAGACACCTCCTCTATTGAGATTCGCCAAGGCTGCTGGGCATGGCCCAGGGTGAACAGGCATCCTGAATTTCAGACCACTTCTGAAAAGACCCAGGAGACAAAAGAATGTTGATGACCCTAAAGCTTTGAAATGTTACAGATTTAGATAACAGATTACTCCATAATTATGTTCTCTTTACATTAATATTCAGATTAGCTTTGCGAGTACTAAAGCTAAGTCATATTGTTATTAAATATGTGCCATTACATAATCCACAAAGTGGCTCAACCCCATACGGATAATCACGAGTTGTTCTGCCTAAATTCAATATCGGCTCCACCACTTAATAACTAGCTCATGTTTGGCAGGTCACTTACTCTCTGTTGCCTCAGTTTCCCCATCTACCAACTGGGGAGAATGGTAAGTACCTACCTCAATGAGGTTATTATGAAAGTAAAGTGAGTAAACACATGTAAGCACTTAGAATGATGCCTGCTACTTAGTATTCATTTAATAAAGTCACCTACAATTACTATTATTATCATTATGTCATTGAGTAAAAACATTTTGATCATTTTATTGTTTGTGTTTCATTCTTCTAGAACACCTGCCAGCACTACAGGACCACAGTGGGAAGCTTCTTTGCAAAGAATTCTTTCTAGGGCAGAGCATTGGGCCCCCAACAGAGACTTGTACCCAAGTTCACAAAGAACGTGGCTAGAGTCCAAGGTTGTTCTGCAAAGAGCTCCACGGTCTCTCCGGCTCCAGAAGGCAAATCCAATCTTTCCTAGAGGTGGAAAGCACCGCAGTCATCCCCCAGCAGCGCCTGCGACAGCAGGAGCTACTCAGTGAAGCCACAGCTCACTGAGCCTCAGCAGCCTGCCACTGCAGAGGTGCGGCTGTGGGGCTCTCCCCAGGAGCAGGACACAGTAAGGGAACACTGCATTGGTCTGCCTGGAGGCTGCAGGCAGAGGGACAAGTACGTGGGGCCCAGGTGGGGACACACCGCCTCGCAAAGGAACACATTCTCAGCAGGTGGGACTCACTTACTCCTGTCCCCTCACCCGGAGCCACATCTTCAGTGCAGGGACCACAGGCGAGGGCACACTGCTAGGTGCTGCATCAGCCACAGCCCCAAACCCGAACACACCTCAATGGTAATTTTCGAAACTTTTCACCGAAACTCACCCCTTCACTGGCCATGCTGAGAGGCAGCCCCAAACCCCTCTTTATGAAAAGGCTAAGTCTTTTCTGTTTTCATTGCAATAGAGATAAAAAGCGTAGACCCACAGGTGCCCACCGTGAAGCAACGCACCACAGCTGGGAGACCCTATTCTCCACCTCTGCAAGCGTGCTTTCCTGGGCATGAGAAGCATAGCTGGGAAGGCTACCATCACAGATTCACTCTGGGAAGGAAACCTGCTGCAGACATGGGGGTGGGAGTGAGGAAAAACGACCCAAAGAACTGCAGTGGACCCTGAGTGTGGGGCAGAAGACAACCTGGGTTTGAAAATATGGTTCTGGAAAAGCAAACCAACCATAAAAACAAGTAAAAGGGAAAAGAGGAAGGAAAGAAGAGCATACTCTTTTAACCTAGGAAACACCTCTTCTCTCTCTTCTCAGCCTAATCAACACCTCTATGAACCCCTGCAAAACGTCCAGTTCCTGTAGCACGTGCGTGTATATACTGACAGATAATGATCAACAACTGACATTGATCACATGAGGGGAGAAAATAACTTGAACTTCAGATTCATTCAGCAGTGCCTGATTCTCTTTCACTATCAGCCTCCCCACCTATTCTCAGGCGCCCCAAAACAAAACAAAACAAACAAAAGCAACTCAGGGACGGAAAGGGAACCGCAGCTGAGCGGAGTGGCACACGTTTGCAGCATCCATGCCATCGACTTCTGATTATTTCTGCTTTCCTGAGACGCAGCTATCAGCATCGGACTAAACACAGCGCTGGAGAGAAACCGCCGGTACGGCGACACTCACAGACCCTCCCCGGGAGACATGTACTCTGGCGTGTGCGGCTGAGGCTCCGTGAAATGGACAGACGCTCAGGTGAGGCTCTATCCCCACGTGACCCTGCACACTGCGAAATTCTTCCCTTCCACAATCGCGTGGCCCTCCAAAGTCTTGCCTACACCTAGTACGTGCAGATGTTAATTCTGTAAGAATAGGTGATGGAGGGGCAAAACTGGGAATGACCGAAGCTCGATTCTTCTCGTGACCACATCTCTCGTCCACGCAGTGCGCCCCCACACACGGTGAGTAAACGCGCACAGCCAGTGAGCAGAAAATCCACCATCTCAGCCCCCGGTCACGCGTAGGGAGAAAGAAGTCGAGAGGGCGGCGGTGTCAGGGGAAGTGGAAAGTCTCTCGCCGGCGGGGACTGTCCTCCCAAAGCCCAGAGCTCACCCGCCCGGGAGCGGTACCCACCCGCGCCCAGGGGCGCACACCCACGCGTTTGGGCGCGCGGGGGTTCCGCAGAGCAGAGAACCCACGATGAGGACGCGGCGACCAGCCGGTTCCTGCCGAGGCGGCGTTGTTGGCAGCGGAACCGCCTAAGCACCTCGGCCGCAGCCCCTTCCACCCTCTTCTCCCCGATCCCCACTTACGTGCCAAGAGTCTCCTTGAACTCGAAAATTTTCTTGATATCCTCCGCTTGCTTTTTCCAGGAGGAGCTGCTCTCGCCGTTCTCCCGGGCCATGGCAGACGAGGGCGGCGAGGCGGCGTGGCCGGGCGCGTGGGGCAGCGGCGGGTGCGCTGAGGAGGGGGCGCCGGGTGGCAGGGGCGCAGGAGGGTCCCGGGGGGCCGGGGCGGGCGGCGTGGGGATGCTGGGCGCGGGAGCCGGAGGAGCCTCGGTGCTGCGGCAGAGCTTCCTCTTCTGCAGTTTCCTCTTTCACTCTCGCCGCCGCCGCGGTCCCTCCCTGGCTCTTATTTCTGCTCTTCTTGGGCACAGACTTCCTGCCGCCGCTGCTGCTCGCCCGGCTCCTTTGCAGCCGGCTGCCAGCCTCACTTTCTGCTACTTTCTTGCCTCCCTTCTCCGCCTCCCCGCCGCCCGCCAGCTCCCTCCTCCTCCTCCTCCTTCTCCTCCTCCTCCCGCGGGCTCTCCGCCCTCCCCGCCTCCCCGCCTCCCGGGCGCTGCCGCCTTCGGGGATGTCGTGCGCCCCCGGCTCAGAGGCAACGGCGTCACCCGCCCAGCCACGCTCCTGGCCGCCGCTTGCGCCCCGGAGCCCGACACAGGGCAGGTGTGGGGACCCGGCAGGTGCGGGGCGCTGAGGCACGCGCGGGAGGAGCCCAGCCCCTGAAGTGCTTTATTAATTCTGCAAAGTCAAGTCTCGGGGGCGCGAGGGCTTTCCCGCACCGCGGCGGGAGGGGGCGCCTCTGCGTCGCGCTCGGCGGCGGCGGGCGGGGGGGGGGGGGCGGCGGCGCCTAGCCTCCGGGATGCGGGGCGCCCTCCCGGAGCACCCCCGGCACTAGCCAGGGCGAACCCGCGCGGCTCGGGCCCGGAGGGCGGGGGCCGGTTGTTATGGCGACCGGAGGCGGGGACCGGGATACCGGCGGAGGTGGGCGTTGACTCCGTGCGATGGCCGGCACTCCCCGAACCTGTCAGTCCTCCCGACTCAGCGACTGGAGCTAATTCGCATTGCACCAAAATCGGCGCTGGCGTCCTATTGTGGCCGAAGGGAGGGGGCCTCGTGGCGACAAGAAAGCCTGGGCGCCTCAGGGCCGGGGACGCGCAGGACTTGCCGGGCGCTGCCTCGTTTTCCCTTTAGAAGCAAAACGCTCAGGGTTATTTGGCTGTTGGGAGGTGGGTGGATTCGGGGTTGGCCAGGAGCGGGTTCTGTGCGCCCCTGGGATTGCCCCGGCCCGGGGCTGGAGCGGTCA
Organism: Rhinolophus ferrumequinum; assembly: GCF_004115265.2. NCBI lineage: Eukaryota > Metazoa > Chordata > Mammalia > Chiroptera > Rhinolophidae > Rhinolophus > Rhinolophus ferrumequinum. The sequence goes on along the minus strand of NW_022680355.1, from coordinate 17,094,696 downwards.
GCGAATCTGGGCCGGCCTTCGCTTCTGCTTGGCCCCTCCTGGTTTCTCTCTTTCTTCTTTTCTCTCTCTCTCTCTCTCTCTCTCCCCCCCTCCCTCTCCCTCCCTCTCTCACCCTCTCTCTCCCTCTCCCATTCTCCGTCTCTCCCTCTCCCCCGTCCCCCCTCTCCCACCCTCTCTCTCCCCCCTCCTCTGGCCACTCTTTGGCCTCGCAAGCCCAGAGACTTAGTGGAAAGTGAACATCTGCCGCATCCACACCCTCCTAGCCCCACCTGGCTTAGTAGGGTACCCAGGTGGCAGGTCATGTGCCTTGAAACATCCTTTCCTACAGTCTGGGGAAAGGAACCCAGAGTTCCCTCTGACCTCATTCTCAGAGGTGTACTTTGACTGCTTACCCTCCTCCATGTCCATCTGTCAGAGGGCGACCCACGTGCGTGCGGATCCCCGGCCCCAACCTGCAAGGACTATCTCTTGTTCCGGAAAATTATAGTTTTCCCTGGATCAAGATTATCACTCTCTTACAGCTCCTAGGCTGAGCTGGGTAAACAGCCCTGACTCTTGATTAGAGACACCTGTCCCATTTTCCCAGGACTGTTCCAATTTCACTGTAAAAGGAAGAAAAAAAAATTCTACTCCCTGAAAGGGAAACTTCATCCAGCACCTTCTGCCTGGTTCTCACAGCCTGGATGCAGGCTGAACCAGGCACTGGTCCCTCATCCTCTTCACCAGCCGCCAGGAGGTCAGAAGGTACCCTGGCAGCCCCATCCCTCCATACCCTGGTGCTGATTTGTCTTTCAGAGGCTTTTAGCTTAAGGCTCTCCCCGCTGAGGAAAGCAAATAGGGGATTACTTGGCTGTTAAAAACACAGACTGAATTGACAAACCCAAATTCCAAGATGGATTACTAAGGAACCTCTCTCAAAGTTGGGACACATCACCTAAATCCAAAGCATACAACATTCCCTTCAATACAAAATATATTTGGAGAACTATATCTTTTGTTTGGGTCAAAGGTTAGGTAGGAAAAGTAGGAACCAGGCATAACTGAGATCCCAGCTGGCATCCTCCCATGCCCCACCACAAGCATATTGTATTTTTTCTCCTTCCTTTCTCCCCACTCATTCTCCTTTTTATTCAGTTCTTTCTTCCCTATTTCCTCTTTGCTCCTTGCCTAAGGATCAGCCTCCAGAGCTCATGAAAACAATTTTGTCCCCAGAACTAAAGAAGTGCTGATGCTCTATCTCTTCTTCCTCCCTAGCAAAGAGAGGCAGTTTTGCAGGAGCAGTACAAGGGAAGAGAAAGCATGTGGCTCCGTGGCCATGACTTCACCCAGCAAGCAGTAAGGTCCATGAGGGCAAGGGACATGTTGACTTTTGTATTTCCACTGTATTTCCAGCACCAGCAGGGTGACTTATACGTAATAGCTGATCGATGAATGTGTGTGGAATGGATACAGAAATGAAATTGACTTAGGACAGCTATTTGGTATTTGTTGTACTGGTGGAAATGCTATGGTAGGAAGTTTTCTTTCTTTTCCAAAGTAATGATGTTCATTCAGCATTATCAAATTGTCCTCAGCTGGACTAAGTCCTGAAGAAAAGACTCGAATGTTTAATGGGGAGTTGAGAAGAATGGTCCTGTGGACCAAAGAAGGAAGTGAGAAGGCCAAAGACAGATTTAGTCTGACTTTATATGGTCATTTCTCTCTCACGAGACAGCATGTAAAATAAGAGATCTTGACCCTGGAAATTGCAATAGAAAACAAAACGCACCGTTCCCTGAGAATGGTTCAACCTTAGCCTGTAAAGTACCTAATTCTGTTTACTTCAGGGCCCTGGCTTGGACTCTTCTCCAGTAACTGACCATTTCCTTCAGCCTGGCGTGTTTTTCTAGGGGATCAGTTGATGGCTGCAAACACGTCCCTTCGTTCCACTCCAACTCCACTGTCAGTCAGTTATTATCATCAGCCAACAATTCCATCCCAGAAAGCTCTGGCAGGTATGCTGGATGACTAAAGGTTAGGTCCTATATCTTTCTATTTCTATTTCCTTAATGCCCTTAAAATTGTCATTAAAGGCCCCAAAGAAGGCGTGCTTTCAATAGCTCATCATGAAAGAGTTACTAATTCTATGCCCATCAAGCTCTTCACCAACCAGCCCTCCTGCCAAGGATCAGGTTTGTGTGGTCCAGGTTTAGAACTGGGCAGATGGTGTGGGGGAAATTAATACTATCTAAAGCAAACGTAGTGAATACATTTGAAAATTTCTAAATTATTCTGCCTTTAATACCTAAAGTGACAAGCTAGGAAAGCAAGCTGGGGTAATAGGAAGAACTAGAAATCTGAAAAACTAGACTCAAGTCCCAGGTTTGTCACCAAGTTTGCATATAGGACACTCTACCTACCTGAGCCTGTAAAACACAGATCGTAGGAGGAAGAATGGTATGTAAACTTGATGATTTTTAGAACTTACAAATCATTGTGGGGGGTTTTTTTATATGATGAGAAACTTTTCCAGAAAAGTTTAAGAATGCTTTGGTCCAAAAATATATTAATCAAAAATATTTTAAATGACCTCATATAGATACATCCTACATGACAAATTGTTTAAAATTCAGTAAGACATATTACAGGGAAAAACATTTCCTTATTAAAAGTTGGGCGTCATCTCCCCCATCAAATGGATTGTTTGAAACACTTTGATGTTCGAAGCCTCTTCATGCAAAGGCTACAAAATTTCAGGCATCTTAAATTGTGTGCTTAGTTCTTAGAAAGAGTTAAAATAGAGTTACTTGATCATATTCCCCACATACTGATGATTAACGTAAGTCACTGACAGTGTACATTACAAGAGGAAAGACATAGCTGAATGAGGAGTCACACAGAACTACCACCTTTGTAAACAGCAGGTGTGGGGGAGGCAAGGTTTGGAAGAGGCACTCAACATTGCTGTTTCAGATCTCTATTCAAAAGATGTAAAGACTAAAAGAACCTTCAGTCACAAACCTATGTCATAAAGAACCTGACCATGATCCAAGGAACATTCCAGCTAGCCTGGGAAAGTGTCTAAGGCCCATTCTCTAATAGCTCTTCATGGAAGAACTCATCTAATTCACATGATGAAAAGTCAAGATGGAACCAGCACAAAACCTTTCCAAAATTCCACCAATTAATAAAAAAGGTGTGAAGAAATAGGAAAAACAAATGGCAGTGGAGAATCAACACAAGAAAAAAATTTGCTACAGAATAGGTAAAATTCATGTTCAAATATATAATTAAAAAAAACAACTTGTATAAAGCAAGAACTTGCAAAGATGCATTTGCTCAGGAAACACAGGGCAAGACCACAGAAGGTATTAAAACATGATCTGGAGGAGCTCAGGAAAGAAGCAGGAAACAGAACAACCACAGGTATAAAGACTACAGAGAAATGGCACAAGGAAATGAGCTGAAACCCTTTTAAGGGATACAGAGGACAAATCAAGAGTATACTTGGCCCTCATTTCCACGGATTCCGCATTCTCAGATTCAACCGACCTCCTACAGAAAATATTTGAAAAAAAATGCTATGCTGTTGCTGACGTGTACTACCTAGTTAGGCCTGTGATGGTGCGTCTGAACTAAACATGTACAGAGGATTTTTTTCTTGTCATTATTCCCTAAACAGTACTGTGTAACAACTATTTACATAGCATTTACACTCTATTAGGTATTATAAGTAATCTAGAGATGATTTAAAATACCCGGGAGGACTGTGTACGTACGACACCATTTTATATAGGGGACTTGAGCATCTGCGGATATTGGTATCCGCGGGAGGGCCTGGAACCAATCCCCTGTGTCCCCTGTGAATACCAAGGGACAACTGTAATGGGAAAATAAAATGGAACAAAGATTTGCTAGAAAAGTATATGAAACACAAAGGAAGTTTAATATACAGGTAACCCCGGTATAACGCGGCACTTCTATAATACGGTTTCGCTCTAAAACGGTTCAAGAAGGGGAAAACCCTTGTACAACACGGCATCCTAGAACACGGTTTCACTCTAACACGGTTTGAGAATTAGAGAAATCCCCAAACAACACAGAGCGTAGTAAGAGCTTTTAAGAGCAAAAGATATCTCATTTTAAATTAGGGAAATCCCCGAATAACACAAACGTAATAAAAGCTTTTAAGAGCAAAAGATACCTCATTTGAAATTTTTCATTTGTGCGTGGATGTCCTATCAGATTTGACTACAAAATTTTAAAATTTATTAGAATTTTAAATCCATTTTGTTCATGGAGTATTAACTTCAGAAGATGAAGACACCTTGTCAAAAAGAAAATGTCCTCATTTAATGGTGCTTAGTAGTGATGATGAAGAAAACATTATTTAATACATATTAACATGTTATACTTTTGGTGAAAATTGCTTTAATAAAGATATTTCTCTTAATTATAAAAATATAATAGTATGTTTTTTTAATTTTTGGAACCTAACCCCCTTTTTTGTACTAGTTCTTTGTTTCGTGTAACACGGATTCGCATAACACGGCATTTTTAAGGAACCTAACAACTGTGTTACACAGGGGTTACCTGTATTCATGAATGGTATCCCTTCTGAAGAGACTGAAATAATGGAACAAAAAATATTTGAAGATGTCACACAAGAAAACATTCCAGAAATGAAGACTTAAATCTACAGATTGAAGGGGCACATCATGTATCAGAAAATATATAGATGATCATGATCAAGACACATCCTAGTAAAAACTTGTCTGCAAAAAAACAGTCCTTGGATTTTCTCAAGAGAAAAAGAAAAATCAAGTCACATGTATAAGGACAAAAAAATAGATCAGGCTGTTACAGACTTCTATAGCCCTAGTCAATGATAGAAGATATGCTTACAAATTCCCTAAGGAAGTTAAATTTTCATATAAGAACTTTAAAATAATAGCTAACACTTACTGAGTTCGTATTATGCATCAGACCTTGTTCTAAGTGCTTTACCATATTTATTTATTAATCCTCACATCAATTCTATGAAGTAGGTAATATTATTATTCCCATTGTATAGAGGAGGAGACCAAGATTTGGAAAGGGTAAGTCCAACACTCCTTGTCACACAGCATGAGTGAATAGAGCCAAGCAGCCTTACTCCAGAGCCCTGCTGGTACCTACTGCACTGTCATCCTTTGTCAGAGTGCTACCCAAATAAAGGCGACCGATGAACACTGAGAAGCTGTTACTAGAAGGGGGAGGAATGGACCTGGAGCTGGCAAACTCGATAGACGTCCACCATAATGTATAAATCATCTTTTTAATAAAGGAAAAGAGGAGAACTGATCGTTGTTCAAAACCAAAATAGGAGAATCAAATGACTGCCAAATTCACAAATGTATCTTCCTGGAGTTTTTGTTTGTTTGTTTGAGTTTTATGTTTTCAAACTTCAAGTAAACATACCCCCCTTGGATCTTTACCTAGTGGACGTTAACCTTTATCTTTCTACCTGAGACCTGAAACAGGATTGGGACCTTTCCTGCCATTCTCCCAGACCAAGATTTTCTGCTTCCACAACTGACATTGAAACACAGTCTTGTCAGTTCATGTTAGAATGAAGAATCTATTCTTAACTCAAGGAAGCACATTTGGCAGCATGCACAGGTGCATTTATAAAATTAAAGACGCTAAACACAGTCAATATGCTGCCTGTCCTGTGCAGAACTAGACCTATGTAAAACTGGGGCCTCCCCTGATTTTGTACCCAAGAGAGGATCTACAACAAGTATTGAAATTAAATCTCATCAACTTATATTTAAACTTAGCGGTACATTCGAAACGACTGAGGGAGGTATATTTGATGATGTACATAAAGGCATTTATAAAAAGTGAGGGCATTGAATCAACAAATATGCTGTTTCATATAAGCAGAGGCAGGCCTAAGCAATAAACCACAATGGCCTCAAAAAAAAAAAATTGTCCATGAAGGTTTAATTTTCTCCAAATCCTCTTATCTTTAAAAAAAAGAAAGAAAGAAAAAAGAAAAAAAAATTTCCTGTAAAGCTGGGTAATTATCAGAAGATGGGAGCCTGATTGTAAGATGTTCTTTCTTCCTTCTTAGCTAATTGAACCACAAACATTTTTTAACTATAACAGCTACTTAAATAATGTTGAAGCAAGGAGAGAAATCAGTCTTAAGAAATGTCTTCCAATATTTGGTAAGTTAGCATTTCTAGTACATGTGAGGATAAGGGGACAATGAATTATAACACTAGTGGGCTGACCTTAATTATACCCATCAACCATCCTGAGTGACTTCATTACACTGTTAAGCTTTTATTTTGATACAGACACTTAGGATGGAAGAATGAACGAAACACATTTTCTGCCCTCACTGTTCAAAGTGTGAGAGATGAAGACAGACATGTAAACAGATGGCAGGAATGAGATGTGATCAAGGCCGTGGTGGAGTTCTGCACAGAGGGTGAAAGGGAAGCACAGATTAGAGGGGGTCCAACTTCCTGGAGGTGTCAGAAGAGGCTTCACAGAAAAGAGGACTTTCCAGCTTGTTCTGGAAGGATCTGTAAGAATTTGCCAAGCAGAGAAGGAAGGGTGCAGGTTTCAAGCAGAAGGAAAAGCACAGGTCAAGGCACAAAAATTAAAGAAAGGTGCATCCATTGAATAGTCCAGTGACAGTCCCCAAATTTCAGGGGCTTGTAATAACAAAGGTTTGCTTCCTGCTGGCAGAGCAGCCGCCATTTTGAGCTTCACTGGTCGTTCTGGCCGAGGGAAATGAAGCCAGGTCTTGTGCCAGGAGTTAATTGCTCTGTCCTGGAACTGACACACATCACTTCCACTGGTAACTTATTGGCCAGAGCGAGTTACAGCCTCAGCCAACCACAAGGGGGCCAGGAAGTGCAATGGTATCATGTGCCTAGAAGGAAGAAAGCCAGAACTATCTGGCCAAGAGCACCGGTGACCACCCACCCGGAGGTACCACAGAGGGTGATGTGTTCAGAAAGTGGTGTTGTGCATGTGGGTGGGAGTGCAGTGAGCAGAGAGGGGAACACAGATGAGGCTGGAGGAAGCTGGAAGGATCTGTTTGTGAAAGGCCTCAATGTCCTTCCTTTGAGCCCCAAAATAAAACATTTAAGTGCTTCAACAAGTGTGACAATAAGGGTTAAAGACACAGCAACCCACCCCTGCCACCCCGAACCCACCCCCCAGAATGTCCGAAATGGCTCTGTCACCCATAGAAAGTGTATGGGCTCCGGGTTGCTTTTCTAATCCTGGTCAAGCATGGCCTCAAGAGAATACTGTACACCTGTGAAGGAATTCAGACCAGGAGCTCCAGAGAAAATTGCGGTATCACTTTAGACATTCCTTCTTTTGATGGTTAGTAATAGGTTTCAATTTCTAGTCATAAGGAGGTCTGGGGTGAAGCCCTAGGAATGTGCCAAAGACAGATGAGTTACCCAGGATTCCGAAATGCGTCTCAAGATGGGCAGGGGCAGCTCCTTGAATGTTAACTCCAGTCCAGTAGAGCGGTGGCCCTGGAATCACATTATTGGTGAGCAGGTGGGTACACCACGCAAAAGTGACTTTGCAAACAGCCTGGTGCAGGAAACAGCCAACAAGTAATTGGGTTTGTCAGGAGGTCTAGTGAGAGCTGTTTGCCTGTTCAGGCTTCTGCCTTAGGGCAACAGCGAAACAATAAGTGGGTGCAATAGAGGGGTCTTTTTAAAACACAGCTTGGTGAAAGGCATCTCTCCGTGTCCTCGTACTGGTGCACTGAATACAGTAGAAACAAGACAAGGTGTTGTGCAAAGTGCAAGAACCCAGCTCTTGTCTGATGTCTCACACACTCCCTTGACTTCAGGCATTTTCCAGTCTTTTCTTCAAATGAGAATAACATATTGGGATGGGTAACATCGGCAAAGCACTATGGACTTCTCAGCAGAAAAGCAGTCAGTAGACGTAAGGTATTAATAGTATGCATCATTTTTTTAACAGCTGCCACCTCTGGCTCTTTGTTTTTTGGGGGTTTTTATGTTTTTTTGTTTTGTTTTTTGGGTTTTTTGCCTGGATTATAAAATGAAAGGTTTAAAAAGGAAAAATATCCTACCAAAAACACATCCACCCACAAGACTTCCTCTAGATCAGGGGTGTCCAAACTTTTTTCAACGTTTTTTACCAAGGGCCATACGCGGTAAAATACACAAACAGCCGGGCCACTCACTCGAGGTGAAGTCCGTATTGCCTCACCTGGTTTATTTAAGTAAACTAAATATATTTTTGGAATTTGCTGCGGGCCAATTAACAATGGATTGCGGGCCACAGTTGGCCCGCGGGCCACAGTTTGGACACCCTTGCTCTAGATTGTCACATTTTATATGAGATGTAAGTAATCTTGGACTGTCACAAGATTCTTGTTTCCGGTAGGGGGTTTCTGCCTAAAGCAAACCTATCAATTAGCCAGATCCCACTAACATGTGACCCCCCTAAGAGTATCTTGGCACTGTGAGCATTAACTCTTCCAAACCTACACTTTACAAATCTGTAACCAGAAACATACAGCAGTGTTTATATTTAAACCATAGCCCTACAAGGAGAAACCGATGTTTTCATAAAAGCAAATACCCTGTAGCTTAATTTTTCAAAAGGATGTGCTCCTTCAAGTGGACAAGGTATCCCTGGAGGCTGCCATAGTTTTTCTGTTTCTCCAAGTGTTTCTGAAAATAGAGGAAAGGTGAGGGGAAAATACCCACACAGAAGTTACCAGGCCAAAAAAAAAAAAAAAGAAAAAATCAGGTTAAGTGCATTCCTGGCCCAACTGCTTTTTCCAGGGTTCACAAATGGAAGCATCTGTGGAGTTTGCACCCCAGATGGACAGAAACCAGTCTGTGGGATTATTGGGGTGTTGACTACCCGCGTGACAAAATGTACACCCTCTACATAATGCAACCACTGGCCTTAAGCTGACACATGAGGAAAGATGTTTAAACAATGAGCCCCTAGAAGAGCTATTCTCCCTCCCCAGGAACACTCCTTCCAGCTTCCAAATCTCAGACAGCTCCACAGCCCCCCTCAAGGTTAACAAGGCCGTTTCCCGCTGAACCAGCCAGAATCAACACTGGAAGTGGGTTTATTTTTACCCCAGGCTTTGTCATTTATTATTACTGAAAAACTGAGAGACAGCTTTTGGCTGACTACCCCGTGGAACATTCAAGATCTTCAAGCAGAGTGATTTGGCCCTCCGTCTGCCACATTTGTCTTTCTTGGAGTGGCCTTTTCCTCCTCCCTGCCAACGTCCCTCATTAGCAGGGATATCTGTATTCAAAATGAAATGCTTGGTCAAGTGCCTAAGGATCCTGTGATGACATCATAATGCAGTCCTGGTGACATCAGAGCTTCTTTCATGGAAACAAATCATTGGTACCTCGGATGACATGGTACATTTACCATAGGGGCAGGGAGAACACATTTCAACACCTCTTGCAGATTTCTTCTGCACACAGACTTAACAGCAAAACCTGGCTTTACTGAAGGGCTTTCTCTCTGGACTCAGTTATATTCCATTTCCAGAGGGTCTTTTCCCTGGTCTGCAAGATGGAAGTTCTGGTACCTTCTGATGATTTAATGCCTTCCCAAACCACGAGACCCAGCTGTGTGATGCATTTGTGACTCCCCCTTATCTTCTACGTTACATCCAAACTATTCATTCAGGTCCTCTGTGCGTGGAACTGGGCACACATCTCCTTTCTCATCTTTGTTTTTAGGCAAGCAGACCTGATTGCAGCCTCTCAGAGGCTACAGGAATGACACAGAAACTGGTCACCACGTCCCCAACACAGTGCTAGCCCAACCCCATCCCTTCACTGTTTCCATATTTCATTTCAAGCTCCCTCTCTTCCCTATTGATTTCTCCCAAGCACCAAAATACTGCCTCTCTTCTCAAACCCGACACACACTTCCTTCTGGATGGCTTGGACAGATGAGGAAACTGAGGCCTCAGAACTTGCACAAGGGCATATGTCTACACAGAGGAGAATGGAGCCCACAGTACACTTTAGCCAGAAGCAAAACCCACTAGGCAATACTACCTCTGAGCAAATAATTAATAGAAAGGAGGACTTTGGATGCAAAGCCAAGGGTGCCTATCGTGACCTTTACATTTCACGTGACAACACTCATCCTAAACTCCTGACAGCAATACCTATGTTTCTTGCATAAAAACAATTGTTTATAAATAAGTACTAAAGCCCAATTCAGAAACAAAATGCCCGAGGAAAAGTTTAAGGCCTGTATGGACCCCTGCCTGGTCCTGAGAATGGCACTGGGACCAGAGTCCCGCCGAGGAGTTTCTGTTCTGCCACCGAGTATGGAGAAGCAGGGACAGCTATTCCCTGGGAACAGTCACGATGGGAAGCCTGTTCCCTTTAGCTGTCTGTCTTTTGTTGAGAAAGTACAGTTTCCACAACTCTCCCCTGTGCGCTGACCCCTCACACACTTACCGAGGACGCTTCTGCTTATGTCACTCCCCTTAGAGGTTTAAATCACCAGGCAATTAAAACCCTGGAAGCTGGGTGTGTGGCTCTGATGAATGAATCAAGGCAGACTTCCGGATGCCCCGTTAAAACTACGAAATTCGGCACTGTTCTAGAGTCCCCGAGGTGGGTCTGACATGTCCCCTGCATGGCCAAGCACAAAGCTCCAATTGCTACTTCATTACCATACCGACATATATGACACCAAGTAAACAACCACTGTGTAAGAATTCTATCCCCAAGCCTCCTCCGGATCCCCGGCCGGAGGTCAGTGGGGTTTCTTTCCCCTGGTGCTTGGCTGACTCAGATCTCCTCTCTCCATGGCTGCCTTGAGGAGGCCAGGGTTCCAGGTTTTTAGGTTTCAAAATAAATCGGTAGAAATCTGAAGTGATGCCAACACCACCCTCCTGCCCGCAGGCAGCTGGGTCCCAGTGGGAGGTCTCTTAGCAACCAGGCTCAAATCAAATATTTGGGCGTCTGGACACATTCTGATTGGAATGAGCTCATGAACAAAAACTTCGCTCTTTCCTGCAAACCAGCTCCCGAGGTTTATGAAGAGATGCTGAACCCCTCAGCTGCCCCCCTGTGCTGCATGAATCTGTGACTCATGCAGAACGTTAGATGAGAGCAACCCAGACTGGCAGGCCAGAGATATTTCTGGCTTGACATGTGTCCTCGGACAAGACACTGGAACTTTCTTGTTGCTGTGCCCACAGAAAGCCCAAAGTTTTAATTTGACCCTTGCAGGCATCTTTTCCACCAGAAATCAGGATAGTCACAGATGCTCAGGGGGCAGGAGCTCAAGTGCAATTCAGAAGTGACCCAGGAGGAAGAAGGTCTTCAGGGCACTCATTTCCTCCATCTGCCATCGCCTTCTCCCCGCACCACAACCTTCCGTGCAAATGACAAATGGAAAGTAGGAGGGGAAGGGGGCAGAGGGGTGCTAGCCAAGAGAATTTCACATCTTTTGCTTTCTGACCCTGCTTCCCAGGTTTATGCTTTCCCGGTACACTCAGGAAAGACTAAATGCATCAAATCTGGCTTCGGATGCTAATTCAAATTGATGTCCTCGTGGACAGGGGAGGCTTCAGCTCCACGTCTAGATCTATAAAATGGAGCTTTTAAATCCTAGTCTGCTCTCCTGAGAGATGGCTTGGTCAGGGCTGCTCTCCCTCAGCCAGCATGCCCACCCCTCCTACCCTTGGATGCCCGTCCTAATTATTCATCGTACCCCCCGTCGGCCATTCAAGTGACTTATTTCTATGCTCACAGACATTTAACCTCTTCACTGAGCGCCAAAAGGAAGATGTCACGTCTTATAGCTCTTGTCACCTTCCAAGTCACTTAACCCACAGCCCTGGGGACAAGCAATACCAGGTCCGAAAGGAACGCTTATTGGATTTAAGGAACACCCAAACCTCATGGGCCGGAGGAGGCTCAAGCAAGACAGCTAGAAGAGCTCTCATCAGTAGGGAAGGTCTTCTCACGGGAGTGAGAGGTCAGAGGGCGGTGAGCAAAGAGCTTGGGCTCTGGAATTGGCACCCCGGTTTGCCTCAGCCACTCCAGCTGTCCAGCCTGGAGCAAGTTGCCTGACCTGTCTCAGTCTCCACTTCCTTACCTGGAACATGGAATACAGTAGTGTTTATTTTGCTGGATTGTTCTAAGAAAATTAAAAGTAACCGTAAAGCATCTAACACAAAGGTCGTCCATAAACGGTAGGTCTTATGGTTGCCATGACTTTTTCACCCAATCATTTGATCATTCAGTAAAAGCATACTAGGGCTACTCAGTAGTTCTGAATACAAAATTATTTTAATTGTCTCTCTAAAAAGCTGCAGAAGAATATGAAATGAGGTCATCAAGCACCCCAGCTTCTATGGCTTAAGGTAAACCACATTACCATCTTTGAATCACCCCTTGGTTTGAAAAAAAAAAAAAAAGGATCAGTGGCAACAATGACTGATAGAGCATTTATTAAAATAATTTTTACCCAAGGAAATATGAAAGTTAATGATTAGGATTCAACATGACCCTGAATCCCACATCACACAACCTCCTTTCTTGATCTGCTTTGGAAGTAGCCTGAGTTTTACTCTGGGAGACTCAGGGATCCATTTTGTTTGTTTTATTTATACTATAGAAGATGCTAGACTTCAAGGACTAATAGACCTGCTCCTTCTGAAACGAGACTGAACAAGGCTTCACAATAGATACATTTTATCCTTTCCACTGTCATCAGCAAACAAAGAAGCCAGCATTATCTATAATAGCTGCAAATTGGAACCAACCCAAGTATCCAACAAGTCTGGACCTTGTTTTCACAAAGCAATGAAATACAATACTTTCACTTAAGGTGAAGATTCTGGTCAAAATAATATCAAGTGAGAAATTAAAACAAAATAACAATGATTGTATTGATCTAACAGCCAGGTTATAACATAATAAAAGGGAATAGGATCTTCTAAATAGTAGAAGCTATCATGAAGATTTGAGCTTGATCCCCAAAAGTACGCTTTTCCAATGTTTTTATTTGAAAACATATGCATTTAGATTAAGTGCTTGGTTTTCTTTACAAAGTAATCGTTTCTCCTAGTCAATGTTTACTGTCTGCCATGCACCAGGCATTGTTGAGGAAATAACAGTGAAAAATAAATAAATTTGCCATCCTCATGGAACTTATGTTCTAGTGTGGGAAAGAGGTATTAAACAAAAATGTTATTGTATCACTTTACAAAAAACTCTCATGTTTAAATTTGACAGCCATGCTGTCAAGTAGCTAGGGTTTAATGAACACATCTGGTAGACGAGGGAATGAACTTGGCCAACATCAGCTAGCTAGTAAGTGACAGACCCAGGATTTGAACCTAGGGCAATGGAAGACTAAGTAATTCAGATCAACCCTCCTACCAAAGACAACTTAAAAAACTGGATTAAATATTTTTTAAATTTTCTTGAAACCCTCAAAGCAATAATAAGGTAGTGAAGAAACACCAGCCAACATCTAGGAGAAGACAAACCCTGGAGAGGTTAGCCAACCCATAAAGGTTTTATCCAAAGGACTTTGTCAATCTGGAAAACAAACAACTTTGAAAATATGTTTTGATAGTCTCACAAGACTAAAGCTCAGAGCCTGCCAAAATGAGGGATTCAGATAAATCAGTCACCTTTTTAAGCTGGGTTCCCCAGGGTAGGGGAGAAGGGAAATATGCATCCCCCAGGCTTATAGACAGGTTCACATCATCACTGAGTCCAGGGAATCTCACACTTTGCACTTGGATTGAGGTGGCTTTAGATGAGAAGTACCCTCAACGCCTGGCAGACACAAGTGAAAAGCCTCTTAAAAGAAGATTCTACCATTATTCATATACACATACATGTAGACATATATACATGTCATGAGTCGTTTAATGATGAGATGTGTTCTGAGAAATGCATCCTTAGGCGATTTCATTGTTATGTGAACATCACCAAGTGTACTTACACAAACCTAGATGGTCTAGCCTACTGCACACCTAGGCCGTATGGTATAGTCTATTGCTCCCAGGCTACAAGTCTGTGTAGCACGCTAGTATACAAAGCAACACAAGATTAAATCAAGCACAAGAGAAAATGATACAATCAAGGCACGCAGTAAACATGAGCTTTATGAGGCTGCGGCCAACATAACATGGCATACTCTTCTACAGCAAAATTTTTTTATAGAGTATACTCTGAAATAACAATAAAAAGTATAGTATATAAACCAGTGATATAGTCAATTAATATCATCAGCAAGTATTATGTACTGTATGTAATTGTATGTGCTACACTTTTATATGACTGGCAGTAGGTTTGTTTACACCAGTGTACCACAAACACGTGAGTAATGCATTACGCTATGAGACCATGATGGCTGCTACATCAGTAGGCGATAGGAATTTTTCAGCTCCATTATAATCTTATGGGACCACTGTCATGTATTCATGGTCTCTTGTTGACCAAAATGTTGTTACGCAGTGCATGACTCCGTGCATATGTGTATGTTTATATATATTAATGATTAATGTGTGTGTGTATATTTTTTAATGTCTAATCCCTACTAAGAGAATTGAAGCACCCCAGAAAACAGGACCTTATGAGCAAGAATAGCAGAAAGAGCAGAGAGTGGAAACAGGCCCACAAAGACTTTAGAAATGGGAATTCTTAGGTGCAGACTACAAAACAACTCTGCTTACTACATTCAGAAAAATACTACATTTGGAAATTTGATAGGGAACTGGAAACTACAGAAAATGATGTAAATGATTTTTAAAAGAGCCAAATGGAAATTCTCAAACTGGGAAATACAATCATTGAAGTTAAAAAAATAAAAACAAACAAACCAAAAAAACCCAGTGACTAGGTTAACAACAGAGTATCACAACTGAAGTGAGAATTAGTGAACTGGAAGACAGATCAGGAAAAAACTACCCAGAATTCAGCTTGAAAACAAAAAAAAAGAATAGAAAATAGAGAATACATTGAAAAGGTCTAACACACATTTCAATTGGTATCCAGAGAGGAAAGAAATATTGAAGGAAAGGCAATATCTGATGAAATAATAGCCAAGAATATTCTAGAACTGATGGCTGACATCAGCTCACAATTTCAAGAGTTCAACAAATTCCAAGCAACATGAACTTTTTTAAAAATCCACACTTAGATACAATGTAAAGAAACTAGGAACACCAAAAACAAAGTGAAACCTTGAGCTTAGCTCATATGAGGCTGAGTTTGGCTCTCCTCCCACTTCATCGAGGGCTGAGCACTGCCTCATTATTTTGCCACTTGCCTCGCTCTCCCTGGGTGAGTGACAACATACATCAAGTTTTAAGTGGCCCTCTTTTTACATAAGCAGAAACACTGGTTTTGAGAACATTTCTAAATGCTACAACTAGTTAGTAGTAATCAGAAGAATGAAACACACTATTTAAACTAGCTGACCAAGAAGAGTGAGTTTTAGCTCATAGAAGAGCAAACGAGTCAACAAGGGTCAAAGGGAAACAAGATTAGGAAAATATAAATGACAACGGAAAGTCATAAATTAATTTGTGAGTGAGCGAATTCATAGACAAAGTGAGGAAACTCGACCAAGTACATATCAGGAATATTGAGCAGCAGGAAGGTTTCGTACAGACAGACTGTCTAACTCACTAGGGAAAAGAAAAAGTCTTCCTCACATTTAATCTTCTCTCATCACACATTATCTACTGCAATTTCTAAAAATATAAAGGCTTTTTAATTGAGGGTAGGAATGGACTTATATATAATTGCAGTGTACTGAGTCCTCTCAGGAAGTACAGCCTTGTGCTTGGTACTAAGCGCCAGCCCTGTGGGGCACGGAAAAGATGACCCCGACCCTGAAATAGTCACAGCGCTGTGGCACATCTCTCCTTTCTTCTCCAAAACAGCCTTCCTGGGGTCCCTGGCACTTGTCCCCAGCCAACTATAGAAACCCTACCATCCTGCCCCGGGAAGGGCGAGATATAATTGAAGGGGCACTAGGCCAGAAGTCAGGAGACGAGGTGTAGACGAGATGGCCCGTGCATTGTGGCAGGTCAGTCCCTCCCGCGGGCCCAGTGCCTCAGGGTCAAAATAAAGAGCTTAGAAGAGAGTACACTGTGGGGAGGTGCGGGGAGGAGGGGGGTGGCGGTGAGTGGGGGGGCGTGTTCTGTCAAATCTCTAGGCAGCAGTGAGGTGTACAATTCAAAAGAGCCCTGGAAATTCTGACAGGTCCTTTTCCAGAAGCAGCCTGTGCACAAGAGCATGGTTCCCTAATGTCCCCAGGAGAAGGAACTGTTCTGCGATGTCCCTTACACCCTCTGTATGCCCCTCTCCCCCACTTCTGTTTCTGCCTCTGTCAGAACTGGAGAAGCGAAGTTTGGGCAACAGGACCCCCTGGCTCTGGATCCATGCTTGACAGCCCTCAAAGCCACTCTGTGGGAAAGCAGATCCCACAGCAAGCTAATTAGCAATCAAAATGCAGCCACTCAAAGCAGCTTCATCACCAATCTGAGCTGACAGCAGAGGGACGCCCCCAGGGCTGTCACTAGCCATCCCTCGTTCCCCTCAGCCTCTCTCTCTCTCTCTCTCTCTCTCCCCCTCTCCCCCCATGGCCTTATTGCCATGTTCTGCCTCAAATTCCAGCCTGTGGCCCCATCTGATGTCCCCTGTCACACCAGGAGCTTTTTATTAGCGCGCTTATGTTCTGCATGTGAAACGGTACCCAGAACTAATTCCCTTCATTTCGGGGCCCTCTATAGTCTTTCAAGAGTGTTCATACATGGAAAGCCTCAGTTATGAAATGGTGGGTTGCGTGGCCTCAGGAGGATTTGGGTGTTACAGACAAGTGACTTGCTGTCCCTTTAAGCAATCATATAAATCTTTCCTGAAATCATTAGCTGCAGCCCTACATGGGAGCACAAAATACCCACATTCAGGACTAATGTGTTTTGGGAGAGACCAGTAGCCACCCTCATTGTCCTCAGGTGCTCACAGGGTGGCTTTGCTGCTCCATCACTGGCCATGGGACACATGCTTCAGTTGCCTTTCCCAATTGTGAGGATGAATTGACACCAATTCATTCATCCACACCCTCGGTCTGCTCCCTCCCTGTGACCAGTGGCAGGCACTTCGACAATGTCTGGCTGTTGGCTGCAGCCATGGAAAAGAGCAAGGCTCACTGGTTTAGACCTGGCCAAACCTGTTTTTAATGGGCAGAGGACAAGGAAGGCAGGTGTACCTTCCGCAGAGACATCCTTAGCATTTGGCAATTCTGTAGTTCTTACAGGCTCAAATAACCAGAAATCATAGTCCGACCGCCTATGGGCTCAGTTGAACCTACAGATAAGACTTATTTTGGCCAGAAAGATTTGTTTTTGTTTTTGTTTTAAGTTGCCAACATTTAAATGTAGGCAATTTCATACAAACATCTGGACTCCTTGCAGCTCTTGAAAAATCAGAAGCGCTAGCAACACTTCTAATGAGCTGTCATCACTTGGAGCCGAGTAGTCCTACTTGTTGGGACAGGGCACCCCGAGCTCCAGAGTTCTACCAGATGCGAAGCCAGCTTTGCGGGACCTGAAGCTTACATAACTTGGGGGCAACCTCTCCAAGAAAAATAAATCAAAATTATAAATATAAAATTGTTAGGGTTCCTCCAAGGGCCTTGAGCTAGTGATGGGTCTTGAAGCTTCTACGTCATGAGCTGCCAGAGTCAATCCATCTCAGGTCCCACCTCTGGCCTCTGGCTTTATCCCAGCCCAGTGCCTGCATGCACTGCCCTCTCACTCAGCCCTTGGAGGCCGCTGAGTCTGTGACCTCTAGTCTAACCTTGCGGCCACCAGTTCCCTGCCACCATTTCTCCTCATTCCAGCCCTGATTTCCAGCATAAATACAGCTGGGCCTTGGCCCTAAAACTCCAGTGCCTAAAACGAAGGGTGACTTCATTTATTTAAAAGAGTAGTGAAAAGAAGTCTTTATGCTTTACAATCCCCTCTCCTTTGCAAGGTTAAAAGGAGAGGAGAGTCCAAGCATCTACCTGGATTTAATACAGAAAGTGATTCCTTAGCAGCACAGAGATCTATGAACAGCACATAAAGAAGGCAGGGAGGACACTAAATGTCTGCTAGGGCTACAGCGTAATTTCTATTCCATCTGGGATGCTCACTGAGGTTGCCCATCGTCTCCAAGTGACCTTTGGAGGGTGTTGGGTGGAGGAGACACATGCCAAAGAAAATATTTTCCAAATGGTGGTGGATGGTATTGCTACAATTAGATTAGGGATGATATCTCATAAGTCTGGTCAGCAGTACTCATTGAGCACCTACTGTGTGCTCACATTACCTCCCATACACCCAGTATTGTACCACACAGCACACAGTGGCTGCCCTGTGGGAACTTGCAGTCTAGTTGCAGAAACAGGTACCCCAGAGACAGTTAGATGGCAGGGAAATACCAAAAAGGCTTGTAGTAATTCATAGGCTGGACTAGGAAAATGTTTCCGGAAAAGAGGTGACCCCAGGTGTCCTGAATGTGCAGGGAGCAGCACTGAGGAAATTCCAGATGGGCAGGAGGGTTTGGGGGAGCAGGAGGCCTGAGTCTGGAGGTCCACGGGATGAACAGGGAGCAAAGAGAAATAACAATAAAAGTAGGTGGGGAACCTGAATTCTAGGTAATCTCTGGATTGTCTGACTCAGTGATAGAGGACAACACATATAACAAAAATGTGTGTAGGCAGTGCTTTTCAGCTTACTAAAAACAAACATTGTGACTTAGTCCCATTTAATTCTTACGAGGTCCGCCAATTAAGTTTGTGAACTTTTTTCAATGGTGTTGTTAACCTTTTTTGATATCAGAGGGATTCTTCATTATGAATTTGTACCAACTGGACAGTTAACCAAGTTGGCTATTTGGAAATGCTGAAAAAGCTGCATGAAAAAGTTAGATGACCTGAACCTTTCACCAACAATTCATAGCTCTTGCATCACTACAATGCACAGGCTCACACAGCACTGTCTGTGAGGGAGTTTTTAGCCAGGAAACAAATAACTGTATTGGAACACCCTCCCTACTCACCTGATCTGGCCCCCAATGACTTCTTTCTTTACCTGAAGATAAAGTAAATATTGAAAGGAAGACATTTTGATGACATTCAGGACATCGAGGGTAATACGATGACAGCTCTGATGGCCATTCCAGAAAAAGAGTTCCAAAATTGCTTTGAAGGGTGGACTAGGTGCTGGCTTCAGAGCATAGCTTCCCAAGGGGAGTACTTCAAAGGTGACTATAGTGATATTCATCAATGAGGTATGTAGCACTTTTTCTAGGATGAGTTTGTGAACTTCATTGTCCAACTTCGTATGCTCTGCATTATACAATACAGGTTTATTGTTGAAAATCTGAAAGATAGCAAAACATAAAAATTATAATTCTATCAACCAGCAATAGCCACTATTAACATTTTGACATATTTCCTTCCTGTTTCACTCCTCAACATTTTTTTTCAAAAATGGGATGAGTGTATCTATTTTCACTAAACACCTATCATGTGACTTCACCCATGTCATTAAACATTTTTTTAAAACATGATGTTTCCTAGCTGCACAATATTCCATTTTCTTGGTGTGCCATAATGCTATTAATGATTATTGTCTGTTAAACATTTAAGTTGCCTCCAATTTTCCATTATTATAAATAGTACTGCAATGAACATCCCAAGTCTTTAAAGATAGGTCTGCCCCTCTCTGATTACTTTGTGATATTATTAGAGTAAAGAGTATAAGTATTTTTAGGACTCATGATTTATATTAAAAAATATTTCTTTAAAAAAAAGATCTTACCAATTTACACGTTCATCAGGAGTATATAAAGAGGCTTGTTTTCCTGCAGATTTACCATAGAGTTGACTGTTCTGCCAAGCTAGTGCTGCATCGCCAAGGGCACTCTCAAAATTGGGTCAACCAGCCCGGCACATGCACCCAAGAGCCTCTTTCAACACCTGGGCCTTATGGACAGCTTGCAGTTGGCAATAGGCCTAGGGGGCCCTGGGCCTTTTGCTAAGCTGCCTCAGGCCCACTATTGGTGGCAGCCAGCCTCAGTTCACAGCAAGGCCACCCTCACATGACTCCAGGTCCAGCACAGGCAGCATCCAACCACATACAGCTTTGAGGCTCCTACTGGGTAGCTGCAGGCTGGTCACAGGCGAGGCTGAAATTACCCTACACAGGAGCCCCCTCCCAAGAGACACCAGAAACA
Source organism: Rhinolophus ferrumequinum (assembly GCF_004115265.2). NCBI lineage: Eukaryota > Metazoa > Chordata > Mammalia > Chiroptera > Rhinolophidae > Rhinolophus > Rhinolophus ferrumequinum. The sequence goes on along the minus strand of NW_022680355.1, from coordinate 17,074,399 downwards.
ACACACCCAGAGGCCAGCTCCAGAGCACACCAGAGCACTACTTGGTTAGCCTTACAAGCAGCATACCCAAAGGGGGTCTTATCAGGCACAAGAGCCTACAGGGGTGAAGCCTCCTCTGAGGGGTCAGCCCCCACACAGCAACTCATACACTGTTTGTGTAGCCAATCATCACAGTTAGTCAGCCTGGGAGTCAATCCCACCCACTGACATGCCAAAAGCAATCAAGGCTCAACTACAACAGGAGAACACACATAACACACAAAGGACACTGCTGCAACACACACTGGAGATTAGGGAGACCGAGCCAATGGACCACACAGAACACATACTACGTAAGGCTCCCCAGCAAAGACTGAGAGACATAGGAGATCTACCTAATACATAGAAGCAAACACAGAGAGGCAGCCAGAATGAGGAAACAAAGAAACATGCCCCAAATAAAAGAACAGGAGAAACCTCCAGAAATGAAACTAAATGAAATGGAGGTGACCAACCTACCAGACACAGAGTTTAAAACACTGATTATAAGAATGCTTAAGGAACTTAGAGAGGATTTCAACAAAGAGATAGAAAGCATAAAGAAAGACATAGAAACCATAAAAAAGAATCAGTCAGAAATAAAGAATACAACACCTGAAATGAAAAATATACTAAAAGGAGTCAACAGCAGATTCGATGAAGCAGAGGATCAAATCAGCGATTTAGAAGACAAAGTAGCAGAACACACCCACTCAGAAAAACAAAAAGAAAAAAGAATAAAAAGCAATGAAGATAGTTTAAGTGACCTGTGGAACAACATCAAGCATAAAAACATTCACATCTAGGAGTACCAGAAGGAGAACAGAGGGAGTAATGGACTGAGAACCTATTTCAAGAAATAATGACTGAAAACTTACCTAACCTGGTGAAGGAAATAGACACACAAGCCCAGAAAGTGCAAAGAGTTCCAAACAAGATGAGCCCAAACAGGCCCACATCAAGACACATCATAGTTAAAATGGCAAAGGTAAAAGACTAAGAGAGACTCCTAAAAGCAGCAAGAGAAAGACAACTAGTTACTCACAAGGGAGCTCCCATAAGACTACCAGCTGATTTCTCAACAGAAACTTTGAGGCCAGAAGAGAGTGGCAGGAAATATTCAAACTTATAAAATAAAAAAATACAAGGGCCTATAACCAAGACTACTTTACCCAGCGAGGCTATCATTTAATATAGGAGAGATAAAGAGCTTTCCAGATAAGTAAAAGCTAAAGGAATTCATTACCACCAAGCCAGTGTTACAGGAAATGTTAAAAGGACTTCTTTACACAGGAGAAAGGAGAAAACAAACAAACTAAGGAAGATCAAAACTATAAATAATAAAATGCAAATAACTATGTACCTATCAAAAAATAATCCCTTTAAGTGTAAATGGATTAAATGCTCCAATCAAAAGACACAGGTAGCTGAGTGGGTAAGAAAACAAGACCCAAGCATACGCTGTCTACAAGAGACAGACTTCAGATCAAAAGACACACACAGACTCCAAGTAAAAGGATGGAAAAAGATATTTCACGCAAATGGAAACAAGAAAAAAGCTGGGGTTGCAATACCAATATCAGAAAAAATATATTTTAAAACGAAGACTATAATAAAAGACAAAGAAGGACATTACATAATAATAAAGGAATCAATCCAACAAGAGGATATAACCCTAGTAAACATCTATGCACCCAACATAGGTGCACCTAAATATATAAAACAGGTACTGACAGATATAAAGGCAGAAATCAACAGTAACACAATCATAGTAGGGGACTTTAACACCCCACTGACCCCAATGGACAGATCCTCCAGACAGAAAATCAACACGGAAACAGTGGCCTTAACTGACATACTAGATCAAATAGATTTACTTGATATTTTTAGAGCATTTCACCCCAAAGCAGCAGAATATATATTCTTTTCAAGTACACATGGAACAGTTTCCAAGATAGACAACATGTTAGACCACAAAACAAGTCTCAATACATTTAAGAAGATTGAAATCATATCAGGCATCTTCTCTGACCATAGTGGTATGAAACTAGAAATCAATTACAAGAAAAAAACAAAAAACACACAAACACATGGAAACTAAATAACATGCTACTAAATAATGAATGGGTCAGCAATGAGATCAAGGAAGAAATCAAAAGATACCTTGAGACAAACAAAAATGAAAACAAAATGACCCAAAACCTATGGAACAATTTTTCTCTCAGCAGTCCTGAGAGAAAAATTCATAATAAGGCATGCCTACCTAAAGAAACAATAAAAATCGCAAATCAACAGCCTATCTTTACACCTAAGGGAACTGGAACAAGAACAGCAAAATAAGCCCAAAGGGAGTACAAGGAAGGAGATAATAAAGATCAGAGTGGAGATAAATGAAATAGAGACAAAAAAATATATAAAAGATCAATGAAGCCAAGAGCTGAGTGTTTTTTAAAGATAAACAAAATTGACAAAACCTTAACCAGACTCATCAAGAAAAAAAAAGAGAGAGAGGACCCAAATAATAAAATCAGAAATGAAAAAGGAGAAGTGACAACAGACATCACGGAAATACAAAAAATTTAAGAAATTACTACAAGCAACTATATGCCAATAAATTAGACAATCTCGAAGAAATGGATAAATTCCTAGAAGCATACAATCTTCCAAGGCTGAAACAAGAAGAAATAGAAACTGAATAGACTGATTACTACCAATGAAATTGAATCAGTAATCAACAAGCTCCCAACAAACAAAAGTCCTGGACCAGATAGCGTCACAAATGAATTTTACAAAACACTCAAAAAAGAATTAACACTTATTCTCCTCAAACTATTCTAAAAAATTCAGGAGGAGGGAAGGCTCCCAAGCTCATTTTACAAGGACATCATTACCCTGATTCCAAAACCAAACAAAGACATTACAAAAAAATAAATAAACAAAATAATAGGGAGATATCCCTAATAAACATCAATGTAAAAATCCTCAACAAAATATTAGCAAATCAAATTCAGCAATACATTAAAAAGATCATACACCATGATCAAGTGGGATTCATTGCTGGTATGCAAGGTTGGTTCAATATCTGCAGATCAATTAATGTGATACACCACATAACAAAATGAAAAATAAAAATCATATGGCCATATTAATAGATGCAGAAAAAGCATTTGACAAAATCCAACACCCATTTATGATAAAAACTCTTAGCAAAGTGGGAATAGAAGGAAACATATCTGAACATAATAAAGGCCATATATGACAAACCCACAGCTAACATCTTACTCAATGGGGGAAAGCTAAAAGCATTTTCCCCTTAAGATCAGGAACAAGACAAGGATGCCCACTTTCACCATTTTCATTCTACATAGTACTGGAAATTCTAGCCACAGCAATCAGACAAGAAAAAGAAATAAAAGGCATCCAAATTGGAAAAAAGGAAGTAAAATTCTCCTTATTTGCAGATGACATGCTACTATATATATAGAGAACCCCAAAGACTCCACCAAAAAACTATTAGAACTGATAAATGAATTTAGTAAAGTAGCAGGATACAAAATTAATATTCAGAAATTGGTTGTATTTTTATACACAAATAACAAGCTATCAGAAAGAGAAACTAAGAAAACAATCCCATCTACAAGTGCATAAAAATATATATATTTAGGAATAAAATTAACTAAGGGTGTAAAAGACCCATTCTCAAAAAATTATAAGACATTGAAGAGAGAAATTAAAGAAGATACAAATAAATGGAAACGTATACCATGCTCATGGATAGGAAGAATTAATATAGTTAAAATGTCCATACTACCCAAAGCAATATATAGATTCAATGGAATTCCTATCAAAATACCAATGACATTTTTTGCGGAACTAGAACAAACAATCCTAAAATTTATATGAAACCATAAAAGACCCCAAATAGCGACTTCAATCCTGCGAAAAAAGAACAAAGCTGGGGGCATAATGCTTCCTGATATCAAACTATACTACAAGTCTATAGTGATAAAAAACAGCATGGTATTGGCATAAAAACAGACACATAGATCAATGGAACAGAATAGAGAGCCCAGAAATAAATCCGTACCTACATTGTCATTTAATCTATGACAAAAGAAGCAGAATTACATTGGGGGTAAAGACAATCCATTTAATAAATGGTGCTTGAAAAAATGGACAGATACATGCAAAAAAAATGAAACTGGACCACCTTCTTACACCATATACAAGAATACACTCAAACTGGATTGAAGACTTAAATGTAAGACCCAAAACCATAAAACTCCTAGAAGAAAATATAGGAAGTAAACTCTCAGACATTACCCTTAGTAATAGTTTTACTGATATATTCCCTCAGGCAAAAGAAACAAATGGGACTACATCCAAATAAAAAGTTTTTGTGCAGCAAAAACCATCAACCAAACAAAAAACTGAATGGGAGAAGATATTTGCCAATAATACATCTGATAAGCGGTTAACAACCAAAATTTGTTAAAAAAAAAAAAAAAAAAAAAAAAAGCCTCATACAACTCAACACCAAAAAAACGAACAATCCAATTAAAAAATGGGCCTAAAGAGACATTTCTCCAAAAGGCCATACAAATGGCCAATAGACATATAAAAAGATGCTCAATGTTACTGATCATCAGAGGAATGCAAATAGAAACCACCATTAGATACCACCTCACTCCTGTCAGAATGGTTATCATCAATAAATCAAAAAAAACAATTGTTGGTGAGGATGTGGAGTAAAGGGGACCCTGTTGGTGCATGCACTGTTGGTGGGATTGCAAATTGGTGCAGCCACTGTGGACAACAGTATGGAGGGCCCTCAAAAAATTAAAAATAGAACTACCTTATGACCCAGCAGTTCCACTCCCCAGTATTTCTGGAAAAAAAAAAAAATCCAAAAAACTAATTCAAAAAAAATATATGCACCCTTATGTTTACTGCAGCACTATTCGCAATAGCCAAGATATGGAAACAACTGAAATCTCCATCAATAGATGACTGGATACAGAAATTGTGGTACATTTATACAATGGAGTAGTACTCTGCCATAAAAAAGAATGAAATCTTACCATTTGCAAAAACATGGATGGACCTAGAGAATATTATGCTAAGTGAAATAAGTCAGACTGAGAAAGAAAAATACCATATGATCTCACTTCCATGTGGAATCTAAAGAACAGAATAAAATAGCAACAAAACAGAAATAGACTCAGAGATACAGAGAAAAAACTGATGGTTGCTAGATGGGAGAGGGATTGGACAATAGGGGAGAAGTAATGGGATTAGAACGTACAAATTGTTAGTCACAAAATAGTCATGGGGATGTGAAATACAGTATGGAGAATATAATCAATAATTTTGTAAAAATTATGTAGGGTGTCAGATGGGTACTGGACTTACCGGGAGATCACTTCATAGATAATATAAATGCCTAACCACTGTGCTGTATATCTGAAACTAATATAAAATAACACTGAATGTCAACTATAATTAAATATATATGTGGTTGGATAATTAATTTCGCAAATTTGTTGCAACGATGTTGCAAACCTTTTCTGATATCAGCAGGATTATTCATTATAAATTTGTATTAACTGGGCAAACAGTTAACCAAGTTTATTATTTGGAAGTGCTGAAAAGGCTGCTTGAAAAAGTTAGACGTTTAGTGGTTACCAGAGGTTAAGGGGGGAGGAGGGTAGTAGATGAGGGTAAAGGGGAACAAATATATGGTGATGGAAGGAGAACTGACTCTGGTTGGTGAACACACAATGGGATTTATAGATGATGTGATACAGAATTGTATACCTGAAATCTATGTAACTTTACTAACAATTGTCACCCCAATAAACTTTAATTAAAAAAAAAGAAACGAGGCATCAGAAGCATAGATTTAGAAAAGATTAAGTTTATATTACTATAGATAATACTGTGCTAATAAATTGAATATGTGGATTAAGTGAATGATTTTATAGAAAAATATAAAACTCTAAAATAACTCAAAAAACTAAAATACATAAAAATGAAAACAAAAAGAAAAAAAAAAAAGTAAAAGTTTGACGACCTGAACTTTTCAACAACTCATAGCTCTTACATCACAACAATGCACCAGCTCACACGGCACTTGTGAGGGAGTTTTTGGCCAGTGTACAAATAACTGTATTGGAACACCCTCCCTACTCACCTGTCCTGGCCCCCAATGACCTCTTTCTTTACCCAAAGATAAAGGAATTATTGAAGGGAAGACCTTTTGATAATATTCAGGACATCAAGGGTAATACGATGACAGCTCTGATGGCCATTCCAGAAAGAGTTCCAAAATTGCTTTGAAGGGTGGACTAGGCGCTGGCGTCAGTGCATAGCTTCCCAAGGGGAGTACTTCGAAGGTGACCGTAGTGATATTCAGCAATGACATATGTAGCTCGTTTTCTAGGATGAGTTCATGAACTTAACTGTCATACCTTCATGTATATTATATACATGAGGTTGGTATGTACATATATATATATATATATATACACATATATATAAATATATGTAGTGTGTGTGTGTGTGTATATATATATAAATATAAAGAGTGTATATATAATCACTGGAACTAAAGTACAGCACAGGGAATATAGTCAATGGTATTGTAACAGCTCTGTACAGTGTCAGAGGGGTAGGAGACTTGGCGGGGTTATCACTGTGTGATGGGTGTAAATGGCTATTCATTATGTTATTTTGTGCACCTGAAACTAATTTAAAACAAGATATATGTGGTGAACAGCATCACGTCCTCATCTTCTTGGAGCTAGAGAGGGAGGCTTTTTTTTTTTTTTGTAGGTGAGTAAACAAGAATGGGATGAAGGGGAGAGAGAGGCCCGTGAGTGGCAGCGGCTATGCAGATGCCGCTATTAAAAATGAACGCTGGTCTGGGGAGACAGACCCATGGAGCATTTGATGTTCTTGCATTTTCTTTGGGTTGTGTTTTCAAGGAAATGGATGTCCCTGAGGAATGTCTGCAAATGAGGGAATTGGCTACATCTAAGCTCCCTTCTAGCCCTAAATTAGTATGAATCCGGGACAGCCTGTGTTTTCTAGAAATGGCCATGAGAAAAAGGCAGTCCTGAGCGGAGAGCAGGACTCGTTTCTGTTGTGATTAGTTGGTTTTCCTCCACTCGCGGCAATTTCCTCACTGCCCTACATACACGGTAAATATGTACATGACACAACTGCGCACCAGACATTGACCATTACCAAAGTATTCTGGGTACAGAAATGGAAAATGTCAGACACAAGTCAAACCTCATTAAATCAGAAGGAAGACTGTTCACAATCTGGTTCCATCTTAATCCCAGAATGTTGTAGAAAAGGATGACAACCTCGGCTAACAGAAGGCAGCCTAAAAAGGGAGTCATATTCCCTAACAGACGGAAATCTGTGGGGCCACTTTGATAACAGGGAATAAGATAGGTGCCTGATAATTATTTTCATCTGGGAAGAAAATCATCTAAAGTACTGAAAACTCACCAAAATCAGTTTACCTTTCATAGCTGAGGTCCTTATCTGTTATTCATTTGTATGATCTTGAAAGAAATTGTTTTGCTAACACAGAAAAGCTTCAACTCAGTCACCGTGAATCCCAAATTAGAAGTGTCTGAACTTAACAAAACTGTGTTGTAGACTGAAATTCATCATTTTATAATTTCCCATAAAACTTGGTCACGTAGCCAACCTTGGTTACCTGCTTCTGGTTACCCACTTCTTGGTTACCATCATTTTGTTGGTTCTATGAGATTAATTTTTAACCTCAATCTGATTTTTTCCCTTGATCCCCAAGCTCCCTGGCTGAGTTTTTATCCCCCCGCAACTTGAGCTGCTGTAAACTCACAAAAGGCAAATTAATTTCAATATTAGCCAAAAGAAAATAATTAAGTCCCATAAATAATGGATTCAAAAAAAAAACAAAACAGGATTATTTTTTTTTAATTTTTCTGTGGTTTGGACTAGCCCCATAGGCACCCCTCGTTATCCCTGCAGAAGATCAGAAGGCAGCTATAGGCAGGAGAGCCTAGTGGTTAGGAAATCAGGCTATGACACTAGACAGAACTAGGTTTCAATCTTAGCTCTAAGTATGGTTTAACTCTTCTGTGCCTCAGTTTCCTCATCTGTGCAATTGGTAAGAACATATATAAAGACCTTGGCCCACTGCCCAGGACACAGAACAGACTCACTAAATAAGAGTTATTATAATCATCAGCAATAAAGAATTCCTTATAAGCAGGCCCTAAGTGCTTCCATTATATTAAGAAGGGACAGAAAAGATGAAATTGCCTTTCCCTGATGCTGACATGTGAAAAGAGCTTGGAAGATGCTTTCAAGCCAGGGACAAGTAATAGTTAAAATCGTATTTGATAACCCAAACATCCATTCCATGAATTACTCCTCCCACATGGGAGCCAGCGCTTGAAACAGCACGGCTCTCTCCAGAGAATTATGTGTAGGAAGCCATTGGAAACTAGGCCAGTCCATGTGGATTGTCCAAATGCATAAAGTAATTGCTGGAACCTGCCAGGCCACTGACTTGGAAGAATGACACCCAGACATAGGGAAGATGAGCATTGCAGCTACAGCTCTGTGTGAGGGTGGGAGTGGCTTCACTCCCTTATGACACTGCCCAGCCTGAGAGACAGTCAGGAACCTCTCCCCCACCCTATTACCAGCAGCCCAGATTTGACAGAGGAACATTGATCACAGACATGTTGGCTTTGGAAACTCAAAACCCACTTTCCTCAAAAAGGTGTTACAAATAGTTGTTAGATTTTTTTTCCCTGCTCAGGACCACAAAAGACTCCACTGTTAATGGTGTGGATAAAGGGCAGCCCAGAGTCTGACCCCAGAGTCTGACCCCTGAGTCTGACCCCTGAGACTAGTGGCTTGCTCTTTTAGTGGCAGCAGCTAGGCAGCAAAATAAAGTGTTCCTGTGCATCAGATTCCTCCTGTCTAAACTGGACATAATAATACTTCTTTCTCATTGCATAGTTGCAAAGATTAAGTGAGTTAATGAATATAAAGCATTTAGATAGAGTCTGGCGCGTGGTAAGTGCTCAAGAAACATTCGCTGTCATTACCTTTATCATGAAGGCTATGAGGTCACAGAGTAGGATTCCCAGGAGGCCCATGGTGAGGAATTGTAGCCTCCAGGGAGAGTAAGGAATTGCGCAGGAACCCTGTGGCAAAGAGGAAGGATTTGGGGGAACCACACTCCCAAGGGGGCTTCTCACTGAGCACTTTGTATGTTCCAGGCACAGTGCTGAAAGCTTTACAGACATCATCTCTTGCTCCTCTCAGCTTTAAGGGAATTACGATTGCAATAACTATCACCTCTAGTTTGTTCATGAGGAAACTAACTGGGACTCGGAAAGGCAAAGGAACTCATTTGACACCACTGGTCTCATTCCCTTTTTCTGCCATTACATTTCTTCAGTTGCCTCCCTTCGGGTCTGTGCCCAGATAATATGAGTTGCCTTAATAAGCAGAATGTTTCTCAGTAACTTACATGTCAAGAAAAACTCCGACAACCTTCACACCACAAGAGAAAAAGTTTGAAAAGAAGAGCCCCAATGATAATCCTTCGCTCACTCTCACGCTCCAAGAAGTGTTTATTCCCCAGAGCATTTAGGTAACGCCTTCTGGGAAGGGGTCTATTTCACCAGCTTCTC